>NC_072391.2:54336666-54665833 GCF_028885625.2 Pongo pygmaeus | reverse complement strand
ACAGGGCTGAGCCCTGACCATTGGATTTAGAATGTGGAGGTCACCAGTGACCTTGATCAGGGCAGTTTAGAGGGCATGAGCTTGATGATAATGAATATTCTGCAGTTTTTCTGTCCAGAAATTAAATACGTCAATAGCATAACCTATCTACACACTCCTTTTTTTAAAAATCAATATAATGGCCAGGTGCAGTGACTCATGTCTGTAATCATAGCCCTTTGGGATTCCGAGGCAAGAGGATTGCTTGTGGCCAACCTGGGCCATACAGCAAGACCCTGTCTCTACAAAATAATAATAATAATTATATATATATATATATATATTTTTTTTTTTAGACAGAGCCTCACTCTGTCGCCCAGGCTGGAGTACAGTAGCACAGTCTCGACTCACTGTAACCTCTGCCTCCCATGTTCAAGTGATTCTTCTGCCTCTGCCTCCTGAGTAGCTGAGATTACAGGCATGTGCCACCAGACCCGGCTAATTTTTGTATTTTTCATAGAGACGGAGTTTTACCATGTTGGCCAGGCTGGTCTCAAACTCCTGACCTCAGGTAATCCACCGACCTCAGCTTCCCATAGTGCTGGGATTACAGGCATGAGCCATTGTGCCTGGCCTACAAAAAAAAAATAAAAATTAGCTGGGAACAGGGCTGTGCCACTGTAGTCCCAGCTACTTGGAAGGATGAGGCGGGAGGATCGCTTGAGCCCAGGAGGTCGAGGCTGAGGGAGCTGTGATTGTATGAATGCACCAGTGCCCTCCAGCCTAGGTGACAGAGAGAGACGCTGTCTCAAAAAAAAAAAAAAAAAAAAAATCAGTATAATGCCTCTGTGAAGATGTAGGCAGAGGTCAGGGTGATGCTTTTGTGGACATTGTTGCATCTTTGGCCAAGGAATACCAAAGATGGCCAGCAAACTGCCAGAAGCTGGGGGAGAGGCATGGAACAGATTCTTTCTCGCAGCCCTCAGAGAACCAGCCCTGCCAACAACTTAATCTTGGACTTCTAGCTTCTAGAAATATGAGAGAATAAATTTAGACTGTTTAAGCCAAACAAGCAAAAAAATCAACCTAGTGCACTAACTGAAATATAAAGTAGAAGTGAAAGTAACTTTTTTTTTTTTTGGAGACAGAGTCTCGCTCTGTTGCCCAGGCTGGAGTACAGTGGTGCTATCTCAGCTCACTACAATCTCTGTCTCCCTGGTTCAAGCAATTCTCATGTGTCAGCCTCCCGAGTAGCTAGGACTACAGGCACACACCACCACGCCCAGCTAATTCTTTGTATTTTAGTAGAGACAGGTTTTCACCATGTTGCCCACGCTGCTCTCGAACTCCTGAGCTCAGGCAGCCCACCTGCCTTGGCCTCCCAAAGCGCTAGGATTACAGGTGTGAGCCACCGCGCCCAGCCTGAAAGTAACTTAAAATACACGTGTTGTGATATGGAAGCGCTTGGGCATAGCTCCTCTAGAAGAAATGGTGAAGTGGTCAGAGTGGGTGTCTTTAAATGGGATGATAGTGACGATAGTTATAACAGCAAAGACATAGCACATGCTCCAAGTCAGGTGCTGTGTTGAAGGCTTACATGTATCTGCGCATTTAAGTCACCTTGCAGGATAGCTGCAAAGGCGGCTCATGCAGGTGTGCAGAGTTAGCAATTCAAAGACACAAGTGGTGTCACTGTGATGAGCTTTCTTGAGAGATGAACAGCCTTTGGTAAAGTTCTGAACAAAGCAAAGTGCAGCCAGGCACAGTGGCTCATGCCTGTAATCCCAGTAATTTGGGAGCTCGAGGTGGCAGGATCGCTTGAGCCCAGGAGTTCAAGGTTGCAGTGAGCTGTGAACAGACAGGAACATGGTGGTCTTTAACAGATGAGCCTGGGGTACAGCAGGAGGGAGGTACTTGCCCAGAGATGCCCAGTGCTCTGGAGCCCTGACCACCTCCCCACAATATGAGCTGGGCACTTGCACTTGGGTAGGGAGTGCAGTTCCGGGGAGTGAGCTGTGATCTGCACTCCAGCCTGAGCAACAGAGCCAGATCCTGTCTCTAAAAACAAAGAAAAGTGCAGTCTTCCTTCAGTTTATACAGTGATTCCATTCCTAGAAAATTCAGTGTATGTTGTATAAAAATTACTTTCTGTTTTGATGTAAATCAGAATGAGGCTCTAGGCTCAGAACATCTCCACCCTGAGCTATGTCCAGTGGGCTGTGCATGCATTCAGTAGGATGCAGGATGCCTCCTGATGGGCAGGATGCCCAGGGCATTGCAGGGAGTCAGGCACCCTGCCCCCATCCACTAAGTGACCCCTAATCATTGTGATAGCCAAAAATGTCGCCATGGGTTTTCAACATGCCTCCTACAGGGTGACGTTGTCCCCTCTGGGAACCCCATGTTGGAGGCGTGGAGTGTTCCACTCTCAGAGAGAGAGGCCAGTGTGGTGTGGGGTCATGAAGGGCAGCGTGCTGGAAGGTGATGCTGAGCTCAGCCATTGGTGAGCACCTACTGTGCCAGGGCCAGGCATCATGCTTGTTACCTACAGTGCCTTATTCAAGATCAAGGCAGGGTGGGGGTTATGGGAGGATGTAGGGATCTCACACAGTGACGATGGCAAGAGAGGACCCTCTCTTCGGGTCACTGGACAGTGTTTTCCAGTGTTTCTATCTGCAGAACCATGTGTTCAGACCAAGCCTTGCAGGGAACATAGTCTACAAAACAGACAGGAGCAGGGTGGTCTTTGACAGCTCTTCGAGAAGAACAAGGTGGGGCAAGGAGTAGAGTGGCCAGTGCTGGGGCCACCACCTCCTGGAGCCATGTTCAGATGAGCCTGGGGTGCAGCAGGAGAGAGGTACTTGCCTGGGGATGCTCAGTGCTCTGGAACCCCGACCACCTCCCCACAATGTGAGCTGGGCACTTGCACTTGAATAGGGAATGCAGTTCCAGAAGAACTGCAAAGCCAGGGTGTTTCTAGCCAGATAGGGTGCCTGGGCCTGAATACCAAGGCAAGGATTTTGGACTTGGGCTCAACAAGTGCAGAGGGCACACAGCAGGGCCACTCTTGGTGAGGACTCCAAGCAGAGGGCCTTGGTGAGCTCACCCCCATATCTGTCCCTTCCCCAGGGATAAACTGGCATTGAGCAGGAACATTGAGAAGCTAGAGGGGGAGCTCAGCCAGTGGAAGATCAAGTATGAGGAGCTGAGCAAGACCAAGCAGGAGATGCTCAAACAGGTGAGTCTTGGAGACCAGAGGGGCTTCCTGGAGGCATCAGGATCGTGCTGTTGAATTTCAGTAGTGGAGATGGAAGAGAGAATTCATTCATTAATTCATCCGACAGTCGTTCTTTTTTTTTTTTTTGAGACAGAGTCTTGCTCTGTCACCTAGGCTAGAGTGCAGTGGTGTGATCTCGCCTCACTGCAAACTCCACCTCCTGGGTTCAAGTGATTCTCGTGCCTCAGCTTCCCGAATAGCTGGGATTACAGGCACCCACCACCACGCCCGGCTAATTTTTGTATTTTTAGTAGAGACAGGGTTTCACCATGTTGGCCAGACCGGTCTCGAACTCCTGGACCCAAGTAATCCTTCTGCCTCGGCCTCCAAAGTGCTGGGATTACAGGTGTGAGCCACCGTGCCTGGCTTTATTTATTTTATTTTATTTTATTTTATTTTTATTTATTTTATTTTATTTTATTTTATTTATTTTATTATTTTATTTTATTTTTTTAATTTTTTTATTTTATTTTATTTTATTTTATTTTATTTTATTTTATTTTATTTTATGTTATTTATTTTTTCTGAGTTGTTCTGAGTGCTGGGCAGGCAAGGTCCCTGCCTTCAGGAGCTCACTTTGTGGGGGCTGTGGGCATGGGAGACCGACAGTCAGCAGGCAGATTCATAAGTTATGAAGGAGTCAAAACAGAATGAGAGAGATGGGGTGGTAGGTCAGGGAAGGCCTAAGAAGGTGGCATTTGAGGCAAGACTAAAGGAGCTAGAGGAAGCTGTCTTTGAGAAGATACAGGGGAGAGTGCTCCTGGCAGAAGGCACAGCGGTGCAAAGGTCCTGAGGCAGGAACAAGCCCAGCGTGTGTGGGAAACAGGGAGGGCCAAGTGGCTGGAGAGCAAGAAGTGAGAGGCGAGGCCGCAGGAGGGGGCCTTGTAGACCAGGATGAAGAGGAGGAGTCTGGATGTGGCATTCATTGGGTTCCTATCTGTACTAGGTGTCACCGAAGCCTCATGGCAGTCCAGGGAGCAGGGTCCTCATGTCCCCATCTTACAGATAGGGAAACTGAGGCTCCAGAGAAGGGAATCCATCACTGCAGTGTGGGGGCTCAGAGCAGGCTGAGCTGCCACTACGGCCTCCTGTGCAGGCCTCAATGGCCACCAGAGGGCGCAGCCACCCAGGGAACGCCACACTGGATCGGTGGGAGGATCCAGAACTTTAGAGCCTGAAACTGTCCTGGAGGGGACCAAGACTGGTCTTACGTGAGAATCTGGGAGCATCACAGCTGGGAGGATCACAGAACTTTAGACCCTGAAATTGTCCTGGAGGGGACCAAGACTGGTCTTACATGAGAATCTCTTAGGAAATCTCCTAAAATACAGATTCCCAGACCTCGCCTCCACCCTCCTGAATCAGCACCTTTCGGGGCTGGGTCCAGGACCCTGTTTTTTTAGTCTTTTCAAATTATGAAGTATAATCATTTGAAGAAAAGCGAATGAAACACAAATGTACAATTTAGTAGAAAATTATAAAGGTTCTCTTTTGTATCTGGTGTCTCTCCCTCAACATTATGTGTTGAAAACTCATCCGTGTGTTACGGGGAGCAGCAGTTTGTTGGGGTTTGCTGTATACTGCAAGAAATGTTATTGTCTTAAATGCACGCCAGGCAATTCTGATGCACCTGTGTGCAGAGCAGTGTTGGAATCAGTCACTGTACATTGAGGGCGGCCCTGTGCCCAGGCCATACAATGACATAAAGGTGGACAGACACACAAGCTCCCCGTCCTCCCAGGCTAGCTTTCCAGTGGGGAGTGGGATGAGGAGGCCCCTCCTCCAGGCCAGGTGGACAGAAGAGGCATTTCTAAGGAGGGGGCCTTTAGGTCAAGGCCTGAGAATAAGAAAAATCAGTCCTACAAAGTGTCTCAGAAAGATCCACGCATGTGCAAAGGCCCTGTGGTGGGCAGGAACTTGGTGTGTCTGAGGAACAGAAAGGAGTCTCTGGTGCCTGGAGTACAGTGAACTAAGGGGAGAGCGGCGGGTAGGTGTCCAATCGTGCAGGGCTTTGTGAGAGCGTAGAGAGGAGTTGAACTTTACCCTAAGGCACCTGGGAGCCATCAGAGGCTTTGTGGGAGGAGGGTGGTATGATTGTGTTCATCTTTGTTAAAAGCTCCCTCTGGGCTGCTGTTGTGGAAAATGGGTTGACAGAGAAGGGCCAGCAGTAGACACTGGGAGGCTAGACAGTAATGAGGAGGAGAGACATTGCGAGGAGCAGAAGTGGTCAGATTCGAGGTCTGTTTGGAATACCTGGTGCCTGCCCCATTTGGGCGCTGCCTCGGGCTCCACACTGAGCACTCCTGCACTGGCGCCCACCCCCGGAGCTGGTTCCAGGCTATATCCTGGTGGTTCTCATGACCAGGTGGGGCCTTATCCCTGCAGCTCAGCATCCTGAAGGAGGCACACCAGGACGAGCTGGGCCGCATGTCTGAGGACCTGGAAGATGAGCTCGGTGCACGCTCCAGCATGGACCGGAAAATGGCCGAGCTGAGGGGCGAGGTGAGGCCATGGATGGGACCCAGGAGGACCTGGGTTTAGGGGTCCTGGGGCCCTGCCTCCATCAGCAGGTCACTGGGAACAGGGCAGGGGCCAGGACTGTGCTCTGAGGGGGCCCAGCCACATCCAATGGTGTCCTGATCTGCAAGAGGCAGGCCTCTCTCCCACACAGAGGCCAGAAGCGCCCTCACATCGTGTACACCATGAAATGAGCCCGGCTTAATTATAGCCAATGCAGCTGGATCTGCTTCCTGGAGCCAAAAATGGCTCCAGGAGGTGGCGGGGGCGTCTAGCTCAGGCCCTGCATGCTCTCTCCCCTGGGAGTCCTCACTCTGCCCTGCCCTGCTGCAGATGGAGCGGCTGCAGGCCGAAAACGCCGTGGAGTGGGGCCGCCGGGAGCGGCTGGAGACAGAGAAACTGGGCCTTGAGCGGGAGAACAAGAAGCTGCGGGCACAGGTCGGGGACCTGGAGGAGGCACTGGCCCGGCGGCGGCGGCAGACAGCCAGTGCACTGGACTGCGACCTGAGGGCCAGCCAGGCCGCGCTCTTCGAGAAGAACAAGGTGGGGCAAGGAGTGGAGTGGCCAGTGTTGGGGCCGCCACCTCCCCATCCAGCCAGAGCGCAGCCTGCCTACTATGTGTCAGGCCTGGTGATAATTATGGTAGCTGCATGTATTCAGCACCTTGTGTGCTAGACCAGTTGGTAATTATAGTAGCCGCATTCATTGAGCACTTACTGTGTGCCAAGCTCCACTCTAGGTGCCGGAGACACAGCACTGAACAGACAGATGTGGCCTCCCGTCTTCCCCTCATGGAGCTGAAGGCTCACTTGGGGGATATACACGTGGCTCTCTCTGTCACACAGATTCATGCCAATCACACAGCTTCATGGACACCAGCAAGAGGAGGGGATACCAGGAGACCTGGCTTAGGCCCACGGTCCTGGAAATACCTCCCAGAGGCAGTGACATTTTAAACTGAGTTCTCAGCCAGGCGCAGTGGCACACACCTGTAATCTCAGCACTTTGGGAGGCTGAGGCAGGTGGATCACCTGAGGTCAGCAGTCTGGGACCAGCCTGGCTAACATGGCGAAACCCCGTATCTACTAAAAATACAAAAATTAGCCAAGCATTGTGGTGGGCACCTGTAATCCCAGCTACTCGGGTGGCTGAGGCAGGAGAGTCGCTTGAAACCAGGAGGCGGAGGTTGCACTGAGCTGAGATTGCACCACTGCACCCCAGCCTGGGTGACAGAGAGAAACTCCATCTCAAAAAAATAATAATAAATAAATAAACTGAGTTCTCCAGGAAAAGCAGCCGTTAACTGGTAGTGTGCGGATTTAGGGGAGGGAATGGAGAGAAGTTAGGAATAACATGAATAAATGTCCATGGTGAAAGAGACACAGAGCTTTGGAGGAACAAGGCCAGTGTGCTGGAGGGGAGTGAGCAGGGGGATGTGGTAGGGGAGGCACGAGTGGTGGGACTCCTCGAGAGAGTTTAAAGCAGGAGGGGAGTGTGAGCAGGCTGTGTGGGCAGAGGATGGGAAGACAGGCTGGGGGGAAGCTGTTGACGTTCTGTGGACAACAAGAGAGGGAGGAGACCTGGACTAGGTTGCAGTCGGTAGAGATGGAACAAAAAGGATGGACTCAAGAGACCTTTAGGCAATGCCTATTCCCATTTTACAGAAATGGAAACTGAGGCTTGGAGAACTCACAGAGCTCCAGGGTGAGCACCTCTTTTGCTGGCTGCCCTTCCTCTTCCCAACCACTCTGGGCTCTGAGACACCCACCCATTCCCCAGCCTAGCTCATTCCCAACCCAGGGCTTTCAATGCCATATGCCCCTGAAGACTCCAGACCTCATCCTTCCTTGGAAACCCCGACCCTGCTCCAACAGCTCCAGGGTAGATCCAGTAGCATCTGAAAGTTGCACTTCCAAACCGGAGCCACAGGTTCCGCCCACCCAGCCTTCTCACCTCCCTAGAAGGCACCTCCAGCCTCTGGCTGCTCAGCCAAACCTCTAATGCTGATATTTCAGACAGCAGATGGAGAGATTCTGGGAAGGAGAGACACCCAGCATCCCTAGAACTGCCTGACCTCGTGGGACTCCCTGGCATGGCACCCAGGCTGATACTGATTCCCCCCTCCCTCCCACCCCATCCCTGTGCCCTGTAGGAGCTGGCAGACCTGAAGCATGTGCATGGCAAGCTGAAGAAACAGTTCCAGGAGAAGGTGGCAGAGCTGGCACATGCCAACCGGCGGGTGGAACAGCACGAGGCCGAGGTGAAGAAGCTGCGGCTGCGGGTGGAGGAGCTCAAGAAGGAGCTGGCCCAGGCTGAGGACGAGGTGAGGACCACGGAGGGGCAGGGCAGCCACACACCTTGACCAGGGAGGAGTGCGGGCCACAGGGCCCTCCTGGCTTCTCCATTCTCAGCCCGTGGGGCCTGGCACAAGCCTGGCTCTCAGGAGGCACCCAGGGTAGAGTGGGTAGATGTGTGATGAATGGTGGGTGGGAGGATGGGAAGAAAAATGAACAGAAGACAAGATGGATGTGTGCATGGATGAACCGATGGGTGAAGGAATGAATGGATGGAGGAATGGGAGAGAAAGGCAGGGCAGGCGGATGGATGGGTGGATCCAATGGATGTATGAACAGATGATGGCTGGATGGGTAGACAGTGGACAGACGGATGGACAGACAGTGGACAGACGGATGGACAGCTGACTGGGTCAGTGGGTGGAAGAACGAATGCAGAGGGAGAAAGAAGGCCAGGTTGATGGGAAGATAGGTGTGTCCGGGAGAGCGGGAAGGCGTGGCTAGGCATGCTAGATGGGCAGCTGATTAGATGAATGGATGGGGAGTGGTGGGTGACTGTCTCCATGGGCAGATGAATATCTCCCTGGATGAATGGTCCAATGGACAGACTGATGGGGACAGAAGGATAGGAGGTGGATGGCTGCATCAGTAGTGCAGGGCCTGGGAGGATGGGTAGATGTGCAAGAGGAGGCAAAGGGGATGGAGAGGAACCAAAGGGATGCTTTTCTAGAAGAGGTAAGCCTTAGCCTAGGCCTCAAGGAGCAAACGCTCTCGGAGGAGCACCTTCCCAGGGAACAGCAGTAGGAGTGGTTTTCCCTGGGCGGGTGGCCGGCCTTGCCCAGCCCTGGGTGACCCTCATGCTTTCGGCCCTGCTCACCCCCACAGCTGGACGAGGCCCACAACCAGGCACGTAAACTGCAGCGGTCGCTGGACGAGCAGACGGAGCAGAGCGAGAACCTGCAAGTGCAACTGGAGCACCTGCAGTCCAGGTGGGCCCCGGGCAGGGAACAGAAACAGGGCAGAGACTTCCAGCCAGGGAACCCTCCGGTCAGAGATGGAGCCCAAACCAAGGCTGGAGGGGGAGACGAAGAAGGAAGAGATCCAGGTGCCTGGAGCCAGAATCCTGTCCCCTCCAGCAGGAAGGGCCAGAGCCAGGAAACCAGGGCAGGGGGTGCAGGAAGTCAGGCCAGCTGCAGGCCCTGGAATTGTCTCCTCTAGCAGGAGGGCTGGTGGGCGGAGTGAGGGCAGGAAGGGCGGGCTGGAGAGGTCAGGCCCAAGGCTTGGGGCAGTGGGTGGGGCCAGAGGGGCTCAAATAAGCAGCCCTTAGGGTTACTGGGCCCAGGTGACACCAGGACAGCAGGGATCTGAGAGACTGAGAGACTGGAATCGAGGAGGGGCCCCAGGCCCGGATCCCTTCCACTGCCAACAGGCCCCACCCAGCACACTCTGCCTCCCTCCCCCAACCCTGTCTCTGTCCCAGCACTCTGTGAATCACAGAGCCAGGCGATATCAGAAAACTTCAGTCCAGGTCCCTCCCACTTCACAGCTGGGAGGCCCAAGGAGCATCGGAACCATAGCATTGACCTGTGCCGGGCCCTGAGAATGCACTTAGTTGCATTCTCTTCTTTCGTGGAATAGAGGGTGCCTGGTTCTGCAGCCAGACTGCCTGAATGGTCTGAAGCCTGGCTCAGCATTAGCAGCTGTGTGGCCTTGGGACATTTATTTAACCTCTCTGTGTCAGTCTCTTCATCTGTAAAATGCAGATGATGATAGTTCCTACCTCTTGATTGTTGTGAGTATTAAATGAGCTGATCCATTCTTATGAAAGTACCTGGAGGCATGGTAGCTCACACCTGTAATCCCAATAGTTTGGAAGGCCAGGGCAAGAGGATTGCTTGAGACCAGAAGTTCGAGACCCCCTGGGCAACATAGCAAGACCCCATGTCTACAAAAAATACAAAACTTAGCCAGGCATGGTGGTGTGTGCCTGTAGTTCCAGCTACTTGGAAGACCGAGGCAGGAGGATCACTTGAGCTCAGGAGTTCATAGCTATACTGAGCTGTGATCACACCACTGCACTCCAGCCTGGGAGACAAAGTGAGATCCCATCTCTAAGAAAAAAAGAAAGAAAGAAAGAAAACACCTGGCACATAATAAATGCTGCGTGATTGTCAGCAGCTGCTGCTATTACTACTATTACTACTACCGCTGCGGAGGGGCTTATATTTGGGTTACATATTGTGCGTCAGCATCACGCTGCTTCTATGAGAGAAAGGAAAGATGTTTTTTCCTAGGGAGCTGGCAGATGAGGAAACTAAAGCCCAAGAGGGTAAGTCTTTCCATGGCCACACAGTTGGTGGGTGGCCAGGCAGAATCACCCCTGGCCATCAGCCATCCAAGCCCTTATTTATTGAGCATTTACTATATGCTGCTGTTTGCTGAGATCTTGTGGCTTAGAGTATGGGCTGCAGAGACCTAACAGCTATTGTGCCATGGTAGACTGAGCCTCGATTTCCCCATCTGCCTGGGATGACGCCCATAAAGTGTTGTGCAGGGGCCCAGGCGTGGGTCCAAGTCAGGACCCATGCCTGGCTGGCTCTGCCCACTCTGACCCAGCAGCACACACCCTTCAAAAGACCACTTAGCCTTGGGGCTTTCCCGCAGTCTGGGTCACACTGTTCTGGAGCCATAAACTCCAGAAGTGGGCAGGCAGGCTCTGCTGGGCCTCTCAAGTGCTTCCATCGGGGAGGGTGGGGCCACCCAGGACCGCTGTGTCGTTTTATTTTCCAACTTTTTGTGCTTTAATGTTCCGGGGACAGCTCACTAAATCACTGTGCAGTAATGGAGGCCCCCGCCTGTGCCCCTCCCTTACGTGTTAATAATTCATGCCTTCCAGTAAGATGCAGCCAGGGCGGCCACTTTGCTGGGGGGTTGGGGGGAGGGATCGGCATTTCCTTCACCGGCTCTTCTTAGACTCAAAGTTTTCCTCGTAAATTTTGACTGTAGGAATTTTAATGTGAGGAAGAACTAGGGCTGAGCCCTTTCTCACTGACACTGGGAATGTAGAGGGCTCAGCCCACCCCGCACTGTCACCACCAACCAACTCTGCTGCCTGTGCTCTGAGAGCCAGGCTTGGGTTCAAATCCTGCAGCATGATCTTGAGCCAGCTCCTTCACCTCTCTAACCGCCCAGCTGCTCTGGCACCACCCACTTCAGTTCAGAGCTCTGCCCCACTCCCCACCATCTGTGTGACTTTGAGCAAATGACTTCACCTTTCTGTGCCTCGGTTTCCTTGCTTGTAAAAATGGGGGTGTTAATGGCACCTCCATCATATAAGGAGATTACAGGAGATGAGACAGCAGGGAAAGCATCAGGGAAGGCTTAACTGCTCCAGCACCAGCTGCAGCCGCCTTATCGGGGGACTACCGGCCAGGCTGCTCTAACCTCCTGTCACCCCCACCCCACAGGCTCCGCAGGCAGCAGCAGAACGCTCCCCTCTTTGGGAAGATCCGCAGTGCTCGCTTTGGCACCGAGGAGGCCGGGGATGGAGCCAGCGACCTGGACGAGGACGAGGACCTGCAAATCCAGGTGGCCTAGAGCTTCCTGTGGCTGGGCAGGATGGGCCGCCCCATACCTGCCCAGGGTCCAGGCTAACCAGCCACTCAAACTGATGCAGCACCTAGGCTCACTCTGGGACCAGTCCCTGCCACAGCCGAATTTCTTCTCTCCCAGGGATGGCGTCGACAGTCCCACCTACCAATGCCCTGTGGAAAGGAAGCCTATGTTTTATATATATATACACACACACACACACACACCCCCAGGAGTCTTTGGACCCATTTGGTTTTATAAATACAGGACAGCTCCAAGGCCCAGTCCAGATGACCTCACCCACCCAGGACTTCACGCAGGGCTGGGCATGTTGGGGGCGGTTGTTGGAGCCCCAGCCTGGGCTGCTTCTGTAGGCTTCGCTGTTCGTCATACAATGCAGTGAACCCAGTTATTTGTAATAAATGAAGTTCAAGTTCTTGGGGCATCTGAAAGTGTGGCAGATGTGGGCAGGGGTTGTGGGGGACGGCATCGGCCTGCACCTGACGCTGAACCAGAGCTCAGGAATGTCAAGTAACTTAATAAATGAGTGAATGTGAAGAAGAAAGAATGAATGAATGAGGCCAGCCACGGTGGCTCACACCTGTAATCTCAGCACTTTGGGAGTCCAACGCAGGTAGATCTCATGAGCCCAGGAGTTCAAGACCAGCCTGGGCAACATGGCCAAATCCCGTCTTTACTAAAAACACAAAAATGAGCCGGGTATGGTGTTGGTCGCCTGTAATTTCAGCTACTCAGGAGGCTGAGGCAGGAGAATTGCTTGAAGCCAGGAGGTGGAGGTTGCAGTGAGCCGAGATCACACCATTGCACTCCAGCCTGGGCAACAGAGAGTCTCAAAAAAAAACCCACAAAGAATGAATGAATGAACATCTGAGCTGCTGAGCAGTCTGGTATCCACTCCTGTGGCGAGGAGGAAGAAAGTACAGTGCGTGCCTACTCTAGAGACTTCAGTTCTGACACCCGATGGATTCATGTCTCTGCCCCTTATTAGCTATGCAACCTCTGGGAAGTTACTTGCCCTCTCTGAGCCTCAGTTTCTTCATTTATAAGATGTCTCAGAGCTGTCACAAGAATTAGATAGGTTAACCCAGAGCTCAGTAAAGGTTAGTTATATTAAATACATAAAGGTTTTCCCTGGAGAGGAGGGATTTGCCAGGTGGGCGCGGGGCATGAAGTTCAGGTATTGATGGAAGTTTACCTAGAGGTAGGTGTGGACACAATAAATTACAAACCCTTTTTTTTTCCCCAGCCCTGCCCTAGGTAGCGAAATTACAAGCAGTTTTATTTTTGGTATTTAATTTCTACACCTTCTATAACTAGCAGATTTATGTTAAATATGATGGAAACAGTGATTAGAAACACGGTAGCAGGCTGGGCATGGTGGCTCATGCCTGTAATCCTAGCACTTTGGGAGGCTGAGGCAGGCGGATCACCTGAGGTCAGGAGTTCAAGACCAGCCTGGCCAACATGGTGAAACCGTATCCCTACTAGAAATACAAAAATTAGCCGGGCCTGGTGGCAGGCGCCTGTAATCCCAGCTACTTGGGAGGCTGAGGCAGAAGAATCGCTTGAACTCGGGAGGCAGAGTTTGCAGTGAACCGAAATTGCACCACTGCACTCCAGCCTGGGCGACAGAGCAAGACTCCATCTCAAAAAAAAAGAAAGAAAGAAAGAAACACGATAGCATACTCTTGATCTTTCACAGTCAAAGTGTCTTTCGGGGCATCTGCTCTTTTGATGGGACCCTTTAGGTAAATTCTCAGTACCCGGGCCTGCTTTCTGCAGAAGGAAGCATTGCCAGGATTATTCTAGCATAAAGAAGGTAGTGAGCTCCCTGTGTTTAGGGCTGTGCAAGGAGAGGCTAGGGCTCCAGCCTGGCACCAAAGAGCATTTAAATTCAGTTGACAAAGGGGCTGCCTGCTAGGGGTGGGAGAGCTGCGCTAAATGACTTTCTCTCTTGGTGTGGCCTAGTTAAGAGGGAGCCCTGAGGCCACAATGCTCAGAGCTGTCCCAGGGACACCAGGGACACCTGGTGCTGGGTCTCAGGGTCACCAGGAGCCCTGGGGATTGTGAAGAGGAGAGAAGCAGACCCAGGAGCCCAGCTGGGCGCTAATAAATACGGGCACTGAAAAGTTTTCTGTTGCCAGCACTAAGTTAATGATGTTAGCGAGGTGGGTTTGCTGCCATGGCAAAGCCCTTGGGCTCTGAGGGGGATGGAGAGGCTGAGTGAGACAACCATGGGGACTCCCGCTTTGTGGCCAGTGGAAAGTCAGCACTAGTGGAAAACAGGGCTTTAGGAAGAAGGTCATTTCCTGCCAGGGATCTGTCTGCTTTCTCTCCCAAATAAGAAGTTGGTCCCAGAAAAGGCTGAAAGTGCTGCCCTTTGACCCTGAAGAGCTAGGAGGCAGGAGCCAGGCCCTCACTGACACTAGCTCTAAGAGCCACCTCCAGCTGGACCTGCCAGACCTGCATTCCCAGACACAGAGCAGACCCCGTCTGGCGCAGCCAGGCTCCCCCAGACTCCCTGGCACCACCTGTGAGATAGCACTGAGCAGGGCCCTCATTACAGCCCCTATCTCCCAGGCAGACTGCTCCTAAGAATGTCAGTAAGGAGAGGGTCTGGCTTCCCACCTCCATGGTACACAAGAAAACAGGCCTCGGGAGGGGAGGGACGGTTGCAGATAGGGCTTGGAGATGGTCCCAGCCTGGAATGCGTGCTGCTTCTGCTCACAGCCCTTCTGTGGCTCCCCAGCTTACCTGCAGAGAAAGTCACCTAGTGGTCATGGCGGCCACTGCCAAAAGAAGCATTCGCTTTGCCGCACGTGATACTTTAAAAAAATATTTAATGCGTTGCTAACATTAGTAATGGGAGGTTTTCCCACAAAGGCGTGGGTTTCCCTCTCTTGAGAAGTTAGCGTCTCTGACCAGCCTGGACTCACTCCCACATGGCTACAGCTGCTGGGCTGAGAGGAGGCTGCTCCCGGGGGTGGGACACAGGCACCCTGGGCACTGCAGTCCCCATCACTCCCTGCAGCCTTCCCCTGCACCGCCCTCACTCATTTAAATTACTGCCCCACTCCTGGAGGCATTCGAAGATTTTTCCTCGGGCTTAGTCCAGTTTCTCTATGAGCAAGTGAGGAAACAGGGAGAGGGGAGGTGCTGAGCCCGCCAGCATGAGATGTAGTCGGGCCAAGGGCACATGTCACTCGTGGGCTCTGATCCCCTGCAGGCTCCTGGTCACTCCAGGGGTGACTGCCGAGAACAGCTAGAATGTGTTGAGCCCCCCTTCCACCCCCTGTGCCGATGATCACAGGCATCGTCTCACTGATCATTCCCAACAGCCACACGCAGTAGGTGTCACCATCATCATCCTATTTTATGCTGAGGATCCAGGGGCTCAGAGAGATGGAGTGATTGTTGCCAGGCCACACAGCTGATTAGACATGAAACTGGGATCCCAGGCCAGAGCCCACACTCCTTTATTGTTTTTATTTATTATTATTATTTTTTGAGACAATGTCTGTCTGTGTCGCCCAGGCTGGAGTGCAGTGGCACAATCTCGGCTCACTGCAGCCTCTGTCTCCCAGGTTCAAGAGATTCTCCTGCCTCAGCCTTCCATGTAGCTGGGATTACAAACATATGCCACCACGCCCAGCTGTTTGTTGTTGTTGTTGTTGTTGTTGTTTGTTTGTTTTTAGTAGAGATGGGGTTTCACCATGTTGGCCAGGCTGGTCTCAAACTCCTGACCTCAAGTGATCCACCTGCCTTGGCCTCTCAAAGTGCTGGGATTACAGACATGAGCTACCGCACCTGGCCCACACTCCTGATCATGGGTCGCCACCCCACCCTCCAAAGCAAGGCCCCATGTGGCCCCTGCCCTCTGCCGCAGCACCACACTCTACTCTGCAGACGCTGCAGCTCCAGCCATGCCGACCTCCTTACTGCCCCGAGTACTGCCCTGCACTCATCAAAGTCCCACCAGGCCTTCAGAACTCGGTCTACTGGGTTCATTCTTAGCGTGTTAGAGGGGCTGTTTATGTGTCTGCTGCTTCTGCCTCCCTGGCTGCTCCTGGAGGGCAGAGAATCCTCTAGCAACCAGCACATGCCTTGGGCCTAGTGGGCATCTTTAAGTGTTAGAGGGGAGGCAGGAGGGAAAGCGTGATGGATGCATGGAAGGGTGGATGGAGGAAGGACGGATGGGTGGGATGGTAGAAGCTGAAACCAGAACCCCACCCCACCCCCAGCTCCACTGCAATAACTGCCAGGCCAGTTCTAGGAGGGTCTTGCTGCTGCCCAGCTAAGTCTTCCTCCTAGAGGGGGGCGTGGAAGTCCCCCAAGCCCAGGTACCGAAAGCCACAGCAGCCCAGGGGCAGCAGTGCCAGGGACTCTCCTCACAGGCCAGAGTGCCCAGACGGGCTGGAGAACCGGCTAAGCCAGACACTACCCCACCACCCGGCCCCTCCTCTCCCGTAGTGGGAGGGCTGGGGGCCCTGGGCCTGTCCTTCCTCTCCAGCCAAGGCCATTTCATCCAGCCTGACTCTATCAGGCAGCCCCTAGGGGTTCCTGCCTAGAAATCCATGTCCAGCAGTGAGCCCTCTGCACTCCAGCCCTGCAGACAAACCTGGCTTCTGGCCCCGGCCTGCTCTCTGATTGGCTGTGTCTTCCGGTGAGCTCCTGCCTCTCTCCCAGCTTTGGTTTCCCTATCTGTCAAATGGGGACAGGAATAAATGGGCTATCCAAACCTGCCTTCACTGACATGACTGTGCCGTTCTATTCCCTCTCTGACTCTCTCTGCTGCCCTGTATTTCCTCCCAAGCCCACACTGCCTTGTCTTCCTGGGGCCCTCCAGGCACTCCAGGCAGCCTTTCTGGGCCAGTGGAGGGGGGCTGGAGGCAGCGGCAGCATCCAGAAGCCAGCTGCAGCTCTCAGCCGGCCACCTCCCACCCCCACCACCACTGGCTCCCCTGCCTATTTTACTAATTGCGGGGTTGCAAGATGCCATCTGCCTCCCAGGCCCCAGGCAGGCGCCTCCCAATGGAGCAGGGCCCCCCTGGAAAGCCTCCCAGTCTTCCTCAAGCCCCACAGACCCAGCTGCACTGGGGGTAGTCTCCAGAGTGCTCAGACTCCCTCCCCATCCCAGGGAGGGGGCCTGAAAAGGTGGAAGCGTGAAGCCTTCCTCCGAGGCTTTCCCATTCCCAGGCTTCCCCTACGTCAGAGAGGAGCAGCCTGGCCTTCCCCTCCCCTGCTGAAGGCCTAGCAGGGCTGGCCACATCCTGGCTCCTGGGGTGCCCCATACTCTCACCCTTGAGCACATTCTCCAAGTGGGCTCAGCTCCCTGTTGCTCTAGGAAAAAGTCCAGATGGGCCCCTTGCTGCGGCCTCTGCTCCTCACCAACTGCCTTCCCCAGCAATGCCACTGCACCTGCCTTGCAACCTGAGCACCAATGACCTGGTCTCATTGCATGCCAGAGAACACAGGGATTTGGGACCACACTCCATCAGCCCACCCCTGGACCCTGAGCTCCAAGCTCTGAGGGCAGGAATCCTGCCTGCAGGAATCTGAGTGTGTCCCCAGGAAAGGAAGGAGAGTGTCATTCGGGGCTCATGTTCCTTCTCTATTTTGCTGTTTAATTTTTACCTTCATAACCCCCTGGGAGGTGAAAAATGGCAAATGAGAAAACTGAGGCCCAGAGAGGGAAGGACCTAGCCAGGAAGTGGCAGGATCAGGATTCGAACCAAGGTAGCTCCAAAGGCTGGGCATTTGCAGCTACAGCACTGAGCCAGTGATGAGCTGACAGCTGTCACCAAGCCGTCTCCCTTCAGATCATTCTGCAAAGCCCTTTCTCACCCAGAGTCTCACCTGATCCCCTAACTTAGAAGGGTTGCAGTTGGGAATCTCATTACCTAGATGAGTAAACTGAGGTCCCGAGAGCAAAGTGGCTTGTCCCAGCGTACCCAGCATCTGTGTCCTGAGAATCCCCAGATCATCTTAATTGGGTCATAATCCATCACTCCTTTATTCCCCACCCATTCTTTTTTTTTTTTCGTAGTTAAGGAAATAATGACCCCTTCATTATCATAAATTCAGAGAGTGTAACCAGACAGATGTGGATTTGCCTCCACCCCTAACCACACAAGCCACACAAGCCACACAACCTCTCAGAGCCTCAGTTTCCACCTGTGTAACACGAGATGTGCTGTGGGGCTTAGAAAGGACCTTTGTCATGCCCCTTGCAGAGGGTCCAGCACCAGCAGTATTGTTGTGTGCCCACCTTTGTCCCAGGGCACTTGTCAGGTCTGTGTGGGAGACCAGTTGTTCAGGCAAAAAAAGCACACTTGTCTACACTGGGGCAGGATCCTTGTCCAGGATCTGCCTCTGCCTGCACGGCCTGCCCCACCCAGCCACACGTGGCTCCCCCTGCTCTCAGTCCCCTCTCAGAAACCTCCACCCAATCACTCACCTAGGTATCTTTTTTTTTTTTTTTTTTTTGAGATGGAGTCTCGCTCTGTCACCCAGGCTGGAGTGCAATGGTGTGATCTCGGTTTACTGCAACCTCCGCCTCCCAGATTCAAGCAATTCTCCTGCCTCAGCCTCCCAAGTAGCTGGGACTACAGGCGTGCACCACCACACCCAGCTAATTTTTGTATTTTAGTAGAGACAGGGTTTCACCATGTTGGCCAGGCTGGTCTTGAACTCCTGACCTCGTGATCCACCCGCTGTGGCCTCCCAAAGTGCTGGGATTACAGGCGTGAGCAACCGCTACTGGCCCGCCTAGGTATCTTAATGCCGAGCTGTCTCAATTCCGGGATAGGATGGGATTGGGAAGTGGTGATGCTTGGAGAGCAGTGACACCTTTGTCTGTGCCTGGACCACCACCCTGTCCCCACCACCCCTGCCCTGATGGCTGATAAACTGGACTCAGGTGTAGAACAAAATCCTGTAGGAATCAGTCTGGTAGAAATCCTTTATCAGATGAAGCTTATCTGGTCCCCCAATCCCTGAAGTGTAAACTGAAGAAGCTGCCAATCTAAGAAAGGTAGGGGAAGAGAGAAACCCCACAATTATCCCCTGTAAGGGGATAATAATTAATTATCTTACAGGTGAGAAAACCGAGGTTGAGATCTTCAGCAGCTTCCCAGGGTCTCAGAGCAACTAAGAGGCAGGGCTCGAACCAGGGCTGGTAACCCCACTGCATCTGCTGCCCATGGCACACTCTAAATATAACACACAGCTCTTCCCGGGCCTCCCGGGGCCCTGAGGTCTGGATGGTGTCTCTTTTCACAGCTTCATCTCCCCACAGCGCCCCCTCCCTGACTATATTCCAGTCCACTGGCCTGTTTTCCACTCCTCCAACACCCCAATCCCACTCCTGCCTCGGGGCCTCCAGCTGTGCTGTTCCTCCTGCCTAGAACCACTTTTCCCTCCTTCACATCCTTCCAGTCTCATTTTAAAGGTCACTTCCAGGCTGAGTGCAGTGACTCACACCTGTAATCCCAGCACTTTGGGAGGCTGAGGCGGTGGATCACTTGAGGTCTGGAGTTCGAGACCAGCCTGGACAACATGGCAAAACCCCATCTCTACTAAAAATACAAAAATTAGCCAAGCATGGTGGTGCATGCCTGTAAACCTAGCTACTTGGCAGGAGAATCACTTGATCTGGGAGGTGGAGGCTGCAGTGAGCAGAGATCGTGCCACCACATTCCAGCCTGGGTGCAGAGTGAGACTCTGTCTCAAAAAAAAAAAAAAAAAAAAAAGTTAAAGGTCATTTCCCAAGGGCAAGGAAGTGGTAAGGGCTTCCCTGACTCCTCTAGCTAAAAGGATACACCCTCTCCTGTGCCCCTATTAACCTTCATTTCAGTCCCTTGACATTGATTTTTCCAGATGGCTTCACTTTCCTCATTGCCAATGTTTTCATCTGGCTGGTGCTGCCCTCTCGTGCCCTTGCCAGCCAGCGAGTTCCTCCTTTTTGCTCACCTTGGTGCCCCCACCACCTATGCCTGCCACATAGCGGGAGCTCATTAAGCGTTGGATGGATGGATGGATGGATGGATGGTTGGTTGGATAACCTCCCATGCTCCCTCTCAGGCCCCTGTTCTGGGCACTCGAAGGCAGCAAGAGCTGGAGAGAGAAACCAAGTCAGGCAAATGCACTGTGCAAAGTTTTTTGAGAGGAAACTCAAAGATGCAGTGCTATTAAAAATTGATATTTCAATGAGATAATCCCTCTCCTAGGCTTTTAATTGATTGTCTAAAAAGCCTTCCTCTGTTGTTGTGCTTCTTTATTTGCAGGGACCATTAATTTTTTTATGGACGATCAAACCCGGATAGGGTGGAGAGGCTACCGCACGGCTGATTCAAAAACAGCAACAGAGGCGCCAGGGAGGAACATCTGGGGTCCGGCCACGGAGCTAGCCTTGGCCGTGGGTCCTGGCAGCGGGGGGGCTGACTCCCTTGAGGAAGGAGGGGAAGCTCCTATGCATCCAGGACACACACACACACACACACACACACACACCCCTCTGCCCTCAGTCCCAAAGGACAGGCTTCGTAAAGGGAGGAGAAGGTGGAGGCTCAACAAGGGACTGGAGCAACAGGCCCCCCAACATCGAGGCAAAGCCCCATTCTGGGAGGTAGGACTCCTGGGTTTCTCCCTTGCCACTGGTGGCCAGTTCCCCATCCACTCCAGGCGTTGGTCCCTTGCAGGACAGGGCTGGAGGTGGACAAGGAAGAATAGAGAAGGGGACTCAGGATTTCTAGACGCTGCCACTTCTCCCCTCTGGGCCTCTTTCCTCTTCTATTCAGTGGGGGTAACAGTGGCTCCAGTCTCAAGGGATGGCTCTTCAGGCCAAGCACAGCACCTGGCACCCATGAGTGTGCAGGAAGAGCTTCTGTTGCTCTCACTGTTGTTAATCTCAGCTTTCTTCTCCCGCTCTGCAGGCAGCCCTCAAATCCTTGCCACGCCACTCCCTCCCGCATGCTGGGCTTGCACGGCTTTGTGGCTGCAGAGGTGTTACGCGAGCACCTGTCTGCCAGGTCACCGGCCCCATCTGCTTCTACCGCATCTATCCACTCCGTCAGCCTGACAGGCAGCCTCAAGGAGGCCCCAGAGGCTCTCCAGCTACCCGGCAGTGAGCCAGGGCTGGGCTGGGCTGCTCCCCGAGCTGGCCTCCCACGCTTACCTCCTCTCTGCTGCTCCACGCCTGTAAGACCTCTTTTCTGGGAGGAAGAGACTTGCCAAGAAGGCCAGCTTCATGGTCGTGTGGGCATCCTGTGCTATCACTTGGGGCCCTACACTTCCGAGGGCCCAGGGCTTGGTTTAATGCTCTATTGTCACCCCTCGGCAATTTATTAATAATTTGTCGGCGGGGCACATATTCTTTTTGTACTGGGCCCCGAAAATGATGTGGCCGGTCTTGCTGCCAAGGGACAGTGCTGCTTCAGGAAATGACCACAGGGTGCATCCCCAGGGCAATGCCCATACCTTTAGGCCATGGACTGTCCCTGCGGAGGGTTGACCTAATCCCCACACCTTCCCTCTTCACCTTACTCGGGTCCTCCCAGCTGCTCCCTGCAGAGGCCCTTCAGGGGATGCGCAAGTTTGTGGGGAATGACTTCTCCACGCATCACTAAGTCTCAGACCCTGGGGAAGGGACTTAAGGGTATGGCAAGGGGGGTCCCCAAACCCATATGTTCACCAAGTCTCATCTGTGGACTGAGCAAATAATGTTTCACCCAAACAGGTATGACTCTTGTCAAGTGGAAGTTCGGAGTCCACATAGCAGAGGAGGAACAAATTAATTTAAATCATCTGGGGAATTCCTAATAGCCTTTGGTCAACATATTGGTCTTAGAAGGGTTTTTTGTTTTTTTTTTCAGGTACTGAATATTAAAGGTAAGACAGCTTTGACCTTATGGGCATCAGATGGTTTCCTCCATCGATGCCCGCCCTCAGATGGGAACAGGGCAGGCTGGCAAAATGCAGCAGAAACAGTTCACTTTGAGAAATCTCTCCTAAGGAAGTCTGTAAGCACACAACATCTATAAGTGCAGGCGCAAATATTTAGCCACACGAGTGCTCATTGTGGCATTGTTTACAAAAGCAAAAATAGAGACAGCTAAATGGCCGCAGTCAGGGGCTGGTTAAATAAATGACAGTGTGTTTCTCCAGGGGCATGTCGGAGACTTGGTAAAATTCACCTTGTCCTGCGAAACAAGAGGGAGTGAGTGAAAAATCAGTTTTGGAAAAAAGCGTCCAACGTGGGCTTGGTTTTCTGTCTATATCTGTGGAGGCACTGAGACCATAATGTTCGTCTCAGGGTCATTGTTTTTCTTCCTTCTTATCCTTGAGTGTCCTGGCTTCCAGTAGCCAATCACCAAGGAGTCAGGGACACTTGTCATTCTGAAGATCTCTCAGACCTCTTCAGAGCCACCAGCCCTCTCACTACTCACCACCTCTCTCCTTCGAGACTTGCTCTTGCTTCCTGTCTTGCTCCCCCAGTTCCACTCGGCCCCCTCCATATGCTCTCTAAGGACAGCCAGAGGGATTCTTTCTCAAAATATAAACTGGGGCCAGGTGCGGTGGCTCATGCCTGCAATCCCAGCACTTTGGGAGGCCGAGGCAGGTGGATCACTTGAGGTCAGGAGCTCAAGACCACCCTGGCCAACATGGTGAAACCCCATCTCTACTAAAAAAAAAAATTACAAATTAGCCAGGCATGGTGGCATGCGCCTATAATCCCAGCTACTCAGGAGGCTGAGGCAGAATTGCTTGAACCCGGGAGGCAGAGGTTGCAGTGACCCAAGGTCGTGCCACAGCACTCCAGCCTGGGCGACAGAGTGATACTCCATTAAAAAAAATAAAAAGTCAATTGGATCTTATCTCCTGCTTCGTGTAAAACCCTTGACTGGCTCCCTGTTGCTCTTAAGATAGAGATGGAATCCTGGGACTGTCCTTCAAGACCCTGTGTCTGGCCTCTCCAAGCACCATGCTTCCCCTCCTCACTGCACTCAGTCGCCCTGGCCTCCTCCCAAGCCCATCTCCAGGCCAGGTTCTCTTCTGCCAAGGGGCCTTTACACGTGCAGTTCCCTCTACCCAGAACACTCTCCCTCTCTTCTTCACCACGTTAACTAATCCTTTCGCTTTCACCTTAAGGGTCACTTCCTTAGGAAGCCTTCCCAGACAAATCAGGTCTCCCTGTATCTCTGTCTTTTGTTTTTTGTTTTTAGAGATAGGGTTTCCCTCTGTTGCCCAGGGTGGAGTGCAGTAGTATGATCTTGACTCACTGCAGCCTTGACTTCCTGGGCTCAGGTGATTTTCCTGCCTCAGCCTACCAAGTAGCTGGGGCTACAAGCACCTGCCACCAAGCCCGGTTAGTTTTTTTATATTTCCTTGTACAGACAGGGTCTCACTATGTTGCCCAGGCTGGTCTCAAACTCACGGCCTCAAGTGATCTTCCCACCTTGGCCTCCCAAAATGTTGGCATGAACCACTGTGCCTGGCCCCTGTATCTCTTCTAGCACCCTATAGCTGTTTCCACTCCCTCTGCCCTTCTCACAGTTGTACTTGCTGGTCACTTGCACTAGACCGTGAATTCCTCAAGGCCATGGGCTCTTCCTGTGGAACACTGTGCCCCCAGTGCCCAGTGCCTGGCACAGAGTAGGTGCTCAGGTGTTTGCTGAGTGAATCAATGAATCAGGGAGGGAGAGGAGGCTGGCCCAAGCACTTGGCCTTCCTTCACTGCTGCCTGTCGAGGGAGCAGCTTGTCAGACCTGCTATTAGCATCTCATGCGCACGTGCTCAGGAAGGCAGTCCAGGGAGAACCCTGTGCGGGGAGGTGGGGCTGGAATGTTGTCCCAAGCCTCCTTCCTGTGAGCTGCTCTCTGAGCCCATCAGAAATCGCCCTTCGCCCAGCCTCCTCAGGAGGAAGCTAAAGGAGCTAGGGGGCCCCTGTCTCCTTCCTCTCCATGCCCCTCCTGGTCAGTCCACTTTGATGTGAAGGTTCCTGGGGAGGCTGGTTTGTGTCACTGTCGAGTCGGGGAGGGAGACAGGAAGAGGTTTCATCTCTTCTTTTTTTTTTTTTTTTTTTTGAGATAAGGTCTCGTTCTGTCACCCAGGCTGAAATGCAGTGACATAGTCATGGCTCACTGCAGCCTCGACCTCCCGGGCTCAAGTGATCCTCCCACCACAGCCTCCTGAGTAGCTGGTACCACAGGCGTGCACCACCGCGCCTGGCTAATTTTTATTATTATTATTTTTTGTAGAGACAGGGTTTCACTTTGTTGTCTAGGCTGGTCTTGAAGTCCTGGGCTCAAGCAATTCTCCCACCTCAATCTCCCAAAGTGCTGGGATTACAGGCATGAGCCGCCGCACCCGGCCAAGGCCTCATCTTAACTGGCCAGCGGGGCCAGCTGTCAGTGCTCCTGTGTAGCTCTCGAAGACACCAGCCTCTCACCAATGTCATTTGAAAAGAATTCATGGCCAGGCGTGGTGGCTCACGCCTGCAATCTCAACACTTTGGGAGGCCAATGCGGGCAGATCACATGAGGTCAAGAGTTTGAGACCAGCTTGCCCAACGTAGTGAAACCCCATCTCTACTAAAAATACAAAAACTAGCCAGGCATGGTGGTGGGCGCCTGTAGTCCCAGATACTCTGGAGGCTGAGGCAAGAGAATCATTTGAACCCAAGAGGCAGAGGTTGCAGTGAGCCGAGATCACGCCACTGCACTCCAGCCTGGGCAACAGGGTAAGACTCCGTCTTAAAAAAAAAAAAAAAAAAAAAAAGAGAATTCACCAGTCTGATGCCTGCGGTGACATTGCCCAGGATTCAGGGGACTCCGGGTGTCTTCCTCTTCCCTGGGCCTGGCACCTGGCTCTGTGGAGCTTACCCTTTTCCCCAAGAGTAGACCTGGGGGTTGTGGGGGGAGCAAGGACCTTGCGAGAGGCCCCATAGAAGGCTGACATGAACAAGGACCCCCATCCTTCTAGGTTATGCCAAGGCCCCAAGCAACAGAGTCTCCAGAGTCACCAGTTCAAGTCCTGGCATGACTGCATCTTGGACAGATTCTTCTACTTCCTGGGCCTCAGTTTCTCTACCTGTGAAATGAGGATTGCTGCCATGAGGTTCAATAGGCTAGTAAGGTGTCTCCCCAGGTGTGGAGCACACCATGGTGATAAATACAGTGATGTGAGCCACACTCCACAAAATGGCCTTAACCAACACTGGGCTGAACTATGAGAAAGCAATTCCCTATTCGTTTTTCTTTTCCTTCTCTGACTATTGTCAAGGGGAAAGCCTCAGACAGGTGGTGGCATGGGTTTGGCCTCTCTCCGACATGTGCTGAACTCCTTTTAACAAAAGCCTTAGAGCTTTCCAGGCAGGCATTGTTTGCCAGCCCCGGTTGAATGTGTTTGTCTTATTTTCAAGGTATTTTATTTATACAGTTTGTTCTTGAGGCAAATAGAAAAATGTGAGGTGATTTAAAGGAAGGTCTTGAGCAAATAATAGTAGAGGAGATGCTTGAATCTGGCAAAAATCACAGAGTAGCTAGAAAGGCCGGGCTTGGGAAATGCTTTTATAGCGTGGGCAAAAATTCCCTGAAAACTTTCATGTGCGGTATAAACATGGTTTGAGGTCGAGGGCGTGGAAAGTCACGCCACAGAAGGGCTTTGCCTTTCCTGGGTGAAAACTTCAGGCTCGCGGGGCTAAGGTCCAGAGAAGATGATTAAAACAGTGGTTGGCTGGGCGTAGTGGTTCACACCTGTAATCCTAGCACTTTGGGAGGCTAAGGCTGGAGGACTCCTTGAGGCCAGCCTGGGCAACATAGAACCCTGTTTCTACAAAAAATATGAAAATTAGCCAAGCAGGCATGGTGGCGCACATCTGTAGTCCCAGCTACTCAGAAGGCTGAGGCACGAGGATCGCTGGAGCCCAAGAATTCGAGGTTGCAGTGAGCCATGATCGCACCACTGCAATCAAGCCTGGGCAACACAGTGAGACCTTATCTCAAAAAACAAAACCATACAGAAATTAGCTGGGTGTGGTGGTGTGCGCCTGTAGTCCCAGCTACTCGGGAGGCTGAGGCAGGAGAATTGCTTGAACCCGGGAGGCGGAGGTTGCAGTGAGCCAAGATCGCACCACTGCACTCCAGCCTGGCGACAGAGCAAGACTCCGTCTCAAAACAAAAACAAAAACAAAAAGCAAAAGCAAAAACAAAACCCTTCAGTACTTGCGACGACAGGCCTCCCTCCATTCCATGAACCAGGTGGATGCTTCCACAGGTCTTATTTCACTGAACTCTTAGTGTTCTCATTTCCAGAGGAGGAAATTGAGGCTTTTAATTGTGAAAGGACACAAGGTGGAGCTGGGATTGGCCCCAGATCCTTCCCTGCCTCCATTCTCAGTGTAGATTTCCAAGTGCCAGGGATGCCGCCTCCTTCCCATCCTCTCCCAGTGGATGCCTGGGTTAGGCCCTGAGGCGTGGGCTGCCATCTGTGCCCAGGAGGTAATCAGAGTCCAGTATGTAACGCCTCACAGAACACTGTCCACACACCACCTCCAAAACAGCCCATGGTGGGTGGGTAGAGGAGGTGCAATGACATCCCCACATGCCGGAGCCTGTTCCAACAGCTTTATATCTATTTCCTCACGATTCTAGAAGGAGAGACACTCTTATTATCACCCTCATCAACCCCACATTACAGACAGCAAAGCTGAGGCACAGAGAGGCAAGGTGAGTTGCCCAAGTGTGGAACCAGGGCTCGGACAGCGTGGTTTGGCTCTAGAACCTATGTACTTTAGCACCACCCTTCTCTGCCTGGAATCTTCTCATCCTTTGCAGCACAGCCTCTTGGGCAGGCCATGTGAGGTTCACCCACCCCCATTTCCAGGGGGAAACAGAAGTGCAGAACTGAGTCCACCTCATTCACTGTCCCTTACTCAATTGCCTCAGTTTCCCTAAGCATCACATTCTGACTGGAGGTCATGATTACCAGGGCCTTGGTGTTCCTTCCCGGCCGAGGAGTCGAGGGAAGCCCCAGGTCTGGGCGCCAACCTGGGGCTGCCATCACAACCCCAGGCTTCACCAGATACCGCCCAGGAGAGCATCCAGCTTGGTCCTGCCATCTCTCCTTCTCTCTCCTTCGTGGCTGCTCAAGCCCATTTCCTCCCAGACAAATTGGGGCAAAAGCCAGCACCCAGAGCCACCAAAAGCCCCAGTAATGCTCAGGTGAGGAGTAAAGCCAGTCTTCCCACCTGGAAAGAGTGTTGGCCGAGGAATGAAAATGTAAGACGATAAAATCCATCTGCCGAGTGGGGCTAAGGGGCCCTGGTGAAGGTCATTTGGGGCTGAATGGACTGCCAACCTCCCACAACAGTGACGGCAGCCTTTTGGCTCTGTAGGCTCGGCCCCAAAGGATCTAATAAGGCAAACACAGCTGGGACCAGCGTGCTGACCCCAGCCCCTCCTGGCCTCAGGCCCAGCATCAATGCTGGACTGAAACAGGCTGAGGCCCCTGGCCGTGAGCTAGAGGGGTGTGCCCAGTCATACCATCCTCATTTAACCTCTCCTAGGCAGTGCTGGGTGGTGAAGCGGAGACTGTCATCTATAAATTTCAGTGCAGCCCTGGGTCCTACCTAGGATTTTATTTAATTTATTTTTTGAGACAGGGTCTTGCTCTGTCACCCAGACGGAGTGCAGTGTCGCTATCATAGCTCACTGCAGCCCCCAACTCCTGGGCTCAAGTGATCCTCCTGCCTCAGCCTCTTGAGTAGCTAGGACTATAGGCATGCACACCTGGCTAATATTTAACAGTTTTTTTTAGAGATGAGGATCTCGTTATGTTGCCCAGGCTGTTCTCAAACTCCTGGCCTCAAGTGATCCTCCAGCCTCAGCCTCCCAAAGTACTGGGATTACAGGTGTGAGCCACCACACCCAGCCCCACTCATGACTGGGGGCCCTGAGGTTCCAGGAAGGAGAAGAACTTGCCAATGGCCTCACAACCAGAGGACATCAGGCCGCAGCTGAGACATACCCTTCAGTCTCCCCTCAATCAATTCTTGGTCATCCACAGTGCCCACAACCCCTGGCCCCGCCCACACCCAAGGGCGGCATGAATACCTACAGGGTGCAACTTCTAAGGTCAGATTTGGAAACTGGACCTTGGGAAGATTTTTCATAGTAATAGATTGCAAATACTCGATTCCAAGTAACACGTGAATGAGACAGTTTCAGATTTTGATATGTGATGGATGTATATATTGTATATGCTGTATTGTGATACATATCATATGCGTTGTGTGTATGCATATGTGTGCGTGTGCACACGCGTGTGTGTATGGAATCATACAGAATGTACTTGTCTGGCTTCCTTCACTCTTACTCAGCGTAATTATTTTTAGATTCATCTATGTTGTTGCAGTAGTAGCTCTTTCCTCTTATTGCTGAGCCGTATTCCAATGTATGTATATGTCTATTAAATTATTTTAAAATGCAAGCTGGCCAGGTGCAATGGCTCACATCTGTAAACCCAGCACTTTGGGAGGCTGAGGCAGGAGGGTGGTTTGAGCCCAGGAGTTCGAGACCAGCCTGGGTAACATAGTGAGACACTGTCTCTACAAAAAAAATTTTTTTTTATTAGCCAGGTGTGGTGGCACGTGCCAATAATCTGAGCTACTTGGGAGGCTGAGGCAGGAGGACTGCTTGAGCCCAGAAAGTTGAGGCTGCAGTGATCACGCCACTGCATTCCAGCCTGGGTGACAGAATGAGACCCTATATCTAATAAATAAATAAATAAATAAATAAATAAACATGTAAGCTAATAGATAGTGATTGAAGGTAAATCAATGGATGCCTGGGGACTGACAGGGGCAGGGAAATGATGAAGAAGGAATGTAAGGAAGAAAAAAACTATAAAATGATAGATATACGCACTAACTTAATTGTGCTGTTAGTTTCCTGTGTGTATATAACTATGTCAAAATTCATCAGATTGTACATTTTAAATACGTGAAGTTTACTGCATGTCATATACTTCAACAAAACTATTTATACATATGCATACACACACACGCACACACACACAAACTAGCACCATCGGACCTGTGATTTAATGGATATTATTGCTTATTGCCTAGTTCAAGGGCAGAGCAGAGCTGGTGCTTATTTCTTTATTTTTTTAAGTGAGTTGGTTCTTCTGCTTCTGGGATGATGGAGTAGGCCTACTTTTTCCTATTCTTCCCAGTAAGTACAACTAAAAACCCTGGAAGTTATATCCAAAACAAACACAAGAAGACTCTGAAAGATGGAGGGAATGCAGACAGACTAGGGAACGTGGGACTCAAGCAAAAACACAGTGGTGATTTTCCTGCGTTTTCCTTTTGCCTCATACATGGCACACTTGGAGCTGAAAAGGCCAGCAACCTAGAAATGTCAGTGGGCACAGAGCAAGAAACACCACCAAATGAGAAAAGCCTGCTCTCTCCAGCCAAAGGACCAAGAAAGGGACATCCTGGCTAGACATAAAATGTTTAGACAGTAAGCACTCAGCTCCAGCCCAAAATCACAAAAACAAAACAAAACAAAACAAAACAAAAACTGGTCTCACTTCCACCCATACCAGCAAAGCCTTAGTGGAGACTCTAGATTTCTTTTGAGACAGGGTCTCGCTCTGTCACCCAGGCTGGAGTGCAATGGCGTGATCTCAGCTCACTGCAGCCTCGACCTTCCTGGGCTCAGGTGATCCTCCTGCCTCAGCCTCCCGAATAGCTGGGAATACAGTCTTACACCACTACACCTGGCTACTTTTTTTCTTTTTTTGTAGAGATGGGGTTTTGCTATGTTGGCCAGGCTGGTCTCAAACTCCTGGGCTCAAGCAATCCTCCCACCTCAGCCTCCTAAAGTGTTGGGATTACAGGTGTGAGCCGCTGCGCCCAGTCCAGGACTCTAGATTTCTGCCCTCGTCAGTCTATAACAAGGCACCTTAACTTTCCCACCAGCCAAAATTGAGACTCTTCTGCTGCCGTGTCAGTGTAGGCCACATGGGAAGCCTGGACCTGCACCTGACCTGGTAGTAATGAAGTGTCCCTCTCCCTCCCTTCTGGAGTGGTGTCAGAGGTGAAGAGTCAAGTCTTTCACTACTGCCCAGTAGTAATGAAGCCACCTCCACAGTGTTATCAGTGGAAAACATGAGGATGCCGGAACTTCCATCCCTGCCCAATAGTAATGAGCGGGCAGCCTCCTGTAAGATATAAACAGAGGCCAAGTGGAGAATGTGGACTTCTATCTCCACCTAACTGTAACTAGGTGGTGTTCCCCTTCCCCTGCTGGAGCAGTAATCAGAGAAAGCCAGATAAAACAGGAGGCTTAAACAAACTCCAAAGTCTTATAACATAATATGAAAATATCCAGGTTTCCAAAAAGCACTCATCCCAAGAATCAGAAAAATCTCATACTGAATGAAAAAAAGGCAATCAATAGACTTCAACACTGAGATGACAGAGATGTTAGAATTATCTGACAAAGATTTTAAAGTGGCCATTATAAAATGCTTCAAGGACCAACTGTGAACATGCTTGAAACAAGTAAAAAATAAAACATAGAAAGTCTCAGCAAAGAAACAGAAGGTATAAAGAGATCCAGTGGGAATTTTCAAACTGAAAAACACAATAACTGAAATAAAAACCTCAGTGGGTGGGCTGAATAGCAGAATCGGGGAACAGGAAAGAATCAGTGCACTGGAAGAGAGAGCAATAGAAATTGCCCAGTTTGAACAACAGAGAGAAAATACACTGAAAAATACAGGACCTGTAGGACTATAACAAAAGATTTAATATTTGTGCCATCAGAGTCCCTGAAAGAGAGAAGAAGGAAGACAGGGCTAAAAAAAAGTACTCAAAGAAATAATGGCTGAGGCCAGGCACAGTTGTTCATGCCTATAATCCCAGCACTTTGGGAGGCCGAGGCGGGCAGATCACCTGAGGCCAGGATTCAAGACCAGCCTGGCCAACATGGTGAAACCCTGTCTCTACTAAAATTATAAAAATTAGCCAGGCTTGGTGGCACACGCCTGTAATTTCAGTTACCCAGAGGCTGAGGTGGGAGAATCGCTTGAACCCAGAGGCGGAGGTTGCAATGAGCCGAGATCACGCCACTGCACTCCAGCCTGGGCAACAGAGCGAGACTCCATCTAAAAAGAAAAGAAAAGAGGCCGAGCGCGGTGGCTCACGCCTGTAATCCCAGCACTTTGGGAGGCCAAGGCAGGCGGATCATGAGGTCAGGAGATCGAGACCATCCTGGCTAACACGGTGAAACCCCGTCTCTACTAAAAATACAAAAAATAAAATAAAATAAAATAAAAAATTAGCCGGGTGTGGTGGCGGGCGCCTGCAGTCCCAGCTACTCGGGAGGCTGAGGCGGGAGAATGGCGTGAACCTGGGAGGCGGAGCTTGCAGTGACCCGAGATCGCGCCACTGCACTCCAGCCTGGGAGACAGAGACTCTGTCTCAAAAAAAAATAAATTAACAAAAAATAAAAATAAAAAGAAGAAAGAAAGAAAATAAAATAAAAAAGAAATAATGCTTTTCCACCTATCTTGGTATCCCTTAACACAAAATTAACCATCACAGTAGACTCTAGAGCAAAGAAAACTACCAGAGACAGAGAGGGATGGTATATAATAGTAAAAGTGTCAATTTATCAAGAAGATATAGAAATCCTTAATACAGGGCCGGGCATGGTGGCTCACGCCTGTAATCCCAGCACTTTGGAAGTTCCAGGCAGGCAGATCACAAGGTCAGGACTTCGAGACTGGCCTGGCCAATATGGTGAAACCCCATCTCTACAAAAAATACAAAAATTAGCCAGTTGTGGTGGCGCACCCCTGTAGTACCAGCTACTCGGGAGGTTGAGGCAGAAGAATCGCTTGAACCCAGGAAGCGGAGATTGCAGTGAGCCGAGATCGCACCACTGCACTCCAGCCTAGGCGACAGAGCGAGATTCCATATCAAAAAAAAAAAAAAGAAGAAGAAGAAAAGAAAAGAAATCCTTAATACACATGCACCAAGGAAGAGAACTACAAAATATGCAAAACAAAAACTGATAGAAGTGAAAGGAGAAATGGACAAATCCACACTTATAGTTGGAGATAGCAACACCTCTCTCCAGTTATTGATAGTAAAACTAGATATAAAATCAGAAAAGATGCAGAACTTAACCACAGCATCAGCCAACAGGATCTAACTGATATTTTTAGAACACTCTACCTCAGAACAGCAGAACATACCGTGTTTTCTTTGTTTTCTTTTTTGAGACAGAGTCTTGCTCTGTTGCCCATGCTGGAGTGCAGTGGCACAATCTTGGCTCACTGAAACCTCCGCCTCCTGGGTTCAAGCAAGCGCATCTGGCTAATTTTTGTATTTTTAGTAGAGACGGAGTTTCACCGTACTGTCCAGGCTGGTCTCAAACTCCTGGCCTCAAGTGATCCACCCACCTCAGCCTCCCAAAGCACTGGAATTACAGGCGTGAGCCACCACGCCGGGCCCACACCTTGTTTTCAAGTGCCCATGAACATACACCAAGATAGACCATGTCCTGGCCATAAAACAAACTTTAACAAGTTTAAAATAATTGAAATCTTACAGAGTGTTTTTTCTGGCTACAATGGAATCAAACTAGAAATCAGTAACACAAAGAGAACAGGAAATTATCCAAATACTTAGAAATTAAACAGTACACTTCTGAATGATCCATGGATAAAGAGAAAGTTTCAAGAGAATTTTTTAAAAGATACATTGAACTGAATGACAGTGAAAGTAAAACATATCAAAATTTGTGGAATACACCTAAAGCAGCACTAATATGGAAATTTATTTCACATTAGAAAAGAGGAAAAGTCTTAAATCTGACATCTGAAATCTATATCATCTAAACTTGATAGATTGACACCTTAAAGACCTAGAAAAAAACAGCAAAATAAATTCAAAACCAGCAGAAGTAAGGGAATAATAAAGATAAGGGCAGAAATCAATGAAATCTAAAACGAGAGAGCGAGAAAGAGAGAGAGAGGGAGAGAGAGAGAGAGAATTAGTGGAACAAAGATTTGGTTTTTTGAACAGATCAATAAAATTGACAAACCTCTAGCAAGACTGACAGAGTAAAAAATGTCAGAGTAGACACAAATACTTACATCAGGAGTGAAATAAGGAATATTGCTATAAAACCTGAAGACATCAATAATAATAATAAGGTAATGTTTATTATTATTGTAAAGTTGACAACTTAGATGAAATAACTACTTCCCCCAAAGACACAAACTGTTACAATTCATTTAACATGAAATAGTTCATTTGAGTAGTCTTGTAACAATTAAGGAAATTAGATTTTAAATTTTAAAACTCCCAAAAAAGAAATCTCTTTGGGAAGCCAAGGCAGGAGGATCACTCAAACCTAGGAGTTTGAGATCAGCCTGGGCAACATTGCGAGAGCCCCCATTTCATTTTATTTAAAAAAATTATTATTATTATTATTTTAAAACTCCAGACTCAGATGTTTTTGTTGAAGAATTCTACCAAACATTTAAAAAAGTAATACTAATTCTACAAAATTGTTTTCAGAAAATAGGAGTGAATTCTGTTCAATTCATTCTATAAAATCAGTACCCTGATACTAAAACCAGATAAAGGTAGTACAAAAAGAAAGACAAGAAAACTGGCCGGGTGCAGCACAGTGGCTCACACCTGTAATCCCAGCATTTTGGGAGGCCGAGGCGGGTGGATCACCTGAGGTCAGGAGTTCAAGACCAGCCTGGCTAACATGGTGAAACCCTGTCTCTACTAAAAATACAAAAATTATCCAGGTGTGGTGGCAGGAACCTGTAATCCCAGCTACTTGGGAGGCTGAGGCAGGAGAATGGCTTGAACCCAGGAGGCAGAGGTTGCAGTGAGCCGAGATGGTGCCATTGCACTCCAGCCTGGGCAAGAGAGCAAGACTCTGTCACAAGGAAAAAAACAAACAAACAAACAAACAAACAAAAAACAAAAAAAAAAAACAGGCTAAAGATGAAAAATCATATATTATATTATATCAGTCAGTATAGAAAAGCATTTGACTAAATTAAACATTCATTAATAGTAAAAGCTCTCAAAAAATAAGAGAGGAGAACTTCCACAATTTGATAAAGAGCATCTACAAAAAACCTACAGCTAACGTTGGTCCTTAATGATGAAAAATTGAATGCTCTCTCTGAAGATCAGCAACAGGGCAAGGATGTCAGCTCATACTACAACATAGTGCTGAACATTTTAGCCAATGTGATAAACCACTAACAAATAGGTAGAGAAGGAGAAAAAAAACCTTTTCTACATGCAGATGACATGATTATCTATGTAGAAAATCTCAAAGAATCTACCAAAAAAAAAAAAAAAAGAAAAAAACCAGCAAGGTTGCAAAATATAATTATACAAAAATTATTTCCATATACCAGCAATGAACTCATTCATGGGTAGCAAAATTAAAAATGCAATACCATTTAAAATCACCAAAAATAAGTAAATAAAATAATTAGGTGGAAAGCTAACAAAATGTGTATAGAACCTGTATGCTGAGAACTCCATAATGCTGATGAAAGACATTAAAAATAAATAAATAAATGGAGAGACATACTGTGTTCTTGAATTGGAAGACTCAGCATAGTAAAAATGTCAATGCTCCCCAATTGATATACAGGTTTAATGTAATTTCTATCAGAATCCCAGCAAGATATTCTGTAGATACAGACAACATTATTCTAAAATTTACACAGAAAGATAGAGAATATTACTAGAACAGCTGAAACAATTTTGAAAAAGAGTAGGTTGGGGCTGGGCGCAGTGGCTCATCCCTGTAATCCCAACACTTGGGAGGCCAAGCTGGTAGGATCACTTAAGGCCAGGAGATTGAGACCAGCCTGGGCAACATAGCAAGAACTCCATCTCTACACAATAATTTTAAACATTAGCTGGGCATGGTGGTCTCAGCTACTCAGGAGGTTGAAGGTGGAAGATTCCTTGAGCCCAGGTGCTCAAGGCTGCAGTGAGCTATGATCATGCCACTGCACACCAGCTTGGGGGACAAAGTGAAACCTTGTGGTAAACAAACAAACAAACCAATAACTTGGGAGGAATTAATAACAATCTACCTCAGAGGTCCCCAACCCCTGGGCCACAGACCGGTACTGGTTGTGGTCTGTTAGGAACCTGGCTGCACACCAGGAGGTGAGCAGCTATGAATGAAGCCTCATCTGTATTTACAGCCGCTCCCCGTTGCTCACATTACCACCTGAGCTCCGCCTCTTGTCATACCAGCAGCGGCATTAGATTCTCATAGGAACAAAACCCTATTGTGAACTGTGCATGTGAGGGATCTAGGTTGTGTTCTCTTTATGAGAATCTAATGCCTGATGATCTGTCACTGTCTCCCATCACCCCCAGATGGGACTGTCTAGTTGCAGGAAAACAAGCTCAGGGCTCCTGCTGATTCTACATTATGGTGAGTTGTATAATTATTTCATTATATATTACAATATAATCATAATAAAAATAAAGTGCACAATAAAGGTATTGTGCTTGAATCATCCTGAAAACACCCCCACAACATCCATGGAAAAATTGTCTTCCATGAAACTGTCTGCGGTGCCAAAAAGTTGGGGACCACTGGTCTGCCTGATTTTAATACTTTTTTTTTTTTGAGACAGAGTTTTGCTCTTGTTGCCCAGGCTGGAGTGCAATGGCATGATCTTGGCTCACTGCAACCTCTGCCTCCCAGGTTCAAGCGATTCTCCTGCCTCAGCCTCCCGAATAGCTGGGATTACAGGCACACACCACTACACCCAGCTAATTTTGTATTTTTAGTAGAGACGGGGTTTCACCATGTTGGCCAGGCTGGTCTTGAACTCCTGACCTCCAGTAATCCACCCACCTCGGCCTCCCAAAGTGCTGGGTTTATAGGCATGAGTCACTGCTCCTGGCCTTAAGACTTACTATATAGGTATAGTAATCAAGACTGTTATTAGCAGAGAGATAGACATGCAGATCAATGAAATGGAACAGAGAATCCAGAAATATGTCCAACTGATTTTTTACAAAGTTGCGAAAGCAATTCAATGAGAGTCTTTTCAGCAAATAGAGCTAGAACAATCAGACATCCACAGGCCAAAAAAAAAATCAAATCTAAACCAAAAAAAGACATCAAAACCTCTATCAAATCTCACACCTCCTATAAAATTCAACTCAAAATGGATCACAGACTTTAATGTAAAATAAAATTATGGAACTTTCAGAATAAAACATAGGAGAAAATTCAGAGTTTTTAGACTGGGCAACAAAAGTGTGATCCATAAAAGGAAAAATGGATAATTCAGACTTTATTGAAATTTAAAACTTTGGTTTTGTGAAAGACTCTGTTAAGTGGATGAAAAGACAAGCTACAGACTGGGAGAAAATATTTGCAAACCACATATTCAACAAAGGACTAGTAGGTAGAATATACAACTCTCGAAATTCAACAGTAAAAAAGCAAATCATCACATGGGGTACAGTGGCTCATGCCTGTAATCGCAGCACCTTGGGAGGCCGAGGCAAGTGGATTGCTTGAGCTCAGGAGTTTGCCACCAGCCTGGGCAGCATGGTGAAACCCTGTCTCTACAAAAAAATCCAAAAAATTAGCTAGGCGTGGTGGTGCACGCCTGTAGACCCAGCTACTGAGGAGGCTGAGCAGGGAGGATCACTTAAGCCCTGAGGCAGAGGTTGCAGTGAGCTGAGATCACGCCACTGCACTCCAGCCTCAGTGACAAAAAAAGATGGCTTTTTATTGTGAAAATTCATTTGTGTTGTTGTTGTTGGCCAAAGCTCCCCTAGAGGTTTCTGGTATTGAAAAACAGTTTGCTATGATGAATCAAGTGCTGGGAGCTTTATGGGCTGTGGTTTGAAGCAAAGCAGGTGAGGTCAAGTTTGAAAGACGCATAGGGAGGTCAGGAGGTCGAGGCCCAGCTAGCTTGGCCATGGGCCTGGGGCTGGTTAGCTCAGGCTGATCACAGACACCACAATGACCATCAGGGAAATTTTCAGACATCCAGAGGCAGCCTCCTTTTAAGCTCCCTGGGCAAGGCTGAGGCCCAGGTGTCTCTGGGGCAGGGGCATGCATTCCATGGGTGGGTGTTGGGATCCTTGGTCCCTCACTGCTTTAGGCCTATTCCTCTGAGACACCTGGACAGTAGCTGGTTGTGGAGGTATTTTCATTTCTCAGGATTTTGGCTGTTCAGGTGGCCTATTGTTTTGTTTTGTATATATAGTCTAAAGCTGTGGTTCTCACACATTAGTGTGCATCAGAATCACCTAGCCTGTTAAAACACACATTTCTGCTGGAAACCCCCAGAAATTCTGATTTCATAGGTCTGAGGCAGGGCAGGGAATTTGCATTTCTAACAAGTTTCAAGATGATGGGAATCTTCTGGTCCAGGGACTACACTTTGAGAAGCCCTGGTGTAAAAAGGTACAGACGTGAAAACCAGAGGGGGGATAGCTCCTCCCCAGAGGAGGCACTGGGCAACTTATCTTGTCCTTGCCTGGCACAGCTGAGGCCTGTGATTGGGGATTCCGACAGATCAGTGACTCAAGCGCCGCACAGGCCCGAAGGGCATAGGTGAGGGGGTTGGGGGCTAGGTGGGGGGAGCAATGAAGGGGAATGAAGTTTGGGCTTGAGGGCAAAGTCTCAGGGGGACCTAGAATGGGAGAACTGGATGTTTTGAGGGTGGAGAGGAGACCAGGGAAGACAGAGGTGCTGGTGCGGCTACTTGAGGAGGGGTAGCAGAGGAGGTCACTGTGGGGCTGGGAGAGCTGGGCTGTGAGGGCCCAGAGAGTCATGATGGGGTTAGGGGAGCAATGGGTGTGTATGTGATTCCTGAAGAAGTGAAGGAATTGAGATGTGGGTGCTGGGAGCTGATGTGGAGTTCAGCTTTCAGGGGCTGAGAGGCGATGTGGGCTTTGGGGCCCAGGGAGGGGCGGTGGGAATGAGCCGGGGGTACCGGGGGCGACCTGAAGCGGGTGCCGGGGTGCCAGGGCGCCAGGGCAGAATCGCGTGTCCCGCGGATCGAAGGAATACGGCGGGGGCCGGCCGCCAGGGCGGGGCAGGGGGCGGGGCGCAGCGGCGAGACCAGGCGGAGTAGGGAGCGGAGCGGAGTCCCAGCCGCAGCCCCAGCCGGATCCCAATCCGGAGCCCAGCGGCCGCGCCTCCCTCGTCGTCCCCGCCTGGAGCCCGGCGCCGCCGCCGCCCTGCCGCCCCCGCCAGCCGCGCCGTGACGCGGGCATGAGCCTGCTCGGCGGCGCCGCTGAGCAGGCGCTCCTGGCCCGGGCCTCGGCGCCCAGGTAAATTGGGGGGCGTGAGGCAGGGAGGGGGACATAGGCCGCCCAGAGCCTGCGAGAGTCTCGGCGACTCCCACCCCTGAGGACCCTCAGTCACTTCCCGAACCTGAGGACGCTCCGTCCCATGGGACCTTCCTACTCTCGGGTGGGGGGCTTAGAGACCCGCCCCCCAAAAGCCAGTGCCTGGGCCCTGAAACTCCCTGCGCTCTCTCCACCCGCAGCTTTCCTCTCCGGGGGAGCCCAGGTCGCGAGCTGACCTCACCCGCACCCACACAAACCTCATCCGAGCAACCCATGCCCTGGGCTCCCGGGCCTGCCAGCCGGAAGGGGCATAACCCAGCCCCTGGCAGCTCCCAACCTTCTCTCTGCCTTCCTGCTCCTCCCCGGGGCCTCCTGTTCTCTCAACTCCTCCAAATTCCAAGAGATGATTTTCTGTACCCCAGCTGGCCCCCACTGCCGACCCCCTCCTGCCTATGGGGTTTCTCCCCACAGCCCAAACTCATGGCCGGCTGCCTCCTGTCCTTGAACCTTTCTCCGTTGGCCCCCAAGGTCCTGTCCACCTTCTCCCCCATGGCCCGCAAGGCCCTAGATCCAGTTACATGCTTTCTATTACTGAAAAGGGGCATGAGCCGAGGCTGGGCACCTGGGTGATGTGGCAGAGCAGGGGCTCTGTGCAGCCTGCCTGCCCCAAGCCATGGGGACACGTCAGTTGCTGGGGCGCTTCCGCTTGGATGGAGGGTGTGGGTTGGAGGGGTCTGATGGCCAGGGCAGCGAGGGGCCTGGCAGTATCTCTAGGAGACTCCACTTGGGCAGTGTGGGGTGGGCTTGCTTAGGGCAGGTTCTTTCCTGGACCCTTTCAGAGGGATGTGGCGCTGGTACAGGCTCTTCCTGCCCCCGCCCCCAACTCTGATCCCAGGAGCTGTGCCTCCTCTCCCCAGTTGCTTGCCTTGCTGTGCTGGTACTGGTTACTCCCAGCACTTCCCTCCTAGGCAGGGCAGCAGGGCTGGGCATGACCTCACCCCACAACCCTGGCCAAGGTGGGGCCGCCCAGCTAGGCCTGGCCTCCGTGTCAGCAGCACGCTCTTCCCTGAGGCAGTGCTGAACCAAACTGTGGGTCTTGGGCGCAGCTGGTTCTCCAGTAACAACAGCCTGCTGGCCATGCCAGTCAGCGCTGAGACCCAGGAGCTGGGAGCCCACTGTGGCTCACGCACCTCTGGAAGCTGAGCCAGGTCCAGCCAGATGGAGGCTGGTGGTGGTGGAAGAAAGGATGGGGAGGAGGACAAGTCCTGGAGAGAATTACGCGTTCAGCCCCCAAATATTGAGCATCTCCTCCCCACCGGGCACCATTCTGGGAGCTGGGATAGAGCTGTTAACTAGACAGACGAGGCCAAGCCACCAGGGAGCTGACATTCCAGATGTCTTTCTGTGGCCAGAAACAAATGGACAGATGTAAGAACAAGAAAATCCCATGGTGGTGTGCGATGAAGACAGCCGCACCTGATGTTGTGAGAGAGGCTGACTAGCGGGGGTCCTTTGGTGAGAGTAGTCAGGGAAGGCCTCCTGGAAGAGGTGGATGAAGCAGTGGAATGAACCCTGAGCATGTGAGGGAACAATGTTGTAGGTGGGAAACAGCTAGTGCAGTGGTCCCTCGAGGGAGGGGGTTTGACATGTTGAGGGGTGGGCAGGGGACCCAGGAGAACCAGAGTGGTACAGGGCCACAGCGTTACTCTCCCGGCTTAAGGGTCTGGGGGACCATGGCTATTCACATGTCCCCTCCTCCTGCCGTCCCTGTCTGCCTAGGTGGGTATTTGGTCTGTCTTTGCCATCCACCTTGATGGGACTCACCATGTTTCGGCTGGTGGCCCCTATGGGGATCTGTTGGGAGCACTCCCAGCCGGCCTCTGATAACAATCTAGGGGTGGGTGGGGTGGGGGCAGAGCAGCAGGTGATGGGAAATGGCCCTGGTGCTGGAGAGAATCCCACAGATCCGATCTTCGTCGTCAGGTGGAGACAGCCAGAGGACACTGAGATGGTGTCCAGGTAGGGCTGTTCCTGCAGCCCTGATAAGATCCGATCTGTCAGGGGTGGGGAGGCCCAGCCAGGCAGCCGCCCGCTCAGTCATTGGTTGCCAGCCTCAGCGAGTAGCGTTTGTTCTGGAGCCAAAGCCTCCAGGCAGAATCCAGGTGCCAGTGCTCAGCATGGCTGCCCCGTGGGACAGGTGGGCAGTGAGGGGCCTGGGAGTCTCCCTGCTCCCCGCCACCCCAGGACACCTGCCCTTCCTGGGGAGAGGAGCATTTTGGAGCTGGCTCTCCCTTCACGGAAGCCTGTGGTGGACTGGCACCAGGCAGGTACTGTCCCTGGGTAAGCAGCAGTGTTGGTACCAGGCTGGGAGGCGGGATGCGGGGGACCCTTGCTCCCCTCCTCCCTCACTGGAACCCTGAGAGGGGCTGCTGGACACCCTGCTTAGGTGGGAGCTTGGAGCTCACAGTGTTGGGGAAGGACCCAAGACCTCAGGTCCTCTCAAAGTAGCAAGCATTCTTCCTGCTGCAGGCCTGTGAGGCAGGTGGTGGCTCAGGAGTGATGGGGACAAGGGCCTGAGGGACAAACAGGGCAGGGGCTACTTCAACCCAATTCCTGGCCTGCCTAGCCTCAGCTGCCCTCCACTTTTTATATTTTTTTAATTGATTTTTTTGAAATTTTTTAGAAACAGAGTCTCACTGTATCACCCAGGCTGGAGTGCAATGGCTTGATCATAGCTCACTGCTACCTGGAATTCCTGAGCTCAAGTGATCCTCCCACCTCAGCCTCCCCAGTAGCTGTGACTACAGGCACATGCCACATGCCCAGCTTATTTTTTCATTTTTTGTAGAGACGGGGTCTCTCTGTATTGCCAGGGCTTTGGCCTCCCAAAGTGTTGGGATTACAGGTGTGAGCCACTGTGCCCGGCCTGCCTTCCACTTCTTGCTGTCCTATTGGACCTTCACAGGCTCAGCTTGGGGGCCGCCTTGCTTGCTTAACACAGTGCATTCCTTCTGGAGGATGGTGGGTTGGTTCTGGGGCCCCTCACCACTTGACCCCACTGCCTGTCAAATTTGTGGATCCACCTATTGGCCCTGACCTTTCCCTCCTCCCCTTCCCAACCCCTCTTTGCCACACCATTTTGGGTCCTAGGTTAGGTCTTGCTCTTGCAAACATCATTAGGGACTAAGTGTGGCCAGGGGTCCCTGTGACTCAGGGCCGGAGTGAGCTGGCAGGACTTTGGCACCCAGCCTTCCCTGTGAAGGTCACTCTTCCCGCTGGGGACCTGGGGTATGGGACAGGGTGGGGCCTAAGGACAGACGCAGCAGGAGCACTCCTGAGAGCTTGGGGCCACAGTCCCTGGTGGGGCAACACTGGGAAGGAGCAGGCTGGCTTCTGGTGGTTTCACCACCCTGTCTGGGCAGCAACTCTTGAAGAAAACTATATATATATATACACACACACAGCCCTTGGAGTTTTCAAGGCAGAAGCTCTGGCCAGGCGCAGTTGCTCACACCTGTAATCTCAGCACTTAGGGAGGCCAAGTCTTGTGGATCACTTGACCCCAGGAGTTCAAGACCAGCCTGGGCAACATGGTGAAAACCCATCTCTAGGGGCCGGGCGCAGTGGCTCACGCCTGTAATCCCAGCACTTTGGGAGGCCGAAGCGGGTGGATCACAAGGTCAGGAGATCGAGACCATCCTGGCTAACACGGTGAAATCCCATCTCTACTAAAAATATAAAACAATTAGCCGGGTATGGTGGCCGGCGCCTGTAGTCCCAGCTACTCGGGAGACTGAGGGAGGAGAATGGTGTGAACCCGGGAGGCGGAGCTTGCAGTGAGCCGAGATCTGGCCACTGCACTCCAGCCTGGGCAACAGAGCGAGACTCCATCTCAAAAAAACAAAACACACACACACACACACAAACAAAAAAACAAACAAAAACCCCATCTCTACAAACAAGTTTTTAAAAATTAGCTGGGCATGGTGGTATGTACCTGCGGTCCCAGCTATTCAGGAGGCTGAGGTGGGTGGATCACTTGAGCCTGGGTGGTTGAGGCTGCAGTAAGCCGTGATGGCACCCCTGCACTCCAGCCTGGGTGACAGAGCAGGACCCTGTCTCAAAAGAAGAAAAATAAGGCCGGGCACGGTGGCTCACGCCTGTAATCCCAGCACTTTGGGAGGCCGAGGCGGGCGGATCATGAGGTCAGGAGATCGAGACCATCCTGGCTAACACCGTGAAACCCCGTCTCTACTAACAATACAGAAAATTAGCCGGGCGTGGTGGTGGGAGCCTGTAGTCCCAGCTACTCAGGAAGCTGAGGCAAGAGAATGGCGTGAACCCAGGAGGCGGAGGTTGCAGTGAGCCGAGATCACACCACTGCACTGCACTCCAGCCTGGGCGACACAGGGAGACTCCGTCTCAAAAAAAAAAAAAAAAAAGAAAAGAAAAAGAAAAAGGGTAGAAGCTCTGTGTCCCAAGTGGGCAAGCAGGTGCCTCATGGATTCATTTCCTCATTTAAAGTAGGTAGATTTATTCTCATTTTTTTCCAATGGGGAAATTGAGGCGCAGGGTCTTAAGCAGCTTGCCCAGGACCACACAGCCAGCTGGATTCACACTCCGGGCTGTGCTATGTCTGGGCTATGTTGGATGAACTTGGGGGTCCAGTGGCTTCCTGTAGGCGTGTTCTGACTGGGGGCTTCCACACTGTGGACCCACAGCCATTGGTCAGCCTGCTAATCATCTTGGAGGGGAACTCCTGAGCTGGTCCTTGCTCTCGGGAGAAGGCAGCCCCAGAGGCAGGCGGTGAAGACAGAGCTGAGAAAATTGACCCATCTCTGGCTGCCAGAGCCCAGGTGTGGCAGAGCTGTTGGGGATCAATTGCCAGTGAGGGGACCCCAGACCAGACCTTATAGGAGGAAAGTAGACCGCCTAACTGTGGGAGGGTCTTGGACCCCAGGGAGCTGGAATAGAGGCAGTGAATGGGCAGGAGTGGAATTGAGGGGCTATCAGGGTGCAAGTGGGATAGGGGCGCATTACCCTCTCTGCCCCTCCCTTGTTTGCGTGTGCCCACTGGGGTAGTCCCATCTGTTCCTTGTTAGGCACTCAACAGACAGGCCTCCAGGACATTAATTAATGCCAAGCTGCTGGCACAACCAGCAGCATGCCTGTCCCAGGGCCCCATTCTGGCAGCACAGATACCCAGCTGACCCCAGAAATGCTGCTCCGTTCCCACCCGGTGATCCTGAAGACACAGGGGCCACATTGCTGGCATAACCCTGCCCCCGAGGCTGGATGGCAGGGAAGGCTTAGGTGGTGGCAGGCAGCCAGAGATGGCAGCAGGATGTTCCCCCCACAGACTGGTCTCCATCACCACCCTGGACCTTCTCCTTCATCCCTGGCTGTGCCCCAGGCCTGCTGTGTGACCTTAGTCCTGTAGCTTACCCTCTCTGGGCAACTTTTCTTTCTCCACCTATAAAATGAAGGGGTTAGACTGGGTCATCACTGGGTCTCCCTCTGAGTCTGAGTCTTTATTGTCTGTAGATCTGCCTGATTTGGGGTGGCTCTGCTGGTACCCCCATTTCCTGCTCCATATTTACCTCCCCTTGGTGTCCCACATGGTCTCCTGCATGTCTTGTTGCCCCAGGCCCTAGCTGGTTCTCCTATAATTAACTCCTGCCCATGCTCAGGATACGGAGGCCCTGCTTGGCTTGGCCAGACCCAGTGGCCTGTTGGGGCCCGGGCCCCACCCTCACAGACTGGCCAGCATTCCCAACCCCAGGGCCAGGGCAAGGCGTCTGCTCCCACAGTGGCTTCCTCCAGCAGGCCCAGCACATTCCTCAGGCTTATCTGGGGGCCCGCCCCACTGGACTCTGCCCTCCCACCCAGGAAGCAGCACCCAGAGCTGCGTGCGGAACAGGCCCTGCGTGAGCTCTGGGAACAGGCCCTGCATGAGCTCAAGGTAGTGATTCTTAGCCTGGGGCTGGAGAGAAACAGGTAGAGGACCAGGTGGGGCAGGAGGGCAGAGGGGTTTGTGGGGGCTGCTGAGCTGAACAGGCAAATTGTCTTTAACATTGCAGAGCATAGGGTTCACTCAGACACCCAGGGGTCATCTCCTGGGACCCTCCTCCTCCATCTCTGGGAAGCGCTTCCCTGCTACCCCTGGGAGCTCTTGTACCCAGGAAGGGGCTTTTGCTCTTGGCAAGTTGCCCTAAATTTGCACCAGAGTTATCACAGTTGATGGGGCCACGATCCCAAAATGCTGAGGGACAGCAGCTCCCTGCCACTTCCCTTCCTGGGTCCCCACCTCCACAGTAGGAGCCGGAGCCAGTCCTCCCAGGAAGGGGTTAACTGCCAGCCCCAGCCGTGAGGGAGGGGACTGGGCTGGACCATTTTCCTCACTGCTGCCTCCACCTCGGTTTTCCTGAATGGTTCTGTCGTCCTGGGGTGGGGAGGGAAGGGAAGGAAGAAGGGCGGGAGGAAGGAGGGAGGGAGGAGGGAGGGAGGAGGAGTGTGGGAAGAGGAAGGAAAAAAGAGAGCGAGACAGCGAGAGGAAGAGAAAGATGTCACTGTCTCTAATCTCCCTGTCATTTTTATTTCCAGCAGGCGCGGGGCGAAGGAGCTGCTAGAACAATGCTGAGGCGGGTGAGGTGAGGAGCAGCCCCTCGCGGCAGCCCCGACAGAGTGTCTGGAACAGGTGATTGGAGGAGCCGGAGACCCAGGCACCTGGGCATCCTTCCCCTCGCCTCTGCCAGGCCCCGCGCCCCTAAAAGGTGGGAAAACCATGGCGACCAATTTCAGTGACATCGTCAAGCAAGGCTACGTGAAGATGAAGAGCAGGAAGCTCGGGGTGAGTGACCCTGAGCTGCGGAGGGGCCCTGCCAAGGGATGGGGGCCCGAGGACTCGGTCCCAGGCTTGGAGGCATGGCGTGTGGGGCACGCGGCTGCCCTCCGGCTGCCGGGCATCGTGCATCTGTGGTCTCGGGCTCCTCGCCAGCGTGCTGCCTGGCATGTGCCTGGGCTGGGTTCTGCCTGCTGCAGCCCCCGCCCCAGAGAGCTGGCTGGCATCCCAACAGCTGGGCCAGCGGTGGTGGTGGTGGCAGCAATGGTGGCCACCAATGGGCAGGCGGCTCCCCTGCTATTGTTGAAGTTGTCACCACAGCAGCAGCAGGAGCGGCTGGCAAGGCCGGGCTGTGTCTGAGCTGAGAAGCAGTGTCTCACTTCCCCTGGCTTCCTCTCCCTTCCATTTGCCCCCCACCCCCGGCCTCCCCTCACCTCTCCTGGCCTCTTTTCTTTTAGGTCATCCTCTCCCCTTGCTTCTGACTGCTTTCCGTGAGCAGATATTTAGTAAATTTTTGGTTGTCGAGTTTAATGTTAAAGAAGTGTTTGGAAAGGGGAGTGGTTGGCTGGGGGAGATGGGGTGGTGTGAGGCACTGAAGCTGATATTTATGTGGTTTCCAAATGAGAACTTTGGGCAGAATGGTCCAGTGCTCTGGGACAGGCTGCTTCCCTCCAAGTTGTTGGCGGGTGACTCTGTGCTTGCTTGGTGCTTGGCCCTGAACTGGGGGCTTGGAGGGGCTACAGAGAAGAGGTCTTACTGGGCATGCATCCTGTCCTACCCCCTGTAGACCCCCAACTGGTGAAGACCCCCCGAAGACAGGAGCAGAGGGGATCAACTTCATGATCTCGGCAAGGCTGTCTGAGAGCTGCCTCTATTCCTCTGGCAGGCCCCCCTGCCAAAGACAGGTCTGGCAGTTGCCCCTTCCCCTGTAGGAAGGACAGCCCTGCTGACTGAGGTCACCCAAGTCTTGTGTTTGACCCAGGACTCCTGTCCCTCTCTCCTTTCTCTCTCCCATTGCCTTGAAGGGGGCGGGTCGGCTCAGGCTGCTCAAGGATCCCTGGCTCAGCCTGAGTGGGGTGCGGGGCATGCGGAATGGGAGAGGGATCTGCCACCCGGCTTCCCTACCTGGGTACCAGACAGAGCAGGGCTGGCCTTGGAGAAGGTGGTTCTGGCCCCACTTCCCCTCCTGTGCCTCCCTGCCCTGGGGCTCAACCTAGTTGAGACTGGGCCCTGGCAGCCATCGGCTACTTTGCTCTTCCTCTGAAAGGGGGATCAGCCCACTGACTTGGAACACAGAACAAAGAGAGAAGCTGAGGCTGAGGTAGGGAGGCCAAGGAAGCAGAGGCTTCGCTTCTAACGTCACCCCTCATTCCTATGGCCCCAGACTTAGCAGGTCCCCAGGGGCCAGCTGGGCTGAGGCCTTGCCCAGGGCAGAGCGTGCCAGGAAGGCACCAGCCACGAGGGCAGCCACTTGGGCTCAGTATCAAACCTGTTCCAGAGGGAGACTGAGCGGCTGACAGGTGGGCACAGTCCGGATGGGGAGGTGGGGTGTAGCCAGGCCCAATCCATGCAGGGAATTCTCTTCCCTCAAGCCAGGAGCCTCACTTTCCCTGGTGTGAGAGGCTGCGGTCCCTCCCCAGCAGCCATTCTCATCTCAGCCCACAGAGGTGAGTGGGGGAGGGGCTGAAAGAGATCAGGAGCCGGCTCTCCTACCTGCCAGGGCCTTTCTCCCGTGGCAGAGCTGTGGCAGAGTGTTTCTCAAGCACTGATCAAAGCCCTGTGCCAAGTGGGAAGGAGGGCTCTTGAGCGCGTGGCTCCCTGGGGCTGTGAATGTGTATCCTGTAACCAGGCAACCGACATGCTCAGGCCCCCAGGCCTTCTGCCCCTGATGCTGCGGGCTGCATGGAGCCCACCCTGGCAGGGTGTATCTGGGTCGGCAGCATCCATCCATTCATCCATCTGTTTATTCACGGTTCCTTCATGTGGTCATTCACTTGTTTAGCATGGCTGTTAATGAGGCTACCAGGATATGAGTGAGGATTCGGTGGATAAAATTCAGTGTCTGTCTTAAAGGAGCGCTGCAGCTGAGAGCTGAGGGCTGCTGTGGTTTAGGTGGGTAGAACAGGGGCCAAGCCAGGGTCAGGGGTGCAGGAGCAGATATGCCTCCTAGGGTCCCAGATAGGAGCCAGAAATGGCCTGGCTCTGAGTGGTATCTTGAAATGGGAGCTGCCTAGGGCCACTGCACTCTGGGACCCTGCCTGCCAAGGACCTAGTGTATGCATGGCACAGTAGGGCTGAGGAGGGGGTGGGGCCCAGAGGTCCCCTGGCCTCCTCTGCTGTGCTCTCAGCCACCACTCAGTCTCCCTACTGTTTCCAGTAAGAGGTACACCAGAGATGCCTGGGGAACAGGCTCTGTCCGGCTTTTGGAGTGCCCGCTGGAAGGAGTAGGTAAACCCCAGCCACAGACTTTGGGCAGAAAAAAGCCTAGGCAGGAGGGAGGGGTCATGCAAGGGCAGCTCTGGCTGGTGGCTGGGGCCAACCCCCTCTCCACCCCCCATGAATGATAGGCCGGTCTGTCCCTTCAATCCCAGAGTGGTCTCTCCCCTCCCCTCCCCACTCCCTTGGGGGAGTCCCTGAAGCTACAGAGAATGTAGGTGGTTTAAGGTACAGGGGCCTCAGCAGTGGCCAGGACCAGGAGGGAAGGCACCATGCGGTGGGAGGAGCCTCAGATTCCTAGCTCCGCCCCTTTACCTCAAACAGCTTTTGGTTCCCAGCTGGAACAGGGCCCCTTACACTTCAGGGCTGGTAAGAGAATGAAAAGAGAGGGTGAGTGAAAGCCCCAGGAGACAAGAGTGGGGGTTACCTACGTAAAGACCCTCACCTGACTCAGAGAACTAGGGGCACGGGGATGTACAGGTGGGCAGGGGGCAAGGGTCTAATCCCTATCCCCAGGAGACCCCTCTGTTGTGGCTGGCACTGCCCGAGCCCTGGCCAGATCTGCAGTGGGCTGTGAGGGTCTGCCCTGGATCTAGACAGCCTGCTGCAAATACCAGCATCACCATTCCTTAGTGTTTTGATGCCTCCCTTTCCCCATCTATAAAATGGGGATGATAACAGAACTGATCTCACGAGTGGCCCTGAGACTGTGCACAGTGCTAATAACAGGTGTGAGCAGGAAGCACTCAGGAACGTTGGCTACTCATACTAAACTCAGCGGTGCACACAGTACATGGTAGGTCAGGAGAGCACCTTTTGTGGAACAGCGTTTTGGAGCCAGCCAAGAAGTCAATGACTTTTCAATTTGGGGAGGAGGCTTCTCTCCCAGGGAGGTGACACTGCTGGTGACTCCCACCCCCGGTGTCCCCAGGCTGGGGCTCCAGGGAAGGCTGTGTGGCACCGCCCCCTGTGGCAGGCAGGGGTGGCTGCAGGGCCGTGCTGGTGGGGTGGGAGTGGTCCAGGGAGGCCTGAGCCCTGTCATCTCGCTCCACAGATCTACCGGAGGTGCTGGCTGGTGTTCCGGAAATCCTCCAGCAAGGGGCCCCAGCGGCTGGAGAAGTATCCAGATGAGAAGTCAGTGTGCCTCCGGGGCTGCCCCAAGGTTAGGAGGCCTGGGCCCTAGCTCCCCCAAGTGGCAGGGCTGTGGGGGATGGAGAGAGAGAGGGAGAGAGAGGGAGAGAGGGGAGAAAGGGGGAGAGAGGGAAAGAGGGGAGAAGGGGGGAGAGAGGGAGAGAGAGAGAGGGAGGGTGGGGAGAGAGAGAGAGAGAGAGAGATGCACTGGCCCAGCTAAGTCCCTTGTGGATGCTGTCCCAGGTGACCGAGATCAGCAACGTCAAGTGTGTCACGCGGCTCCCCAAGGAGACCAAGCGGCAGGCGGTGGCCATCATATTCACTGACGACTCGGCACGTACCTTCACCTGCGACTCAGGTGAGGCGCCTCCATCTGCCTCCCCTGGGGTGGTTGTGGTCAGAGATCCAGCTAGGAGCGGGCAGAGCAGGGCTAACCCTGGGTGGAGATGGTGGTGTGGTGTGTGTGGGGTTGGGGGTGCTTTCAGGGAGCAGGCCCTCAGGGTTGAAGCAGGACAGGCAGGCAGAACCCACTGTCCTTACCCTCCCTGCTGTGCATGGTGGCATAAGTCAGGCTGGGCAGATGGGGTGGGCTACCGGGCTCTGGAGCCGCATGATGAAGTAGCATTTTCTTCAGAGCTGGAGGCAGAGGAGTGGTACAAGACACTATCTGTGGAGTGTCTGGGGTCCCGCCTCAACGACATCAGTCTGGGAGAACCTGACCTCCTGGCCCCAGGGGTGCAGTGTGAACAGACAGGTGAGGCCGGGCCCTGGCCCTGGGGGTGGGGAGGGGGAGGAGGAAGAGGAGAGGAAGGGAGGGAGGAAGTCCCCATCTGGGGCAACTCTGGGCCCACCTGTCCACCCTCCCCCACTCCAGATCGTTTCAATGTCTTCCTGCTGCCCTGCCCCAACCTGGACGTGTATGGCGAGTGCAAGCTGCAGATCACCCACGAGAACATCTACCTCTGGGACATCCACAACCCCCGTGTGAAGCTCGTCTCGTGGCCCCTCTGCTCACTACGCCGCTATGGCCGGGATGCCACACGCTTTACCTTCGAGGCTGGCCGGTAGGACCCTCTCGCCTCCCAGCCCTGTCCCACCATGGTGTGATGGTGGCTGCCACTCACTCTGTGTTGGGCACTGTGCTAGGAGTTTGGTTTACTTATTGGCTTAGCAATCCCAAGGGGGAATGTAATGTTGCCATTTTACAGACGAAGAAATGAGATGGAGGCTCAGAGGAGTAACTTGCCCACAGCATGCAGGTCAAGTGAAGCTATTTACCAAAAGTCATATACGACTTTGGCTTAAGTCAAATGCGGGTTCAGGCACTTACTACTTCTGTGACTGTGGATCTGAGTCTGGGTTTTGGGGATAATAAAGTACCTAACCTCCTAGAATTATAGTGAAGACTGGGTATCCCCTCGCTTGAACTCTGGAGTCAGTCTGCCTAGACTGAAATTCCATATAATCCTCTGCAGAACCTTAGTTGAGTTACTTAGCTTCTGTATGCCTGAGTTTCCTCATCTATAAAATGGTTTGGGAAAATGCATTACGATGAGGAAACCATTAATGGTACAAAGACCAGAGGGAGGTGGTAGAGAAAACTGAATGGGTTAATTCTTATAATGCATTTCAAGCACCAGCTGGTATAGAATATGCTCAGCACATTTGCACCGTGTGGTCGGACCCCCAGACCACAGCCCTGCCTGTCCTCCCGGCCTGGAATGCAGCCACAGCTTGCAGTTGCAGGAGAGCCTAACTAATCACATGCATGTCTGTGGTGGGTCCCCACCATCTTGCCCTCTGTGTGCCCAGGATGTGTGATGCTGGAGAAGGACTCTATACCTTCCAGACACAAGAGGGGGAGCAGATTTACCAGCGCGTCCACAGTGCCACCCTGGCCATCGCAGAGCAGCACAAGCGGGTCCTGCTGGAAATGGAGAAGAACGTGAGGGTGAGGCAGTGGGCATCAGTCCAGGGTATGGGGGCAGGGGGTGGCAGGTGGGCAGGCAGGGCCAAGTGCCTGGGGTACACAGTGGAGGCAGGTAGGGTCTTGGGGTGACTGCTCAGGGATACTGTAAGCCACTAATGGAGTGACCCCTTCCTTTGCCCCACAGCTGCTGAACAAAGGCACAGAACATTACTCGTATCCCTGCACACCCACGACCATGCTACCGCGCAGTGCCTACTGGCACCACATCACGGGTTCCCAGAACATCGCCGAAGCCTCCAGCTATGCTGGTGAGTCGCTTCCATGCCCCACACCCACCTGCCAGGAGGCTCTGTGGAGGATGAGGCCTATTGGGCAGGGGTCTTTTGACCTAGCTCTGAGTTCTGACCCTGCTTCTGTGCCCACAGGTGAGGGGTACGGGGCAGCCCAGGCCAGCTCGGAAACAGACCTCCTCAACAGATTCATCCTGCTAAAGCCAAAGCCCAGCCAGGGGGACAGCAGCGAGGCCAAGACCCCATCCCAGTGACCACAGTGCTGGCGAGCACCGATGACTGCTGGGGGCTGCCTGCTGCGGGGCTGGCTGCAGTGTACTGTGGACAGCCTCAGGGGGCTGTCGGCCAAAAGCCTGGAGAAAGGGAGCAAGCTGCCCCCTCCTTGCCCCCAAGGATGAGGCTGGACTGAGGCAAAGGGCTGGCCACACCACCTGAGCATGTGTGAGGGGTTGGAGCTACCGTGGGACTATATACTGTTAATGATTTTAATATATATGGCTTATGACATACTCTGTATCAATGAGATCCCCTCACCCTCATCCCATCCTTCCCCACCAATACACACACATTTTTTAATCCCATGACCAGGCCACGGTCAAGGCTGTTTTTGAGTATGAGGGCAGTCGTGTCCATCCTCCATGGCACAGCCCTCCTGCTGCCAGGACTTGCTGGAACTACCAGGGCCAGAGGAGGGGGATAATCAGAGCTTGAGGCTGGCACTCTGACTGCTGGCTTTTCCCAAACAGCCCAAGGGCCGGAACAGCAGGTGGCTTCTCAGTTCCTCTGGGCCTGGAGTGACACAGGAAGGATCTGCGCTTCCACTGTGCTGCTTGCCAGCCTTGCAGTTGGAGTTTTAAGCAGAGGTGACATCTGGTTGACGCCTCAGGTGAAAATCTGGTTTTAAAATGTAACTTCTGCACAGGCTCCTTCCTGCTTTGTAGGCTGGGAAGATGCCCTCGGGGTATGGGTGCTGATTACCTCAGCCATGTGGAGGAAGGCTGGAGCTTGTTCCTGCCCCAGGGCCAGGCCAGGAGGGAAGGCCGCAGCAGGACTGCCGTGGGGAGCACCCCTGCTGCCTGCCTCTCACTGACCAGGGGTGGACAAGGCCCAAGCAGAGGGAGCCCCCTGGCCCTGTTTGGCCACCCTCTGGCCAGCCAAAAGCACTCTGAAGCCAAGACCTTCCCATTTCCTCCTCCCCACATGGTGCTGAGGCTCCCTGCTGTAACGCAATTACAGCAATTGATTTTCTAGTGCTGGTATTTGCTGACTACCATGCAGAAGGGCTATCTTTCTATTCACGTCAAACCTTTGGTTGTGTGGGGTTTTTTGTTGTTTTTGGGGTTTTGTTTTTTAATACTTTAGGGTCCTGATTTGTGGGAACAGACCTTCTTGTAAATAACCACTATTTGAGTTGTGGCAGGAGGATGATAAAGCACGCGGCCCCTCCCAAAGGAGCCCTTGAGCTAGGGAGGTGGGGCAGTCAGCCTCGCTCTCAACGTGACCCGGGGGGAATGACCACCCAGAGGGATGAGCTAGCCTGTAGAGGGGAACTGGGGTCCAAAGGTCTTTGGGGAGGGAGGCAGAGCTGGCTGGCTCAGCTAAGTGGCACGATGACGCATGAAGGAGATTATGTTGTGCTCTTTATTGCCAAAAATAAACACTTTTAAAAAGACAACTTCTGTTAATCAATAAATATCCTTTCCTTTCTGTACTGGATCTCTGGTTTTCTCCAGGCTGCCTAATTAACTGCTTTGTGCATGTTCCTATCTGGAGACAGTGCTGAGGGGTTAGGGCCAGAGCCTTCATTAAGGAGAAATGAAATACTCCTCCTGTGTATGTGGGAGGGGCCCTTGCTCCTGCGGCTGCTTCCACCCCCACCCCCACCACCACCAAACTAAATGATCAGGCCATTGGAGGTGAAGGGGTTCATAACTGCTGGACAGAGAATGAAATATCATGTTTATTTGGTGGGGAGGGGACAGCCAGGGTCTAATGCTATTCCAAAAGTTTACTTCTCAAATTAGGGACACCTGGGAATTTGAAGTGCTAGCAGGCCAGCCCTGGGGCAAGGACTGGAAGGGTTTATAGGCCCCTTGAATAAAGGCTATGGCACTTGATCCTAACACCAGACATCTAAGGTACAACTGAAAATGACTCATTTTGGACAGAAAGCGTTTAGAGTAAAGAGCTGGACTAACCAGGAGAGAAGTCTAGTTGGTTCCCTACAGGTGCGCTGGAAACAGTCCAGCAGGGACCTTCTGGGATCTGGGGAGCACTGCTGCCAATTATTAACAGCAGTCAGGGCCAGTAAAGACCTATCCTGCCTAAACACCACTGCATCCCTGGTAATCTGTCTATGACCCGCTTCTAGCTGGTACTGATGTCCTGCCAAGAAGCTCAACCAACAGTAGACTAGATTCTCAGAAACTAGAAGAGTCTGAAGAGAGACCCTCATATCCAGCTGCTGGCCTGAATCTCCGTTTTTGCTGAAGCAGGGAAGCTGCAGTTAATTTATGGTTAGCACATCACTCTGGATCTCGTGGCTTAATTGAGTTTGTAAATCACTCAGTTTCTTCTTCAATCCAGAGAGGGCTGACAGGACAATGGTTTCAGGACGCAGAGAGCCACAGGACTCCACGTTGTAATAAAACCTAGGAGGCAAGAGTCCAGTGAGCGCACTGCGAAGCAGGCTGGCCGACCCGAGCTCTGGCCATGGACAACCCTTCCTCCTTCTGGGTCTTGGCTCTGTTCCCACATGGAACTTGACCTTGGGCCAGGGCTAACTTCCTTTCATCTAAAACCTCTTACACAGGGTAGTTTCAACACACTTTGCACAATCTCAAGGAGGCTACAACTACCTCATAAAGTACCTGTGAAAATCCTAAAGTTCTGTATGTATGCATGCCCCCTGAGGAGAGAGTGGAAAACCAAGTGAGCAGTGACCAGTGACAGACCTTTCACAGTCACCCTGTGGAACTTGGGTCCAAATCTCTGCCTCTAGTGTTGACCTGAAGAATCTCTTCTTTGGGGGCTGAAAATCAGAATAGGAACCACCTGGATAACTGGAGGGTCCTCTTTGTCATAGTGACCAAAAGGGGGCTGACGACCTGCCCCTGGGATGTGCATATACCACAGGTCTAGTTTAGCAGTCAGCAGCCCCTCCTCAGCTTATGAGAACTGCAAGGTGGGGGAGAGGGACTGCCTAACTCACGGCCTGAACCAAAACCATCCCTTCCTACACACTTCACCTTCCCATGTCCGACCAGGCTCTTACCTTTCTGGCTTGCCGTTGGGGTCATAGGGAGCCTGCGACTCATCCTCATCCAGCTCCGAGTACTCGCTCTTTGGCCTGAGGTCAAACACAGGTCAGCACAAGGTTGCCACTGCTCCTTTTGGGGCACCCAAGTTCCTAGAGAGCCTGCCACATCTCAGTCAACAACACCCATTTCTATGCCACACCCACCCCAAATGCCTGCCATCACTCCTAAGGGGAACATACCATTCCTCGGGCTTGGGGTACACTGTGTGCCTCAGGGCATTGTCTGGATCGTATTCAAAAGCCACCCCTGCAGTAGGGTTCCACTTGGCATGCTCCTTGCCAAAGCCCTTTTTGGCATAGGCTCGAAGTCTCAGCTCCTGGCCCTTTCTCAACTTGACGATGAGGATGTCTGCAGGGAGAGGCACAAGTCAGTCAAGGGCCAGGAGAGACATGGTTCTCCAAATTCTGACTTGGAGTGCCAATGCAAGACCACACACATCTGGAAAAATGGTCTAAAGCCAATCTTCGAGGAGACCAGGCAGCACGAGAGGCTGTGTCTGGTCCCTCCTTCCCGCTGGCCCACACGGTGACAGGTCAGGAAGACTTACCATCCTGCTCCACGTAGTCATTGGGGTCATTATCTCGGTTCCGGGACGTCACCTGTAGGGAGTCCACCAGGCATTCATTAGCTGCTCACCTCCCCAGTCACCTCCTCTGGCATCCATATCCCAGCACCTCTAGACTGCAATCTGTCAACCAGGGAACGAACACCTGACGAGGTGGTGGCACAGATGCCCCCAGGACTCCAACCCCCACTTCAGGGTGTGGTGATAGCCTCAGGCAAAACAATTCCATGGCCTTTAAAAGAGTCCCTGGGTGACAGAGGGTGCACAGCACCAATGATGCTAACGATGCCCAAGAAGAATCCAGAATTAGCACTTCTAGGGATCAGATTAAGGCAGAGGGTAACAGGGAAAGCCAACATTTTCTAAGGATCAACCCCAGTCTGGCCCACTTGGAGCCAGCAAGAGAAGAGAAAAGATCCCAGGGAAAAGAGGATGCTCTCCCGCACTGACCGGAATGACCCGGGGGCTGTTGGAGATGAGGTCTCGAGATGTGACATGTCGCGTCTGGTCTTCATTGCACCGCACGTCGAGGGTGAACTCCACCGAGCACTCGGGGCAGAACTCCTCACATGTGCAGTCCTAAGACAGGAATGGAAGCAGGAATGAGTTAACAGGGAGATGGCAACTCCTGCCTTGGCTCCTTGTCTTGGCTTCCTGCATCTAATGCCCAGTTCCTTAAGTTTCTTCACTTGTAAAAAGGGGTTCATCAGTATCCAGGTTCTTGTGGACTGTGACAATCTGGTATACCATTCTCATGGACTGCCCAAGTTTAGAGACAACTTATACATACACTGGCACCCACATTTCCTTCCCACTCCCACCAGCTGCCAGGCCACCTCTGGGGACACACTGCTAACATCTCCCTCTGGCCCTTGAACTACTCTTCCTCAGAGAACCAAGGCTATGAGGCAGAGGAGGATGCTTTCACACTCTATAGTTCAGCTTCCCAAGAACTAAGAGGACCAGCTTGGGAATGTAACCATCATTTAAAATAAAACCACCAAGGAACAGGAGAAAGTGCCTTTCAAGTTCTAGACTACTCACCTTTTCTAAAGAATCCTTTCTATTATGGAAAATTTCATACATATACACAAATAGAGAAGCATGTAAGAAACTGCCATCCCATAACCATCAACCACCTTCCATAATTATTAACATTTTGCCATTCTTAAAACAACTGACTCATTCCCATGTTAGGGACTATTAATTGCAGTTTCACTTCAGGCAAGAAAACAGTTACTAGGATGCAATCAAGCAAGCTGTTCTCTCCCTCACACCAGTGAGGAAAACCCAACACTCTTTTGATGTTTGCATGATGAGGAAGCAGCAGCAGCTAGAGGTCCCACTGGGTCGTCTGCAGTCACACACAGGTGAGGTAGGAAGGCAACCCAGACCCTTGAGACAGAATCACTTTTAGAAATATGAAATGGGGCTGGGCACAGTGGCTCATGCCTGTAATCCCAGCACTTCGGGAGGCTGAGGTGGGAGGATCGCTTGAGCCCAAGAGTTCGAGACCAGCCTGGGCAATATGGCAAGACCCTGTCTCTACAAAAAGTACAAGAAAACTGTATTTTTTGGGTGTGGTGGTGCACAGCACCTGTAGTCCCAGCCACTTGGGAGGCTGAAACAGGAGAATCATTTGAGCCCAGAGGCTGAGGTCGCAGTGAGCCAAGATCATGCCACTGCACTCTAGCCTGGGTGACAGAGCGAGACCTGTCTGAAAAAATAGAAAAATAAAGAAATATGAAATGGGAGAATCAAAATGTAATGGAAGATAAAAATATGAAAAGGTATTTAACCTAAAAAAAATGTACTGAAAGGAGAGGAGTGTTTGAGATGAAAAGAGACTAAAGTGCTATGAGGACCAAATGAATCTTCACTGGATCAAGACTGACCCACAAACAAACAGAAAAACAATAAAGGATATTTGGGGAAAAACTAGGAAAATCTGAATATTGATATTTCAGATTAATGCTAACTTTCTTAGGCACAATAAAAGTGTGGTTATGTAGGAAACTATTCTTATTACGAAATGCATGCTGAAGTACTTGGAAGTGTTAGGATGTCTGCAGCTTTCACACAGTTCAGCAAAAATAACAACATGCATATGAAAAATAAAGCAAATGTAAAATATTAATTGGTAACTATAGGTGAAAAGTAAAAGGGTATTATTTTAGTTTTTCAACTTTTCTACAGATTTTCAGAAAAAGCCAGAGAGAGAGAGACCATGCCATCTTTGTGCAATAAATACTAGAAAAAATTTTAATGAAAGGAACTGCTCATGCGTATCTTTATGTAAGATATTGCCAAATTGCTCTTAATTGGTTGTACAACTGTCCCCACCAATATCTATGTTTCATTTATTAAAAAACAAAAATCTGGAGATCTGAAACAAACAGGGCAAAATGTTAAAATGTGACAATGTAGTATTAGGTGGAAGCATGAGTATTTATTACACTAGCTCCATGCTTTTCTGTGCTTGAATATTTCTTTTTTTTCTTTTCTTTTTTTTTTTTTTTTTTTGAGACGGAGTCTCGCTTTGTCGCCCAGACTGGAGTGCAGTGGCGCAATCTCAGCTCACTGCAAGCTCCACCTCCCGGGTTCATGCCATTCTCCTGCCTCAGCCTCCCAAGTAGCTGGGACTACTTGGGAACGGGACCACGCTCGGTTAATATTTTGAATTTTTAGTAGAGACAGGGTTTCACCGTGTTAGCCAGGATGGTCTCGATCTCCTGACCTCGTGATAAACCCGCCTCGGCCTCCCACAGTGCTGGTATTACAGGCGTGAGCCACCGCACCCAGCTGAATATTTCTTTTTTAAAAATACACACATATTTAAAAGATATATCAAATTAGCCATCACAAAAATGACATGGCCCTTGAGAATATTAGAAAATGGACTGATTCTGGATCACCCAAAGCCATCAAGAGGGAGTAGCCTTAAGCTGCTGTGTAATGCAGCCTAGTGAAAGGATGAAGGTAACCTACTCCTATCCCACTCTCTCCAAACTCTGAAGGCCTGTTAGCATGCCATCAGGGAGCAAACATGACCAGGAGGAAGGGGGTGAGACACTAAGAGTGTGGCCATGTTTAAGCAGCATCACCTGCGAAGGAGGGGACGGCATGAATCTGCAGACACCAGGACTAGTCCCCCAGCAGCTGCTCTTGTGAGACAGCTCCCATTCCCTCTGCTCCTTGCCTACCCCAACCTTCTGTTGACTCTTGTAGCATCCTAAGACCCCTGCTACTGGGAAGAGATGCTTTGGAAAGAAGAACCTCCACTCTAAGTATAAATGGGCATTGTGGTGGAGCTGCCTAACAACACTCCCTGATGTTCTGCGTGCTAATCAATCTGAAGCCCCATCAGAACCAAGGACCAAGGCCTGTCCAGGCTCTAGACAACATCTCCACATTGTTGTTCCAGAACTACAATACTATTCAAGCTGGATGCCAAATGTCAGGAAAAATCCCTTTGAGAACCAAAGCCTCCCCACCAAACTTCACATTCCACCCAATCACACAACATACCCGAGAGTACTGCAGCTTGTCCACAATGTCATCACTAATGAGGGGAATTAATCCTGTAAAAAACAGAAAAGCACTTTAAAGAAAACCAAACAGCCAAGCCAAAATGAGAACCCAGAAGCCTTCTGGGGGTGAGGCTGGAAGGAGGCTCCCTCCTGACACTAGGCACAATACCCTCCCTTTAACCTTCTAATAAAAGGAGTACTCACCAAGCCTGTGAGCGATGAATTCATCATGAAGGACTGAGGAATTGGCATCAATCTGAACCCAGTCAATGGCTAAAAAATGAAAGAAGCAGACGTGGAGTTTAGCCATCAAATTTACCTACAGACTTAATGCAGTGGTTCTCAAGATTTAGGAATCACCTGACACTAAACTGCAGATCGCTGGGCTGATTCCACAGCATTAGAGTGGGGCGCAGGAACTTGCATTTTAATAAGACCCACACACACCACACCTCACCTCCCTGCCCAGGTGAATTTAATGCAGGGGGCTCCCTGCTTCACAGAAAACACTGACTTATAGAATATCATAGGAGTGGAAACATGTTTATTTGAGCTGAGTATTTCCATGAAAAGCACTTAAATCTGCTACCTGTGCCACCACTAAATCCAAGAACATGAACTATTTGAGCACTTCAAAGTCAGGGAAAACCTCACAGAAGTAACACAGACTTATGGGCCATACCTCATTTTAGGATATAATGACTGGACTGCCCAACTTAGCACTTTTTAAACACTCAGCCAACAAATGTTTACTGAATTCTTTTAATGCGCAAAGTATACTAAATATAGAACCCAATCCCTAGCAGCAATGAGCTGGCAGGAGGGTAAAGACTGTATTATCGGTCACACATGCTTGACTTAAACACACATTTATTCATTCATAAACATTTGCATGGAACCAACTAAATCCAGGAATCAAATGGCACTGGAGCCTAACTGCCGAATGAGGGACACAGACACTAGGAACAGCGGTCGGAAGAGGACCTCCACCTGCTCTGTCCTGCTATGCTTCCCATTGCTTCCCCAGCCCAAGCCAACTGAGAGAACCCTGACCCAAGCTTTTCTGCCTCTTTAATCCCCCGGCCCTTCCCTCCAGCACACCCTTCCCCTCCTTGCTGTACAGGTTAAGATCCTCTGTGCCTCCTGAAAACTAAGCCTTGCCTGCCCTCTATGCTACAGGTGTGACACTCCCTCCCTTTCAACTCTTCTCTCACAAAACTCTGTTCAGACTTCCTTGAAGACACTTGTCATAGTGTGCCTTGTGTCATATTTGTGTATGTTATGACTATACCTCAAGCTTCAGAAATTCCTTCACGCAGGTCCTGGGATGTCTTTGTATTCCTAGCATGGGTGCTCAATATTATTTGTAGAACTGAATGTGTCGGGAAAGAGGCATTTAGACTCAGAATGGCAGGGCTGCATCACTAAGTACAACTCCCTCACCTGACTCCTGATGAAACTGAGGTCCAGAGGCATGAAGTGCTTAGGCAGGGGGAGGTCCAGCACTCCAAACTGAACTGAAGTGACTGTGGGGGGGTGGTGGGGTGGTGGTAGTGGATAAATTACCATGTTCTCTCGCCTGATCATTTGGCCTGCTTATCTCCTTAAAAGTCTAAATATTTGATAACACAGCTATGACTTATATTTATTTTGCCTAACCCAAACTCTCTGAGCTGACTCTCAGAAATGCTTGAAGTATTTCATACAAGTATAATCAATGCATTAAGCACCTGGAGCAGAGTGGCTGGAACCAGAACAGAAATTGATCTTCCCTCCTCTAACAGCCAACTGCACCATAGCTATGCTTCTCCTGAACTACTGACCAAAGTCTACCTTGCTTTAGTGTTGTCTGTGGATTCGTCTCTCCCCTGCAACCTCACTGTGGACTCCATGAGGGCAAAAACCCTGTTCTCTACAGCTTTGCATTCCCAGAGCTTACCACCATGCCTGCCACTTACATGTTCCATAAATGCTGTTGAAGGAATAGATTAATAAAAAAGCCATCTACCAGCACTGAGCACTCACTAAACACAAAGCACTTATATGGATTACCTCACTTAATCCTTAACATTACCCTGATAAGGATCATTAGTGGCCGAATGTTACAGAAGAGGAAACTGCAGCACACAGAAGTTTAATAACTTGCCCAAGTTCCACAAAAATAGTAAGTGATGCAGCCATAAGAATGAACGAAATCATGTCCTCTGCAGCAACATGGATGTGGCTGGAAGCCACTATCCTCTTTTTTATTTTCTTTTGTTTGAGAAGGAGTCTCACTCTATTGCCCAGGCTAGAGTGCAGAGGCATGATCTCGGCTCACTGCAACCTCCACCTTCTGGGTTCAATCAATTCTGCCTCAGGCTCCCCAGTAGCTGGCATTACAGGTGGGAGCCACCACACCCGGCTAATTTTTGTATTTTTAGTAGAGGCGGGATTTCCCCATGTTGGCCAGGCTGGTCTCAAACTCCTGGCCTCAGGTGTTCCTCAGTCTTGGCCTCCCAAAGTGCTGGGATTACAGGCCTGAGCCCGGCCTGGAAGCCCTTATCCTAAGAGAATTAACACAGGAACAGAAAACCAAACACCGCATGGGAGCTAAAACTGGGTACGCATGGGCATAAAGATGACAATAAACACACTGGTGACTACTAGAGCTGGGAGGGAGGCAGTGGGGCTAGGGGTGAAAAACTACCTATTGGGTACTATGCTCACTACCTGGGTGAAAGGATCATTTATACCCCAAACCTCAGCATCACGCACTATACCCAGGCAACAAACCTGCACCAATGTACCCCGACTCCAAAACAAAAGTTGAAAACATTTAAAAAACTTTTGTAACAATAGTAGTGAAAACAGTATTTGAACCCAAGTCTGCATACTGCTAAACCCATGCTTCTCAGCAATGCATACACAGGACAAGGATGGACCTAAGTGGCCCGTGGGCGCCAGGGAGTCGGCCACTGAGCCAAGGGCACAGGGTATGGTCAAGTCTCCAGCAATGCACTTTTCTCAGCACTACCACCCTCAGCCCGAACCAAGGACTGGAAGGAGCCCCAAGGAGTGTGGGTGGAGAGCGGGGCAGGAACCCGTGGGCCCGGGAACGAGGAAAGGGAATCGCTTACCTATTATGGGCACCTCAGCGATGAAGACCCTCCGAATCGAATTGGCCACCCTGAAAGATGAAAAGCCAAGGGGCGTGCGCTGCAGCCTCGACAGGCTGGGCCCGCGCCGCAGGCTCCCAAAGCTAAAGCCCTGGTGCAGGGGGGCAGCTCTGGAAGGACATCGCCCCCACCCCACCCCACTACACCCCCGCCCCCTGCCCCCGGGGCCCCGGCTTGGGCCTCCCGGCGCCCCAGAGCCGCCAGCCTCTTTCCTCGGCAGCCTTACGCCAGGTCGGTGTTCTCGATGATGAACTTGACATTCTCGTCAGTGAGCTCCGTGATCCGCACGGTAGGCTGGTTGGCGTACGGCATCGCTCCCAGCGCCCACCAGCCTCCGCGTCAGCTCCGCGATGACTGCGCGGCGCCACCGCCAACACCGGAAGTCAGTCAGCGAGGCCTCCGCGGCTTCCGCAGACGACGCACAGCGCCACCTGCTGCTCGGAGGCCAGAACCGCCGAGCGTCTTCTACCGCTTCCTGCTTTAAAATGTACCAGATTCAGCTATCTCGGAGGGTAGTTTGGCAAAACACGCATACGTCCTTGACTCAACAGTAACACTTCTAAGAATTCATACTGCAGAAACACTTGCAGTTGTAAACAAAGATACGAGTGCAGGGACGTTCGTGGTAGTACTGTTTGTACTGTACATTGATAAGAGACCTGGTGAAGTATACACACATGGAATACTATGAAGCCCTTAAAAAGAACTTGTACATCTATAGAAAAACAAAAGTATATTTTAATATGAATGTATATTTTAGCAAAGTATACCTGAATTATAAGTAAATACCCTTTCCCTTGCAGTCTCAAGTCTCAAGACCGTGCACTTCTGAAAACTTCAGGAAAAGATACAATGTTCTTTAACCTAATGCTTCCTCTACAGTCTGTGTAGCTGTGGTGGGTGAGTGGGAGCTCTTTGTCTCTGCATCCCCAGTGTCTGGCAGTGGGCACCATGTGGGGTGCATGCTCAACAAAGAACTACTTAAGTCCCCTAAACAGACTGGAGAGAGGTTTAAATGGGCCTCAAAAAAAGTGGCTGCTGCTCCAACAGAGAAAAGCTCTAAAATAGAACTTGGCAGGAGCTACATTTAAGAGTTGGGAGAAGAGTAATCAGATAAAGAGGAGTTTGCCTTTGCAAAGAGTGACACGTCTTCCTGAAACAGAGGGTGGGCACTGACGGAACCCTGCTCCATAACCTGTGTCATCTTGGTAAATTAAGAATTATGGTTGTCTGCTGAGTGTGAGATGAATGCTATGAAGGAAAAAGGAGAATGCAATGAAAACTGGAACAGCTACTGCAAAAACTTCACAGGATGTCAAGAGATACAAGGAATTGAGAGGTGCAAAAAAGATCCAGTGGAAGACCCACAAGAGATCTGAAATTCAATTAGTTGCTGACTTCCCCCATTAATATTCAGCTGACAGGCAGAAGAGAGCAAAGCAGAAAACAGAGCTAACCAGACGTGCAAAGGGAACCCAGCCAGTGTAGAGGCTGAGAAAATTACTGGGGCTAAAGAATGTACCACTAAAATCATCAGACAAGGGCAGCCAAGGGAGCTAATGGTCTGTGGGAAGGCTTCTGTTACCTGTATTTTACTGATGGGAAGACTTGAGCCCAGAGACACAGAGGTACCATAATCACCACTATGTATTAGGTAGTGGCAGCGCCAGAACACAGGTCTCCTGGCTGCCATAACTTAACCTGTCTCCCTCTGGGGTCCTGGATACCTATCATGATTGATAAGGAAACTAACTACACAATGGGAAACTACTTCAAACATATTTATTATTTTTACAGACTCAAAATACACTAATAATCCTGCAATGCATGCTGGTGTCATGTGACACCAGGCCTGGAATCACACCTCTGTCCAGCAGGCACTTGTCTCCGGTGAGGCAGTTTTCTGAGGGGGCTCCCAGGAGCAGCATCTCAGGACACCTGAGAGGGAGGGGGCTGCAAGGAACACCTCTGTGTGCACATGCCTGTGCTGTGCTGGAGATGAGCTGTCACCTTGAGGTGGCGTCAGACCTTGACTCTGGCTTGGGAGCCCCAAGGTTAAGGGGAGGTTAAGACATGATCAAGGTGCCCATGAGATTGTGACAGGGACATGCTAGGTTTCTGTGGCTTGACTGCTTGGATGAACATCTCATTTTTCAATCACACAGTTGCAGTGCAGAAAGGCATCAGGAGGCTTGGTCTGGTATTAGGAACTGAAGAAGCAGCCCAATCCCTGACCAGAACGGTAGCATCAAATGCCTTGTGGTTTCCAGGTGGCTGTGGTAGTGACTCAGGAGTCCTTTAGTGTGTTCTCATGAACACCAGGTTACATGGATGGCACCTTATACTTTTCAAAGCTCCTTCAATCTGTCCGCTCATTCTCTTCTAGGCATTGTAGCTTACACCCCTTCCTCTCACCGACGCTGGTTTAGACCTGTCAAGTTCTTGAGCTGACATGGGAATGGAAACAAAGAGAATAGTGAGGGCTTACCCTGCCTCTAGACTCTAATAGAAAAGACCTAGCTTTTCTTTTTCTTTCTTTTTTTTCTTTTTTGCATAGAGACAGGGTTTTGCTATGTTGCCCAGACTGTCCTCAAACTCCTGGGCTCAAGCGATCTTCCCAAATCACTGAGATGATATGCATGAGCCACTGCACCTGGCCAAGATCCAGGTTTGCAAGGTGGCAGGTGTGGCTATGATACAGAGACTTGATATACCAGGGTCCCAGGAGTCAGTGATATCTCCTGATGACAGGAAAAAATAAAGAAGTGGGGTTTTTGGAATCAAGACACTAGGGCTGAACCACCGTCAGCCTTATTATTATTGTTTCCAGGTTAGGGCTACAAAATGATGTGAAGTCAGTAACACATGTATCACAGGGCCGGAGTGGGAGAGAGGAGGGGCAGGGATGTACTGGGCAGTACTCACCGTCACTGCTGCACCCATGAGTCCTTGCACCAGTGCCTCTCCTGTGGACTTTACCTAGAAGGAGTCAGTGTCAGGTTCCCTTAGGCCACCAACACAAAGTTAAAGTTGAGACAGGCAGGACAAATCAGGAGGCCTATGAGCCTCAAAAGGTGGAGACAAAGGGGCCACGTTACTGGAAGGAGAGCTTTGGACAACACAATCACAAATGGGCAAAATGTGCCTCTTAGGGAAGGGCTGGCCTGAGGAAGAACCAGCCAGGCCCCCTGGGAAGGCCCTCAGGACTGTCAGCTGAGGCCAAAAGGAAGCAAGACCAGCTGTGACCTGAGGAGAATAGGTATGCCTTCTAAAGAGGGTTCCCCAATGGTTAGTCCCCAGCTACCTGCTTGGCAGTGTGGCCCATGTTCATTGCATCATTAACCCGGTTTTCCAGGAAGCGCCAAGTGTCCTCAAAGTCTGGAGAGGAGTCCTGCATCATCACCAGCTCTGTCGTGTTGTAGATGGCAGCCAGCATGGCTCGGCGGGTGTACCAGTTAAACTGCAAAGAAACCCACACTACCGCTGTGGGCTGGTGCAAGTCTGAGGCAGTTCCTACCCAAGGCCATGGGAACTCCTGGGTTCCCTCTTGACTACTTCTTTCTCTCACAGATACATCTGGCCCTCTGGACAACACTACCATCTCAAACTTGACTGAGCATCAGAATTACCTACTTGATTAAGAATGCAAGCTCCTGGGCCCAACCTCTTAAGAGCAGAGTTAATGGATCTAAATAAAGTGCCAGGAATCAGGAAACTTACTAAGTATCCCAGATGATTTGGCTACATCCAATCCATTTTGGAACTGCTAGTAGAAAGCCTACATCTTAGGACATCTGAGTCCCAGAAGACGCTGTAATCAGCCAGCTATGACCAAACCTTGGTGTGTTCATCAATAAAGTGAGGGCTGAGACAGGCTCATGGACAGATTACAATACCTGGGCAAAGCTGAGAGTTCAAGTCCCTCAGCAACTTCTGATTGTTCTGGCAAACTACTCTTCAGAGGACCAGCTCAGCTGCTTGGTGTTTTATTCCTTTAATTTCTTTGCTTTCTAATTTCATTTTCCTACCGTCTCTGTTGGCGTTATATTCCCACATGGAGGAAGTTTATTAAAACACTTTGTTATAACTATGGTGGGAGTATTTCTGTGCCTCCTCATCCACGATTCCACAAAGTATCATCACATTTTCTTTTATGAAGGTGTATTTTTTAAAATTTCCTACCAGAAATATGATAGCATTAACAAGTCAGATTCTTTCCTGGTGCTGTTTAAAGAGCCTTATTGATCTCTTAGCAAAGCAGGCCAAGATGGGCTGGGGAAGGGAATTTCTTTTTAAAGCAATGGGTGCCTCCATGGCATTTCTTTTTTTCAAAAGAAGAATTTTGCTGCAGAATCTACATCTTAGGAGAGAGGGAAATGATAATAAAATGGCAGCCCAATTAGCTTTTGCCAATGCTAAAGGCTCTCTGACACCTGGTGTCACCACAAGCTGGAAGAAATAATAACTGGTTTGTGGCTAGAATGCTGGTCCCTGAATGAAGATGACCTAGATCCCACTTTGGCTTCTTGATGGACCTTCCTCATACCTTAGATGGGAATGACACTGCAGCCCCCCTGCAGGGGCTTGTGATCAAAGAAATTTCACAAGCTTCTTGAAGAAATACTTAACACAAGCCTTTCCCAGCCTCCTGTGGGCCTGCAGAAAGCACTCACATCAGTGGACTGGTCCCCAGCGTAATGCCACATGTCATCCACCATGCTGGTGAGCAGGCTCAGGCTGGACGGGATGTTGTGAGGGAGCATGAGAACGCTGAGGGCCTAGGGAGAGAATGGCAGAGGAGTAAGCTCTGCTCACAGGTAATGGTGCATAGTTGACCAGCATCTACCTCTCCAAGAGGTGTATGAGGGGGCCTGCCAAGCTCTGGTTCTCTGAGACCAGCATCTTCACCCACTGGTGTGAGTTCTGGGCAGCTAGCAATGCTGACTACAGCTGAGGAGAGCCAGGGGCATAGCCCTGTCTTATGCAAGCCCAAGCACATTCTCCATCCCTAGCATTTGGAACTGGGAATGCAGAGGGCCAGAGGGTCTCGACTGGTCTAAGCAAGGATGGGCAAAGATGCCCCAGTCTGTCACACAAAGGAAGAAGCAGAGATAGGAGTCCATTCACACACATCAGCTCCTACTGACAAACAGAACAAGGTCCTGCCACTTTACCAATGCTACATCCACTGGGGAGGTGGTCAGAGAGGTCCTGGATTGGCTGTAAGGTTTTCTCTCAGTGAGGTAGCCCAGAAGAAAACACTATGCTGAATCAGGAGGCAGCTGAGGGCCTCATACATGCACTTCCACTGCTTTAACTGCAAGGTGGAGTGAGTCACACTTGGCCTGGGGTTAGGCACCACCATAAGACATTCAGTTCAAATGTCTATCAACTGAATGACTGAAACTACGTGCTTAGTAGTCTTCCAGTTGAGCAAAGGACACAAGATGTCTGAGTCCCTCTCACTTCGGGTGTACTTTCACTCTGTACTTTCTTCACTCAGAGAATGGCCCATACTGTGACATGCTTTAAAACAAAGGAAAAAGGAAGCTTCAAAAAAGGTGAAAAAACCCCTTGCAACGAATATGCCAGTCCCCAAGCATCACATTGACAACTGACAAATCCCAGTCCTTGAGATCTAAAATACCACAGGGCTGTTATTCAAGTGAAGACAGCCAATAAAATCTTGACTCTTCTAACCTCCTGCATGGATTCCTCCTCCCTGCAGAGCTGGTAGCACACTCAGGCCACTAGGAGAACCCCACCCAGGATGGGATCCAGTACCCGGACCACTCACATTTCCAAGAACTGAGACACAGATGGCTCAGAGTCACTCTCTTTGGTATACCCAAGTTTGAAACCCAGTTTCAAACTTCTACCAAGTGTACTAAGTATTCTCGGGTTTATAGAGATTGAGGAACTAAGTTCTGAACAGTGTACAAAGTCATCTGAGTGAAGGTGCTGAGAATGATAAATATTAGGATTATTGTTGCTCTGGGGCCTGGATATGGACTCAGTACCCGGGGCCAGTGCTCAATGTACGGGATCAGCATTCTCAGTCTGGTTTCCACTGCATCCCTCAGGAACTGGTCTGTCTTCCTCTTCCTGGAAGAGGGAAAAGAAAACAGTGTGTCTCTGAGTGAAAGGCAGGGGCTCAGTGCTCCACGGTTTACTCAGCCCTAGGGAGGAGGGTCCCACCAGCACCTGACGCTGGCCTGACTAAAGCTGTCAGAGACAGGCTGCCAGGTTTCAGTCCCATCACAGCAGCAGGGCTGCCCAATGCTGCTCTCTTTGGGTTCTGCTTGGATTGGCCTCCTGGGGATAGCTGGTAGGGCCCAAGTTCCCTGATCCTTAGCTGCCACCCTGAGTAGTAATGCCATGGGACTTACTCCGCCTGGCCCAACTGTACCAGCTTCTGCTCCTCTTCTAGCACATGTGTGAGCCGGGTATTGCACTGGGTCACAAAATGCAGTATTAGCTCACTGCCATCCTTCCCAAACATGCTGGCTGCTGCACTGGAGAGACCCAGAGACTACAAAAGGGGAGACAGAAAACAGAAAAGCGGTGCCCAAGTGTAGGGTACATTTGTTGCCTGTTCATCACTAGAGCCTCTTCCTAGTGACAGCAGCTTGATTTCTTCACTCTGGGTCCATGTGATTTTGGTGAAACTGACCACCACCGGTCCCTCCACCCCGCAAAGCCCCTTGGTGTGTGTGCAAGAGTGGGATCTAGGCTTGAATAACAAGTTCACAGAGACTAGCTCAAGGATGAACATATCAACAGGTCTTCTTTCTTTTTTAGAAACTAAGCCTGCAGCTGCTTTCTCCAACTTTGCACCTAACACATCTAAGGCCAGTCCTTCCATCTGTTGTCCAGATCCCACAATTCTTGCCTTCAAGGAACCTCATCCTCTTGATTTTGACTATTTTCTCTTGTAAATTCACCCTCACTCTTGTTTCTTTCCTTTTTCTTTTTCTTTTTTTTTTTTTTGAGACAGTGTCTTGCTCTGTCACTCAAGCAGTGGCATGACTGCAGCCTTGACCTCCTGGGCTCAAGCAATCATCCCATCTCAGCCTGGGACCACAGGCATGCGCCACCACATCTGGCTAATTTTTAAATGTTTTTGTAGAGATGGGGTCTCTCCATATTGCCCAGGTTGGCCTCAAACTCCTAGTGTTAAGCAATCCTCCCGCCTCAGCCTCCCCAAGTGCTGGGATTACACATATAAGCCTGGTCCACTCTTGTTTCTGTACTCCTCCCATTTGTGTTCAATCATGTGCAAACTTCCATCTGTTTCTGCTGCTTGGTGCACCCTAGTTCTCTTCTACCCCTCGCAGCCAAACGCCTTGCCACTTCCCCGCCTTCTATGCACACCTCGATCCACTCCAGTTGATTTCTGATCCAGTTCTCCACCCAAACAGTTGTTGCTCCAGTAACCAATGTCTAGCTGCTTAATCCACACTCTCCTGCTTTGCCTCCAACATCAGGATGCTCTGACTTAGACTTGATGGCCCACCCTATTCTACTCTCCCCTTAAATGTCCGCGTTCCTTGAGAGTCTGGACTCCCCTCTCATATGACATTATATTCTTGCCCTGGACAATCTCACTGACTTCCATAATTATTTTTTATATGTATATATATATATATATATATACAGTATATATATGCATGCTGATAATGCCCAAATGTGTATCTCTAGTCCAGCTGTTTCCTCCGGTTCCCGACCTGTATGCTTGATGCCTCCACTGGTTGACTCAAAAACTCCTCATACTCAACAAGGATCAAGACTGTACCCTTCCCCAAAGCTGGTCCTCTTCCAATGGCCTTCACCTTAGAAAACACCACCATTGGGTACCCACACATGCAAACTTGCAACTCTGGTGCCATCCTGTCACTCCCTCCCATGTCCAAGCTATTCTTGAACTTACCCACTGCCATTACTCTAAGCCAGACCACCTCATCTCTCCTGTATGTCTGGCAGCAGCCCCCAATGAGTCTCTCTCTGCCTCCAATCCACTTTTCATCCGGCAGCCAAAATGAGCATTTTGAAATGCCAAATTTAATCCAGTATCTTCAATTGTTCTTAGAAGAAAAGCCTGACTCCTCATCATGACCTTTAGGACCTTGCCTGATTTGACCTCAACTGACCTTTCCAGCCTTGTTCATCTCAAGTCTCTCTTCCTGCACTCTCTGCATGGTGGTTCTCTGTGGTTCTTCTAACGTACCATCCTTCTTTTTCTTTCCACCTTGCCTGTGCAGTTTCTGTATTTGGACTTGTCCATCTCCTACCCACAAAGTCAGGTAAAGCCTATTCATTCTTCAATTCTCAGCTCAAAAACCTTTCCTGACCACCCTGTTACCCACCCCATATATGGTGTGAGACAAGGTCTCACTCTGTTGCCCAGGCTGGAGTGCAATGGCATCATTATGGCTCACTGCAGCCTCGACCTACCAGGCTCAAGAGATCCTCCCACCCCAGCCTCCCAGGTAGCTGGGACCACAGGCAAGCACCACCATGCCTGGCTAATTTTTATATTTTTTGTAGAGATGGGGTCTCTCCCTAGGTTGCCCAGGCTGATCCCAAACTGCTGGGCTCAAGCAATCCCTCTGCCTTGGCCTCCCAAAGTGCTGGGATTATAGGCATGCGCGACTGTGCCCAGCCCTCCAACCCTTTAATAGGACAAATTAAACTATTTGTCATAGTTTAATAGGCAATATGTTTTCTTTTTTTACTGATACACTTAAAAATGGTGCTTCTTACAACCAATGGCATCTTAGAGTCAATGAAATATGGTAGTTTTGATCACAGACAATTCTTGCCAATAGGTTGCCTTTAGAACACAACTCTCAAGAACCAATTCCACGGTTCATTACTTTTATATCTACAAAATAAAGCCACTTCCACCCTATTGAGGGAAAAAAAACAGTCAATCTTGCAGCTGTGACCTGATCTAATGATCGGGTCCCTCCATTATACAGCCCAACAGCACCTTTCCTTGATAGCACTTACCACATCTTCTAAGTAAACATTTGTATATATTTTATTAATGTTGCTAGACTGGAAGCTCAACAAGGGCAAGAAGCAGGTCCATCTTGACCACCTTGACCCCTGTCATGTCCCTTGGACTAGCACACTGCCTAGGGCACATTATATGCTCAATAAACATTTAAAGAATGAATCATATAAAGGGTTTTAATTTGAAAGATCTAGGCATAAATGTTGATAGTATGATCTTTGGTGTGATTATAGGTGTTTTCTACATTCTTTTTTATATTTGTTTGTATTGTTCAGTTTTCACAATGAGCCTACAGTGGAGTCAGAGCACCTGCATTTCACTAATGAGACTTCTGTTACCAAATGTGCATTTGGGAGTTAGAGAAGACAAGGAAATAACAGTTAAATTTCAGTAAAGCAGCAACCTTGCCCATTGTCCATGGGTAGATGCCCTGCAGCAAGCCTGGGATGGAAGATGCAACTCTGTCATCCCCTCAGTCTCTTGGAGGATGGTATCTTGCTATGCTGGAGGATTCTCTACAGCACGGCCTGAACATGAGCCTACTGCCTAATCTAAAGCAGCAGTCTATACTAATGCAGGAAATGCTATTAGAGTTTCTGGGAAAATAAGATGTGTTGGTCTCCAAAGTGGTGCCTTCTTGGGGGTTTTCAAACACCATATGTCATTAATTCTAAGATGCAGATATATTTTTCATTTTAAAAAATCAGTGTGAATCATAGAAGTGCTCTGTCATAGTTCGAAGGGCAGTATGTTTTCTTTTTTACTGATGCATTTAAAAATGGTGCTTCTTACAACCAATGGCGTCTTAGAGTCAATGAAACATGGTAGTTTTGATCACAGACAATTCTTGCCTAATAGATTGTCTTTAGAACACAACTCCCAAGAACCAACTCCATGGTATGTTCTTTATAACTACAAAATAAAGCCAGTTCCACCCTATTGGGGGAAAAAACCCAGTCAATCTTGCAGCTGTGAGGGGCCCTGAGCTAGACTGGAAGAAGGTATGAGGCCCTCCGCTCTGCCTGGTGTGACTCCATCCTGGCTCATCTTAGTCAGGTGGCCCCACCCTCGCCTATACACACCTGGGCTCCTTCTGCAATTGCCTCTGCTGTCCACCCGTGGGCGGGCACAAACTCTAGGGCTGCCGTCAGGATGCGGTGCTGCAGCTGCTCCTCGCTTTCATAGTCCTCCTCCTCCTCGCCGCCCTGGTCTGTATACCTAAGACAAGAGGACACAGCCCAGCATACTTCATCTCCTGGCATGTACAATGGGCATGACCAGAAACTAGGGGCTCTGGATCTCCTCTAAGCACATGCTGGGAAGACATTTACTCTTGTGTCACTATCAATGTGGTTTTTTTGTTTGTTTTTTGTTTTTGAGACAGAGTCTCCCTCTGTCACCCAGGCTGGAGTGCAGTGGCGTGATCTCAGCTCACTACAACCTCCACCTCCTGGGTTCAAGCGAGTCTCCTGCCTCAGCCTCCTGAGTAGATGAGACTACAGGCGTGTGCCACCATGCCTGGCTAATTTTTGTATTTTTAGTAGAGACAGGGTTTCACCATGTTGGCCAAGCTGGTCTTGAACTCCTGACCTCAACTGATCCGCCTGTCTCGGCCTCCCAAAGCTCTGGGATTACAGGCGTGAGCCACCGCGCCCAGCCAGTATCAATGTTTTAATGCCAACAGAGTAAAAACTAGATCATCCTTCCCCTCCCCATAGGCACGGAGAGGAATCCAGCAAATGAGGCCATGTGGTATGAAGGCATTGCTTCACCCTGGAGTTCCCGGTCTTCAGCCCTTAGCACACTGTGCTCCGAGGGTTTCTTCATCTAAACTTACACCAGACTACCTCCCTTAGGGCAGGAGTAATGCTATATTACTCACAGGGCCTGGCATGATAGTAGGGCCTCAAAAAATATTTCTTGAATTGAAATGAAAAGTACTTTAGTTAGGAAATCAGAAAAATGAAAAGGAACACGCTAATTTCAGATACAGAGAAACTTTTCAATGGCAGGATTAGGAAAAAAAACACTAATGGAAATGTAAATTAGTGTTACCTTTCTGGAGGGCAACTGGCCCACATAAGTAACAAATCTTTAAATGTACATATCCTTTGACTCAGTGCTCCCACTTCTAAGGAGAGATTCACACACTTTATCACATTATTTCTTATACTAGTGAAGGAAATCTAAATATCCATCAATAAAAGACAGGTTAAATAAATTTCGGCACAGCTATTTGCTGGAATGTTATACAACTATTAAGCTATGAAAAGAAATTACAAATGTACTGTTGAGTGAAAAAACAGGTTCTAGAACAGCATGTAGAGTTTATACACATTATATCTATTCTATACAAAAATTTACATATGAAATAAGCTTAGAGAAACATCTAAAAGGATATTCACAAAAATGTTAGCAGGGTTATCTCTGTAATTTTGGATAAAACTGCTTTATTTTTGTGAACTTCTCTATACTGTTTAGGTGTTTTAGAACAAACAGGCACCAATTTTATAAAAACAATAGGTTCTTTCCTAAGACAGCCTTGGGGCTGGGTGCAGTGGCTCACACCTGTAATCCCAACACTTTGGGAGGTCTAGGCGGAGGACAGCTTGAAACCTAGGAGTTTGAGACCAGTCTGGGCAACGTAGCGACAAGCCATCACTATAAAAAATAAAAAATTCTAAAAAACAAAGATGGCCTTGGAAATTAAGGAAGGTACAAAAGGGGATGGAGAGGAGAGAGGAAGTGAAGGAGGAACAGACATACTGAAGCATGTGAAGTGGCCAGAAACAGGTGGATTGGTGCCTACCTGGGGGGTGAATGAGAAGACTCTGGATCAGGTTTTTCTGCCCCCCGTGTCTCAGAATGCTGCTGAGAAAATGAGTTGGGAGGCTGCTGCTTCTGCTCATCTGAAGACCTTAGCCCCACAGCTGAAGCATGGAAGGCACGTGGCACCAGGGCTTGTCGGCAACGGGCCACTGAAACAGAAACTGGTCAGTCAGGGACATTCAACAGAGAAGACCCGTTCAGACCCAGAGTGGTAACACAGATAAGGAGGAGGAAAAGCAGGCCAGAGACTCCTGTAGAACCACTTATCCAAGTGTTGGGTCCCACACAAAAATATTGGGTAAGTCGGGAACTTTGGGACATGAAGTGGTAGCAAAAGTGGTAAGCCAGGAAAAAAGATCTACTTAGCATCTTGACCTGTTTCTACCACTTGTTACCTGGCTGGTAACTGGCAAACAATTTCACCCCAATGTGCAGATTTTTAAATCTGCAAATTTAGAGTAATAATCTCTACTTGCTCAATGAGAGCACTGTGTGGCCCAAACAAAAAGTAAAAGTGGCTTGCAAATGTTACAGATTTATATATATTATGGCAAGAGCTCTGGAATAGTAATTTAATGTCTCAGTCCTACTCCCCCAGTGTTTATATGGTATCTTTGGACAAGTCACTAACCTCTATCTGCTTTCTCATCTGCAATATCTGCAACATCTCCATTTACTTTAAGAAAGATGAGAAGTATATTTCCTAAGCATAAACTCATAGTACTTTTTTATTTCCCAACATTTTTTATTCTAAAAATTTTGTTGTTTTTTTTTTTGTCAGAGTCTCACTCTGTCGGCGCAGCTGGAGTGCAGTGAGATTATCTCGGCTCACTGCAACCTCTGCCTCCCAGGCTCAAGTGATTCTCGTGCCTCAGTCTCCCGAATAGCTGGGATCACAGGCACCCGCCACCACTCTCAGGCTCATTTTTGTATTTTTAGTAGAGACGGGGTTTCGCCATGTTGGCCAGGCTGGTCTCAAACTCCTGACCTCAAGTGATCGCCCGTCTTCGCCTCCCAAAGTGCTAGGATTACAGGCGTGAGCCATCATGCCCAGCCTATTATAAAAATTTTCAAACATACAAATTGAAAGAATTATGGAAGGAACACCTGTATATCTGCCACTACGTTCAACACATCTGTCATCTTCTTCATTCATCCATCTTGATTTTCAGTGCATTTGTTGCAGATATCAGTATTATTCATCTCTAAACACTTTAGCATGGAAGACTTCTATGTTCACTGTTTTGTTTTTCAGATACCATTTACACACAATGAAATGCATTAATCTTAAGTGTACCATTCTATGAGTTTTGACAAATGTATACACTTGCACAACCTAAACCCAATCTAAACAGAGAACATTACTGTCACCCCAGAAAGTTCCCTTATGCCTTTTCAGTCATTCCCCATTCATACTGTTCTGAATTTTTCACTCTAGGTTAGTTTTTGCTTGTCTTAGTTTTGCCTAAGATTTCATCTACATGTACATGTTTCAGTAAAGTTTCTTTCACTTAGGACTATATACGTGTGTGTGTGTATATATATATTTATTTATTTTAAGTTTAAATAGAGACAGAGTCTTGCTATGTTGCCCAAGATGGTCTTGAACTCCCCGGCTCAAGCAACCCTCCCACCTCAGCCTCCCAAAGTGCTGGGATTACAGGTGTGAGCCACCACACCTGGCCCACTTAGTATATTTTTGAGATTGATCCATATTTTTATGCCTATCAGTAGATCTGGCAAAGATTCTCTCCTTGATCAGGCTCTAACCAGGCTCCTCTGAGCCCTCTTCTTATCTAGGCCTCAACCTTGGCCTATAAAGACTTGAACACACCCTAACATAAGCATCACTCAGGGCCACATCCCTTAAGATAACCCTACCCCCCTTTAAAGTGCCTGCCTGAGAAAACTCAAGGCTGTCAAAAAAAATTTTACTGTTTGTTCTGGCTAACACTTAAGAAGGATAGGGCTTGTCTCCCTGTGGGAAAACAGAATCCTAACTTTGTTAACTGCCAGCTAGCAGACCAATCTTATTTATAATTATTCACTTTCCTGACTCTACTGAGTCCCCACCTGCCTTCCTCCCTCCTCCCTCATTTTTTCTTTGAAACACCCAGTTACTTCTGCATGCACTAAACTCAAGGTTGGGCTGCGTTCACGCTAGACTCTTTTCCCTATTGCAATAGTTATTACTGATTAAAAAAGGTCCTTATCACTTTAGTGTCCAGCTTTCTCTTTGACTGATTTTTAGTTTTTATTGCAGAATAGTATTCCATAAAAAATACTATTCTGTTGCTAGACAACTGGACTGTTTCTGTGTTTGGCTACTATGAATAAAATTGCTATGAATATACTTGTACTAACTTTTTTGTAGACACATACCTTCATTTCTCTTGGTGGATTTGCGGGGTCACAGGCATTACTTTTACTACACATCTTTAGTTTGGAATTTTGTATAAATACAACAAAAGAGGGCTAGGCGGTGGCTCATACCTGTAATCCCAACACTTTGGGAGGCGGAGGCTGGTGGATAACTGGAGGTCAGGAGTTTTGGACTAGCCTGGCCAACATGGTGAAACCCCGTCTACTAAAAATAAAAAATTAGCTGGGCATGGTGGCACAACCCCAGCTACTAGGAAGGCTGAGGCAGGAGAATCACTTGAACCCAGGAGGTAGAGGTTGCAGTGAGCCGAGATTGTGCCACTGCACTCCAGCCTGGGTGACAGAGTGAGACTGTCTCAACAACAAAATTAGCCAAGTAGGGTGGCATGCACCTGTAGTCCCAGCTCCTTGGGAGGCTGAGGAGCCAGACCCTGTCTCAGAAAAAAAAAAAAAAAAAGAAAAAGAAAAAAAAGAAACAGAATAGTATGTAAAAATATCAATATTTTAATACATGTACTGAAAGATACGGCACAAATATCCATAAAGCTTTGAAAAGGAAGGATCAGATGCAAAGTATGACTGTAGTACCACTGAGTGTCATGAGAAGATTTTAGGTGAAATACAGGTGAACGTTTCATCAGTTACGTATGTATGCTAAAGTGTTAATGCATACTTTCTAGTTAAGGAAGGCGATATTAGTTTTCCATTTATGACAGTGATATAAAGTTTCCTCTTTAAGAACTCCAATTTAAAAATAAAAATACTGAGTACACAGTGGCAAAGGTGGTAAGAGAGTATCACAGAATTCGTGAAGTGGTGAGGAAACGACTGGCTTTCGGGAAACAACGGACTCTCTGTGGCCGTGTCCACCTGTCCTTCCAGTGGACCTGGCAATGGAGTTGAGAATGGGTCTGCGACTGCCAGTTCTGTAACCAACAGGCTCAGGCTGAGTGACCTTTGTACCCCCAGCCCTCTCTGAGGCTCTGCTAACTCCATGAAATGGGGGTGACAGGCCCTGCCCCGCTGCACCTGCCCCTCACAGGCAGCGGAGCAGGGCCGAAGCTAGCCAGGCCGCTCGCCCGAGCCCGCGCCGATGCCCTTCACCTCACCTTGCTCGCAGGCCGCCCCAACGGCCTCTTCCCCCCACCGTCGAACCCAGCTGAAGCCGGCCTCGCGCCCCCTCCGCGCTCCCCGCCTCTCCCCGGCTTGGCAGCCCTCTCACCGGGCAGGCATCGCAGCTGCAGGAGCCTCCAGCCCGCCCGGCCAAGCGCACCAGACACCGCTGCCGCCGCCATTTTGGAAGCGGGCACGTCGCCCACGGCGACGCGACAAGCAGCGTCGGGACCACGGCGCTAAGGAGGGCGGAAGTAGTCGCGCCGTGGAGCCTCCTCCTCTCGCGAGAGGCGCGAGGCGTGGAGTCGTCGGCTGGGGAGAAGCCGGGAGCGAGTCCAGGCGGCAGGTGAGAGTGGTGGGGGCCAGCTGAGCGCCAGAGCTCCCTCAAGTGTCCCCTCCCGGCCCACCCTCGTCCCCACATTCTCTCATTTCCTCTTCCCACCCCGTTCCTCGATGGGAACGCAGCCACGGCCGCCCCGCTGAAAGCCCCGGCTGGTTTATTCCTGAGAAGTCGGTGTGAGGGGCCAGGGCCGGCCCTAACCGCTCCGGGGTCCTGACCGGGAATTTCTGCCGTTCCCCGGCTGCCTTGTCCTTTGCGCAGCCGGCCCTACTCTGAGGCCCCGGGGACACCACGCTGAGGAGAAAGGGCTCCGAGCTCTGGGGTCCGGGAGACCTGGTTCTGAGACCCGGTCCTACCAGTAGCCAATGGTTGTGACCTTGGGCCTCAGTCCCCGTGACGTTTCGGTCCCTGGGGGTTCCTGGCAGCAAAACACGAAAGCCTTGGAGTCGGGGGGTTCCTGGCAATAAAGCACGAAAGCCTTGGAGTCGGGGGGTACCTGAGCTCACGATTGCAATTTCGAACCTGCAACTTGTCCGAACCCCCAGCGTGTTGAGTTGATATAATTAAGTATCCAGATCGGAAGGATGCTTGTTACTAGAACAGACAGCTAGGCCTTTGTCCAGAAGGATTGATTGAGTGGGTCTGGGTGTGGTCCAGGAATCTCATTTTAACCACTCCCTCGGGTGATTTGTAGGATCTGCAAGTTCGGGAAAGGCTGGTGCCCTTCATTCTGACATTACTGAGTGCCAAGCTCTGGATGGCTCAAGGAGGTCACGGTCCAGCCACTAACAGAGCACGTCACTGGGGTGTCATCAGAGAAGGCTTAGTAGGAAGAAGTAAATGGTTTTTGGGCTAAGAGTAACTGACGACAAGAGCATGTGATTCTGTCGATTTTGTGTTTGCAGTCAGACCCCATCTTTGTATCTGTTAAAGTTGTGCTTTGCACACCCCTTGTCAAATCTAGTCTTTTCAGAATATCTGGCTCCCCCCTGCACGGGTGTGGGGAAGATCTCCTAAGCCAAAACTTACCCCAAAGGTTAAAATTTTAGATCCATATTTCTGATTTTAGGTAAAACACTCCTCTCCATGAGGATTTGTTTCTGAGTTCTATCCATCCATCTTTGAATGAGCCTTTCCTGTGGAAACTAACATTTGGGTATCCTTTCTGAAACCCTAATTCCTGACACACGCCAAATGCCTGGAGACATTCCTGTTTCATTGTTGATTCTCACTTTTTAAAAAAAATTCTGGACCAGGCTCATGCCTGTAATCCCAGCACTTTGGGAGGCTGCGGCGGTTGCATCACTTGAGCTCAGGAGTTCGAGACCAACCTGGGCAACATGGCGAAACCGCATCTCTACAAAGAATACAAAAATTAGCTGGGTGTGGTGGTGGGTGCCTGTAATCCCAGCTACTTGGGAGGCTGAGGCAGGAGAATCGCTTGAACCCCGGCGTCGGAGGTTGCAGTGAGCCAAGATCGTGCCACTGCACTCTAGCCTCGGCAACAGAGCAAGACTCTGCCAAAAAAACAAACAAACAAAAACCTCTAAGGTCTTAGTCTAAGTGTCTAGACAGAGCGTTCTCTTGAGGGCAGGGAACAAGTGTCTTCTTGTCTGTCTCCCGTGTAGGGACAGGCACATAGTAGGTTTCTTAGGTCTCATTTGCAGGTTGTAATTGTGCCTTCCTACCATTCTGCTACAGCTGGTAGGGAAACTGAGGCCCAGAGAGGGGCAATGGCTGACTTGGATTGCACAGCAGGCTGGTTAGGCCCACTTGGTACTGGTCACCCAGAGGCCAGGCAGTGACATGTATATGCACAAGAGCTTCAGTTAGTTAATTTTATTCTTTTAATTTAATTTTTTTTTATTTTGAGATGGAGTCTCACTCTGTCTCCCTGGCTGGAGTGCAGTGGCAAGATCTTGGTCCACTACAACATCCGCCTCCTGAGTTCAAGCAATTCTCCCTACCTCAGCCTACCAAGTAGCTGGGATTACAGGTGCACGCCACCATGCCCAGCTAATCTTTGTATTTTTAGTAGAGATGGGGTTTCTCCATGTTGGCCAGGCTGGTCTTGAACTCCTGACCTCAGGTGATCCACCCGCTTCAGCCTCCCAAAGTGTAGGATTACAGGTGTGAGTCACTGCACCCAGCCCAGTTAGTTAATTTTAATTAGGATTTTCCTTTCTGATAACTGTCAGTATTCTTGGAACTCTTTTATGCACCCGAGTTAAAGAATTTTTTGAACTGAAGCCCAAACTTCAGTGTTATTTTTCACTTTTGTCCCCTTTCACCAGAAGCGAGACCAAATGCCTCAAGATTTGATGCTTACTGGGCACCTAAAAAACAGTCTGTTCTCAGACATCCACTTTTACTGCCTGCCAGTAACATTTTAGAAGGGCCATGCACATGTGTGTGCCTCAGTCAGAGTTGGAGAGGTCCCTAACAAGCTCAGTGACGTGACAATGATGCTACCTCTTATTATGAAACTGGGTCCTCACAGCTTCTAAGCATGTTGTCTTAGATACTGGACACTTTTTCCTTACGGGTTTTTTTTGTTTTAAAAGACAAATTCACAACAGCAACATAAAACTCTGATGATGAAAAGTATCACACTTTGGCTTTAGATATTTAAAAGAATATTATCTCCTATTTTATTTGAAAAATGCTGACTGAAAGTAGTGGCTATGCCTGTTTTTTGAGGGTTGATGTTTAATGAATGTAGTTCATAAGCTCCTCTTGCCATAAGATTAGTTTTGGGAGATACGGAACGCAAAGCATTTTACATTCTTCTAATTTACTGACACAGTCCCACTGGAGTACTGTCCAAAGATCATAAAGTGCAGCTCTTACACTAATTCTAACAATGAAAAAGCAGCTTCCCATCACCCCCTGGGGTGTCCTCCTATCAGGCATGGCTAAGGAGAAGCAGGGTTTTATAGGACTGTTTGAAGCAAAGGCAGGTAAACTAGCCACAGAGAAGTGGAAGCCCAGAGTTCTAGAACATTACTTTACAGAGCTCTGTGTGCCAGAGCCTGCCGAGTGCCTTGCATATTTTTATCTTCTCATTTGCTTCTTACAGCAGCCTCGCAAAATATGAGATTATTATCCCTACTTTACTGATGAGAAAACAAATTCAAAGAGTCTAGTAACTTATCCATGGTCATGTGCCCATAAGATCCAGTGGTAGATAGAACCCTAGGTCATCTGCACTCAAAACCTGTGCCCTATAAAAGCCTCTGTAAACGTTGCTGAAAAGGTCTAGACATTTGGCTTTTTGTTTTTCTCTAGCTAATAAGTAAGCTTTTGCCCCTCATTTCCTTTATGAGGGTTTTTCTGTAAGTACAGTGCAAAGTTGTAGTAGTCTAGTAGGTGGGGTCGTTTTCATCCTTTTCTATTGTCCCAAGGACCCTATTCCAACATCATTCTAGAAACAGGTCATTTTTTTTTCTTATAACTTAATGCCCAGCAATCCATACTCACATCTTGCCTGGCTGGTTCTTAAATGTGAGATTGATCCATATTGCACACCTTGAAGTTTGCAAGGGTTCTTCCTCGACGTCATGTGCCAGTTAAAAGTTTCAGTTCTTGATTGTGTGCTGTTTAGGGATTTAAAAACCAAAATTGGCCAGGCACGGTGACTCATGTCTTTAATCCCAGCACTTTGGGAGGCCAAGGTGGGCGGATCACTTGAGGTCAGGAGTTTGAGAATAGCCTGGCCAACAACTCTGTCGCTACTAAAAATACAAAAATTAGCCAGGTGTGGTGGTATCCACCTGTAATTCCAGCTACTTGGGAGGCTGAGGCATGAGAATTGCTTGAACACTGAAGGCGGAGGTTGCACTGAGTGGAGATTGTGCCACTGCATTCCAGCCTGGGTGACGGAGTGAGACTCTGTCTCAAAAAACAGAACAAACAAAAGCACCACAGAATTAGCTGGATGCCGTGGCTCACACCTGTAATCTCATCATTTTGGGAGGCTGAGGCGGGTGGATCACCTGAGGCTGAGAGTTCAAGACCAGCCTGACCAACATGGAGAAACCCCGTCTACTAAAAAAATACAAAAGTAGACGGGCATGGTGGTGCACGCCTGTAATCCCAGCTACTCGGGAGGCTGAGGCGTGAGAATCGCTTGAACCCGGGAGGCAGAGGTTGTGGTGAGCTAAGATTGCACTCCAGCCTGGACAACAAGAGTGAAGCTCCCTCCTCCCCACCCCACCCCCCCCCACAAAAAAAAAACAGAATTATTCTCTTTTTAATTCTTTTTTTCTTTTTTTCTTTTTTTCCATTTTTACTTGCCCTCCGTCGTTAACAAAAACAGAGTTAAATGACTAAAGAATCCTACTTGTCTGATAACACTTAGCATCCTTTTAGGGGTGCTTGCAGTTGGATCATATGGAAGGAGCTAGATAAAAGGCATGATGAAGGGAAAATGCAAGGGTTTTCATGGAATAAGGAGGGATCACTTTGGAGTGGTGGGAGATACAGGTAGAGCCAGATTATGGAGGCCGTGGATCCAGAAGGCTAATTGACATCACTCTAGCAAATAAAACCTTTAGTAACTCCTTTAGAAAAAGAGTGACAAATCAAAGTGCTACAGTATTTAATGCTTGAGTGTTAAATATTTAACATCCTGAGTATGTTTTGTAGGCAGAGGAGAGTTACTTGAAGTGAACTTTGGTTTTTTTGAGACAGGGTCTGGAATGTAGTGGCACAATCTTGGCTCACTGCAGCCTCAACCTCCTGGGCTCAAGCAGTCCTACCACCTCAGGCCCTCTCCTCCACCCCAGTAGCTGGGACCACATAAGACTACTATAGATTCTGCCACCACACCCAGCTAATTTTTGTATTTTTAGTAGAGATGGGGTTTTACCACATCGCCCAGGCTGGTCTTGAACTCCTGGACTCAAGGGATCCACCTGCCTCGCCTTCCCAAGGTGCTGGGATAATAGGCATGAGCCACCACGCCCAGCTATAATTTTTTATTTTTTATTTATTTATTTTTTTTGAGACGGAGTCTTGCTCTGTCACTGGGCTGGAGTGCAGCAGCATGATCTTGGCTCACACAACCTCCGCCTCCCAGGTTCAAGCGATTCTCCTGCCTCAGCCTCATGAGTAGCTGGGATTACAGGCATGCACCACCACGCCCAACTAATTTTTGTATTTTTAGTAGAGATGGGGTTTCACCATGTTGGCCAGGCTGGTCTCAAACTCCTGGGCTCAGGCAATTCGCCTGGCTCAGCTTCCTAAAGTGCTGAAATTACAGGTGTGAGCCACTGTGCCCAGCCGAAGTCAACATTTTAAAAGAAACAAGAGTGTAGCGACTTGGCTTGAATTCAGTCTATATCTGTGGTGGCATGATTGCCACTGAGTTGGCCACCTCTGCAGAAGTCTGAAGTGTTCAACATAAAACTAATCCATTTTGACCCCTCTACCACAAATTGTTTGTTTCATTTATTTGAGCTATTTTAAATTGGAAACTGGTGTCATTAATGTTTAAGAAAGAAAGGAGGAACTGAGTAGAGTACTATCAGTTGACCTAATTTCTTTGTGAGCATATTATATACTCACCTGAGTATCAAGTGGAAGAGAAAGTTGATCCATGGAGGGAAATTTCCATAGGTTAAAAGCATGGGATTTACAGTCAGATGAATTTGGGTTCAAATCCCAGCTCTCACTTTATCCATGTAGCACTCACTAGCTGTGTGACTTGGGCAATGTAAATTGCCTGAGTTTCCAGACTGTAAAATGGTAATGATAATATAGTTTAAGGGTGTTCTGAGATTCAGTTGAGATAATGTTTAGAAGATGCTTTGAACAGTCTGGCTAATATTAAATGGTACAGACATAGTAAGTATTCTTGATCACTGCAGATTCAGTGGAATTAAATTTTCATATTTTGATGAAAGGGAAAATACCAGTATTCAGTTTGCAAATTTTAAATGTGTTGTTTCTTTTTAAAAACATTGAATCTGTGGTTGGGTTATTTCTGTCAATTTATTTGCCTTCCTTGCTGAGTCACACTTTGCCTAATTGATGTCCTGTGTGTTTTCCATTCCGTTCATGCTGAATTATCTTAGGTCAAAGAGGAAATCGTCTTTCTGCCTCCAACCTTCTTACTTGCCTCTAATCCCCTTTCTTGACTCTTCCAAGTCAGGATTCTCACCAAGGAAGCTATCTGCCTTCTTTGGGAATGTTGGGATTATGAAGACTTGAGATAATGGGGTTCATGTATTCAGACTCTTTAGAATATACAGTAGGGTTTCTGATGTTGTCAGCATTCCCTAGTGGGCAGTTACAAGTTAGGTTGGGATTCTAATCATTTTTTATGATATCTCATGGATTAAATTGCACTTTGTCTCTGCCCAGTCTTGATTCTCTTTTGGCCAGCAGTTTTTAGGTCCGTCAGTACTGCACCGCAAGAATGGCAGATTTTGGGATCTCTGCTGGCCAGTTTGTGGCAGTGGTCTGGGATAAGTCATCCCCAGTGGAGGCTCTGAAAGGTCTGGTGGATAAGCTTCAAGTGTTAACTGGCAATGAGGGCCGCGTGTCTGTGGAAAACATCAACCAGCTGTTGCAATGTAAGTACCCACCCATGTTGTCTTTATGAGGCTTTCCGTGGGAGTGTTGCATTTCTGTGGTTCCTTGATATCTGAGTTTTCGTTTAGGGTGGCTTGTGATAGTGGTGGCTGGTCACCCTGTTGTTTTTCAGTTGAGATATATCGGAGGAACCACCCCCAGTAATTCAACATAGGTTCTTTTCTATTTTCCCTAAGTGTTGGCTGGTCTGAGAAATAAAGGGAAAGAGTACAAAAGAGAGAAATTTTAAAGTTGGGTGTCCAGGGGAGACATCACATGTCGGCGGGTTCCGTGATGCCCCCCAAGCCGCAAAACCAGCAAGTTTTTATTAGTGATTTTCAAAGGGGAGGGAGTGTACGAATAGGGTGTGGGTCACAGAGATCACGTGCTTCACAAGGCAATAAAATAAGGCAGATGGGGGCAGAGCAAGATCACAGGACTGGGGCGAAATTAAAATTGCTAATAAAGTTTCAGGCACGCATTGTCATTGATAACATCTTATCAGGAGACAGGGTTTGAGAGCAGACAGCTGGTCTGACTAAAATTTACTGGGTGGGAATTTCCTCGTTCTAATAGGCCTGGGGGTGCTACGGGAGACCAGGGCTTATTTCATCCCTTATCTGCAACCATATAAAACAGACATTCCCAGAGTGGCCATTTTAGAGACCTCCCGCTAGGAACACATTCTCTTTCTCAGGGCTGTTCCTTGCTGAGAAAAAGAATTCAGTGATCTTTCTCCTATTCGCTTTTGTAAGAAGAGAAATATGGCTCTGTTCCGCCCAGCTCTCAGGCAGTCAGACCTGATGGTTATCTCCCTTGTTCCCTGAACATTGCTGTTATCCTGTTCTTTTTTCAAGGTGCCCAGATGTCGTATTGTTTAAACACACATGCTTTACAAATAATTTGTGCAGTTAACACAATCATCACAGGGTCCTGAGTCAACATACATCCTCAGCTTATGAAGATGATGGGATTAAGAGATTAAAGTAAAGACAGGCATAGGAAATCACAAGAGTATTGATGGGGGAGGGGTAAATGTCCATGAAATCTTCACAATTTATATTCAGAGATTGCAGTAAAGACAGGCGTAAGAAATTATAAAAGTATTAATTTGGGGAACTAATAAATATTCACGAAATCTTCACAATTTATATACTTCTGCCATGGCTTCAGCCGGTCCCTCTGTTTGGGGTCCCTGACTTCCTGCAGCAGAGATACACTGAGCTTAGGAGTGTAGTTGATGATTTCCATAAGTATGTTCTTCTTTCTTGGTAGCTATTCCATGTTTTTTTAAAACACTTACTATTCATCCAGCTTCTTGGATGGATATCAAGTGGTGTCCATTGTCTCAGGGTGAGGTCTGTAGCTTTTGTTGGGGGTTGGAAGGGACCAGGAGATTGTCCCAGGCTCAGGAGATTGCTAATTAGAGTCCTCTTCTTTTCAGCTGCCCACAAAGAATCCAGCTTTGACATTATTTTGTCGGGTTTAGTCCCGGGAAGCACCACTCTGCACAGTGCTGAGATTTTGGCTGAAATCGCCCGGATCCTTCGGCCTGGTGGATGTCTTTTTCTGAAAGAGCCAGTAGAGACAGCTGTAGGTAAGGAGATCTTCACTTGAAAAACATGTTTGACAGGGTTGAGTCTTTGAGTATGTGTGCTGCATCTTCGTGAGCAGGAGGTAGCATTGGGAGATCAGTATTCCTGTAGCAAAACCTTTTCCTTGAGGATAAATTATTGTTAAAATCTGAAGCAACATATCTGAAGAAATTGTAATCTTTGGCTGACTCATTATGTAATAAAATAGAAGGAAACTGCCATCTAAAAATGGGTCCTTTTGCAGGTGAATAAACTTTGATATGTTCATAATATGGAAAGTGATGCAACAATAAAAAGGAACAAGCTAACTATGTGTACATCAGCTTGGATGGATATCAAGGGAAGTAGCTGAGTGAAAAAAGCCAATCTCAAAAGGCTCTGTGCTGTACAAATCCATTCATATTATTGAAATAACAAAATTATGGCAGTGGAGATCAGAGTTTGCCAGAGGTTAGAAGTGGGAGGAAAGGGATGTGTGGAGCTATAAAGGGGTAGTATGAGGGTTCCTGTGGTGATAGAACAATTCTATGTTCGGAATGTGGTGGTGGTTACACAAATCTACACATGTAATAAAATTACATAGAACTGTATAGCCGCCCTCTGCCAAACGAGTACATATAAAAGAAATGAAATCTGAAAAAGCTGTGTGGACCATCAATATCAATTTCCTGGTCTTCATATCATGCTATAATTTGGTAAGATGTTAACTGTGGGGAGAGACGAAGTGAAGACCTCCATAATATACAGAACTTTTTTTTTTTCTTTTTTCCAACTTACTGTGAATCTATAGTTATTTCAAAATAAAAAGTTTAAAAATAATGGCTGAACCCTGGGAATGATGTGGTAATTATTGATTCACGTGAAACTAATGACAGTGTTCATGAAGTAAAAACTTTTTTGATTGGTAGTATAGCTGTCAGAGTGATTCAAGTCTGGATTTTTAATATTTTTCACTAGACTTTCAGTCAAAACATAACAATTTCATCAAATAAAATAATAGAAATGAAAGTATTTTGAAATGTATAAAGGTGTTCATTGTTTATTTGGAAATAGAACTTTGTTTTATGTGTCGTATAAATCAGCATTCTTTGCTGGGAATTTAAACCTTACATGACTAAATGTAGTGTCTTAGTCAGAACTATACAGAGAGAAAAAAAGAACTATTCAGAAAGAATATTTGTATTTCTGTGCACTTTGCAGTTCATAAGCCTTTTTTCATAGTCATTATCTCACAACCTCTGGAAGGGGTTTCAAGAAGCAAAGAGTGATAAAAAACAATAATAATGGAATTGTAACATTTAAAAGCTTAGGTAAAAACACTTCGAACAACAAAAAGGATTTGTCAAATTAGAATAGTATCACTATGGCCAGGCACAGTGGCTCACACCTGTAATCCCAGCAGTTTGAGAGGCAGGGGCAGGCGGGTTGCTTGAGTCCAGGAGTTCGAAACCAGCCTGGGCAACATGGCAAAACCCTGTCTCTACAAAAAATACAAAAATTAGCCTGGTGTGGTGGTGCACACCTATAACCCCAGCTACTTGGTTGGGGCTGAGGCAGGAGGATTGCTTGAACCTGGGAGGTCGAGGCTGCAATGAGCCGAGATCATGCCACTGCACTCCAGCCTGGGTGACAAAGTGAGACCCTGTCTCAAAAATAGTATCACTAAAATATATATACAGATGTCCTCATCTTACAATGGAGTTATGTCCTGATAAATACTATTAAGATGAAAATGCATGTAATTCATCTAACCTACTAAACATAATTGCTTAGGTTAGCCTAGCCTACCTTAAACATGCTTAGGACACTTGCATTAGCCTACAGTTGGGCAGAATCATCTAACACAAATCCTATTTATAATAAAGTGCTTAGTATCTCATGTAATTTACTGAAAACTGAAGTGTACAGTTTCTACTGAATGAGTATTACTTTCACACCATCATAAAAGTTGAAAAATTGTAAGTAGAACCATCATTAAGTCAGGGACCATCTGTACGTTAAACAGAATAGGTTATTATTTTATTTTTGTTTTTTCTTTGAGATCAAGTCTCACTCTGTTGTGCAGGCCAGAGTGCAGTGGTGCAATCTCGGCTCACTGCAACCTCCGCCTCCCGGGTTCAAGCGATTCTCGTGCCTCAGCTTCCCAAGTAGGTGGGATTACAGGCATGTGCCACCACGCCTGGCTATTTTTGTGTGTGTATTTTTAGTAGAGATGGGATTTTGCTATGTTGGCCAGATTGGTCTTGAACTCCTGGCCTCAAGTGATCTGTCCACCTCAGCCTACCAAAGTGCTGGGATTACAGACATGAGCCACCACACCTGCCTGGTTATTATTGTTTGAATGCCTGCTAACCCATATAGGATTGAGCCTTCATTATTTTTCCTACTTTGACCTATAAAGCTATTAATTGGGATTTTCCTTTTGGCAGATAACAATAGCAAAGTGAAGACAGCATCTAAGCTGTGTTCAGGCCTGACTCTTTCTGGTCTTGTGGAAGTGAAAGAGGTATGTCTGTAGACAACTTTCTTTGCTGCCCTGCAGGTGAGGTAATCAGTATTGCTTAGAACTAGGAAACAAGAAATGCTGTGCATGTAAGATACATGATGCTTCAAAGGACAAAACTTGGGAGAATCGGCCGGGCGTGGTGGCTCACGTCTGTAATCCCAGCACTTTGGGAGGCCGAGGCGGGTAGATCACGAGGTCAGGAGATCGAGACCATCCTGGCTAACACAGTGAAACCCCGTCTCTACTAAAAATACAAAAAAATTAGCCGGGCCTGGTGGCAGGCGCCTGTAGTCCCAGCTACTCGGGAGGCTGAGGCAGGAGAATGGCGTCAACCTGAGAGGCGGAGCTTGCAGTGAGCCGAGATCACACCACTGCCCTCCAGCCTGGGCGACAGAGCGAGACTCTGTCTCAAAAAACAAACAAACAAACAAAAACTTGTGAGAATAATCAACTTCAAAGAGACTCAGCTTGGCCCATGTGGGCTGGGGTTTGTTCTTGTCTCCTTGGTACTAGTTTAGTGGTGGTGACAGCTGAGGGGCATGAGCAGCAGCTCTGCTGCTTCCAACACCCACCTCTCAGTACACCCGAATCCTAGGCCTGGGTGAACACTGCCACCTAGTTCAGCCTCACATTTTTGGTGGGAGGCTGGAATAGGTTAGGGGGCAAAGTTCCTTTTCTGACAATTCAGTGGAAATGTTTAAGCAGAAGTATTTATATTTCTACACTCTTTGATGTTAAAATTTTCTTGGACGTGGGAGAGGTAAATGTTACAGCGTGATAGCTGTTGTGCCTGTTATTTCTTACATGATGTAGGGCCTTAAATTCTTTTTTTTTTTTTAATTTTTTTCTTCTTTTTGGAGACAGTCTCGCTCTGTTGCCCAGGCTGGAGTGCAGTGACACGATGTCTGCTCACTGCATCATCCGCCTCCTGGGTTCAAGCAACTCTCCTGCCTCAGCCTCCCGAGTAGCTGGGATTACAGGCATGCGCCACCACACCTGGCTAATTTTTTGTATTTTTAGTACAGATGGGGTTTCGCTGTGTTGACCAGGCTGTTCTCGAACTCCTGACCTCAGGTGATCTACCCGCCTCGGCCTTCCAAAGTGCTGGTATTACAGGCGTGAGCCACTGTGTCCTGCCAGGCCTTAGATTCTTTATGCCAACCCTTTCTTATTTTTCCTTTTAGCTTAAGGTTTTGTGTGCTTGATTTTAAAATAAGGAATGTGTATTAGGCCATTCTTCTGTTCCTGTAAAGGAATACCTAAGACTGAATAATTTATAAAGACTAGAGGTTTAATTGGCTCGCTGTTCTGCAGACTGTACAGGAAGCACGGGCCTGCAACTGCTTGGCTTCTAGGGAGGCCTCAAGGAACTTTTTACTTGTGGCAGAAGGTGAAGCAGGAGCAGGCACATCACATGGCAAAGGCAGGATCAAGAAAGAGGGGAAGAGTCGGGGTGGGGAAGGTGCCACACTTTACAACAACCACATCTCATGAGAATTCAGATGGTGCTAAACCATTCATGAGAAATCTGCCCCCATGATCCAGTCACCTCTCACCAGGCCCCACCTCCAACATTGAGGATTAAAGTTCAACGTGAGATTTAGAGGGGACACATATCCAAACTACATCAGACTCCTCATAAAAATTCACTTTACACCAAAGCATACAGAATACAAAGTGACATCCCACTTCTTGCTCACACTTCCCTCCCCAGAGGAAGCCACCAATGCCTTTTCGTATGTCCATTCAGACCTTTTCCCATGTATTTACAAGAATCTACATGCACATACTTTTTTTAAAATTTAAATAAGATCATATGTATACATTGTTCAATCACCAGCTTTTTTCCCACCCTTAGATATCATAGACACTTACCTACTTCAGTGTATTTCCCTTCATTCGTATTAATGATGTAATAGTATTCCATTGCAATAGATGGACTATGATTTATGTAACCAGTCTATAATTATTGGACATAGAGGTGGCAACCTGACCCTTTTTTTCTACCTTTACTCTCTGCTACTTTATCCCAAGGAACATGGAAAGGATTTTCCTCCCCCTTTTTCTTTTGGGATATAAATTTCTGCTGTCTTCATTGTGGGCGTTCTTTCCTGTTACACAGTAGGACCACATCTGGTTCATTTTCATAATTATATTACATCCCAAATAACTAGCATATGCCTCATCCCTAATATTTTTTAAGTACTTTTACATTTTCCAAGGGGTAGGCTCCAAGTAAACATGCAGACAAAGGTTATACTCTAGGGTTCTGATCAGTGAGAAACTGAATGTGAGGCATAAAGTGATATCTGTTACCATCCACTGTTACATCCTTAATACAGAGAAATGAGTCTTTAACTCCTGTGTAGGTAGACATAGTAAACCATTTTATAGAGGAGGGTGGACTAATCCGTTTGATGTCTTGAATTCTAGCTGCAGCGGGAGCCCCTAACCCCTGAGGAAGTACGGTCTGTTCGAGAACACCTTGGTCATGAAAGTGACAACCTACTGTTTGTTCAGATCACAGGCAAAAAACCAAACTTTGAAGTGGGTTCTTCTAGGCAGCTTAAGCTTTCCATCACCAAGAAGTCTTCTCCTTCAGGTAAGGCTGGCCTAGGGACATTCTTCTGTTTGAATGGGCTTAGAGGGACATGTTAGAAATTGAGCCAGCAATAAATGAGATGGTGATATTTTTAGAGGATTAGTCCTTTGATTTCTCCCATTTCCACATAGAAGAATACTTAATGTACTATTATCATGGGCATATTAGGATCCAAAACTGAAATAATACATAGGTATTATCTAGTTTAGCTCCTTCTTCTGCACCAGAAGATACCGAGGCCTCCTAATTCTACAGGACTGAGTCACACAGTTTAATTAATGAGGTCCTTCCAGGTCCCAGAGTTAACATTTATCCTCAGAAGACCTCACAGTGTAGTGGTAGTGGTGGATGAGAGTGCCCTGTTCCTGTTCTCATGTGCTTTTTTCCCCATGCCAGGAAAATCAGCTGTTCTTACTTTGAGGATGCTAAGACACTTATAAAACTATGTTTCTTCTGTCTAGAAAATTGTGTACAAGCACACGCGCGCACGCACACACACACACATACACTGCCCCATCCTAATCCTTCCTATCACTATTTTTAAATGCCTGAATTGACCCAGCTGTGAGATATGCAGACATTTACAGATATTTACTGGTACATCCCCACTTGTACGGTTTTGACTGTCTAACCTAAATCTTCAAGAAATCCTTTGGAATCTAACCTTTTGATTCATGGTTCCAGAATGGGTAGGAATAGCTTAGAACAGTTGGCCCTGTGGAAGGTATGAGCATCCAGCTGTGACAATGATCACTAGAGAGTACTCTTACCCCAAGGGCCTGCGAGGATTTGCCCACACTGCATCCGAGCCTTAGCTCTCTGGCTCTTCCTTGCATTCTTCTGACTAGACAGAGAACCAGGAGGTGTGAGGTTTGTCTGCCACTGATGGTGTTACCTTGCCACCAGCAGCTCTAGAGCCTATTTTCTTGTATGTAGCAGGTTTACATGAGGCTAAACCTCTGCTATTTTTGAAGGTTTTGACACGTTTCTCATTTAATCCTCAAAACACCTGCAGTAACATAGGAAGTACGATTTAGCTTCATGTTATAGAATGGAAACTAAGGTATCGAGGAGGAAGCAATATGGAATGGAGGTTAAAAGCATCAGACAGGCTTTGCAGCCTGTGGAACCAGCCTAAGTGTCTAAACCTGTTTCCTCAGCGGTAAAACTAGGATGACAGATAGTTACCTCATAAGGTTGTCAGCAGAATTAAGTTAGATAATGTATATAAGTGCTTAATATGGTGCCTGGTACAAAGCAAGAGCTTAGCAAATGGTGACTTCTGTAACTATCAGAAAGTGGTTGGCCCAAGGTCAGACCTCTCAGAGGGGTAGAGCTGGACTTTGAACCCACATCTTCTGCCTCCCAGGCCAGTGTGTTGTCTTCTACACAGCAGAAAGGATTTACGTATGTTTGTAATTAATAGTTTCTGACTGTGTTTATGGAGTTTTTTCTTTTATTGCTTGGACTCAGTGAAGCCTGCTGTGGACCCTGCTGCTGCCAAGCTGTGGACCCTTTCAGCCAACGATATGGAGGATGACAGCATGGTGAGCTGGCAGCATTGTCACTTGATTGCTTTCTTTCAGGCCCCAGTTTGGGTGTGAACAGCTATAGTGACCTTTCTGGACTTGTAGGTGTGAACGTATTTAAAGCCCAAATTTGTGACTGTGCCTGTCACATCTTTGATTTAGAAGGAAACTCCATGTTGGTGGCTTTTTTTTTGGAGACAGTCTCGCTCTCTTGCCCAGGCTGGAGTGCAATGGCACGATCTCGGCTTACTGCAATCTCTGCTCCTGGGTTCAAGCGATTCTCGTGCTTCAGCCTCCCAAGTAGCTATGATTACAGGCATGTGCCACCACACCTGGCCAATTTTTGTGTTTTTAGTAGAGACGGGGTTTCACCGTGTTAGCCAGGATGGTCTCGATCTCCTGACCTCGTGATCCGCCCTCCTCGGCCTCCCAAAGTGCTGGGATTACAGGTGTGAGCCACTGCACTCGGCCATGTTGGTGGCATTTTAAATTTTTTAGCATCTCTTTTTCCCCACATAATTTCTTGTTCTCACTTCATATGATATGTTGAAAACTCTTGTGGGCATGTGTAAACCTGAAAAGATTTTGTCAGCTTAAATAGTTTTATTGGCACCTTTGGGCAAGTTGCTGACTGTTCTATGCTTTAAAAAGCACTATTTTCCATCTTTGATGGGCCGTGTCTGTAATAAAGTTCTTCGTTTCTACACCTCTACTATTGAAGTTAGAGTAGTGAGCAAAATAAGTGAAGTTCATGCTCTCATAGGGTTTACAGACTAAGTGTCTACACATTTGCAAAGAATTACATAAAGGTATATATAATTATTTGATTTTTATCTGGGATTATGTAAAAGATATTTTATTCCCTTTTTCGCATGACTCTTCATAAACACTTCTCTCTCTCTCTGTTCTGCCTGTTCCCTCCCTTCTCCCCACTCCTGCCCCCAACCCCCAACATGTGTATATTCTCTACACATTGCTGACCAGTCATACAGCTTTTTCTCATGTAAATTTGTTTCTAATTCCTTCGCATCCTAGTGCATCTTCTGTGGATGTAGTTTAACTCACCGTTGGCCTCTTGAGCATGTGGTCAGGTTGAATGTGATGATCAACCAAAAGGAGGACAGGGTGGACACCTTCTTTACCCTGGACTCTAAGTTTCCTCTGGAAGCCTGTGGTCACTTAACTTTTCATTAGCAGAGACCACGACTGTATCACTCATTGCTTTGAACACTCTCCAGGATCTCATTGACTCAGATGAGCTGCTGGATCCAGAAGATTTGAAGAAGCCAGATCCGGCTTCCCTGCGTGCTGCTTCTTGTGGGGAAGGGAAAAAGAGGAAGGCCTGTAAGAACTGGTGAGTGCTGGGGTGACTGAAGCCTGCCATGCTGCCTCCAGTGGCTTCATGCTCAAGTCATCGCGGTGCTGTATTATTTTTAAAATATACATTTTCCAGCCTGGGCAACACAGGGAGACCATCTCTGCAAATAATTTTAAAAAAAAAGAAAAATTAGCCAGGCATGGTGGTATGTGCCTGTGGTCCCAGCTACTTGGGAGGCAAAGGCAGGAGGATCACTTGAGCCTGGGAGGTCGAGGCTGCAGTGAGCCGTAATTGTGCCATGTATCTAATTTCACTCTCCCTCAAAACCGTACCAGTAAGCCACGATTGTGCCACTGCACTCCAGCCTGGGCATCAGAGCGAGACCTTGGTGTCTTCACATTTGTTTTTATAAATGGATGGGAAGGATTGTAGAAAGTTAATCAATGGTGTTCGTCATCAGTGTTAATCATCAGTGTTTTTTAAATGTAAAAGCTGCCAGCATTTACAAATCAAGAAATTTCAAGTGAAAAACACAGATTTTTTTCCCTTCTGTTCTTGAATTTGGAAAATATGGCAAACTGGGTCCACTTTCCCCAGCATGATAACTGGCTGAAGCTGAGTAGTGGCTGCCCTCTGTAGACAGAGCACACACGGTACTTCCCTCATCCTCCTCCCACTTCTGTCTCCCTCAGCAGCCTCTCACATTGCTGCTGTCTGCCTGGCCCATAGGCTTCTGAGTTACGACACTGGTGTGAAGAGAAAAGGCTTAAAGCACATTTTGGCACTGTTAGGATTTGGGATTTCTGGGTAGTGACAATTCTCGTTCATTAGTTAACTGATTTTCCCACAGCACCTGTGGCCTTGCTGAAGAACTGGAAAAACAGAAGTCAAGGGAACAGATGAGCTCCCAACCCAAGTCAGCTTGTGGAAACGTAAATATCAGGATCATTCCTCAGCATTCACAAACCCCCAGGGGGATTAGACCTCCTTCTAAACTAAACACAGACAAGCTCCACCTCAAATATTTTAGTAACAGACGAATGCGTGAGCACATGAACATAGGTAGTAATGGGGAGAGAGGCTGTTTCCTGAGAGTGAGAGTGGGTTAGCGTGCTTGTGCTGGTCGGGGAGGGTCTTGTTGCTCTTTATTTTTGGCCCATTTCTTTGTACTTTAGAGTGGGACCTGATGGTTAGACATTTAGCTAAAGTTGGTTGTGTTTTGAACTGCATAGAATATAGAACTATGGCCGGGCGCAGTGGCTCACGCCTGTAATTCCAGCTATTCCGGAGGCTGAGGCGGGAGAATCACTTGAACCTGGGAGGTGGAGTGAGCTGAGATCGCACCACTACACTCCAGCCTGGGTGACAGAGGGAGACTCCATCTCAAAAAAAAAAAAAAAAAGGCCGGGTGCAGTGGCTCACGCCTGTAATCCCAGCACTTTGGGAGGCCGAGGAGGGCGGATCACAAGGTCAGGAGATCGAGACCATCCTGGCTAACACGGTGAAACCCTGTCTCTACTAAAAATACAAAAAAATTAGCCGGGCATGGTGGTGGGCACCTGTAGTCCCAGCTACTCGGGAGGCTGAGGCAGGAGAATGGCGGGAACCCAGGAGGCGAAGCTTGCAGAGATCGCGCCACTGCACTCCAGCCTGGGTGACAGAGGGAGACTCCATCTCAAAAACAAAAAAAAAAGAACTATGGCCTCCTAGGGAACTTTTCATGACTATAGTTTTTCACGAAACCAGAAATCTTGAAAACTTAGTATTTTGTTCTCAATTGGACCTGCAAACACACTCAGCCGTTTCCTTCAGGCCACTGTGGCCACATTATGAAATTAGGCGTTTCTTTCTTCTGGCTGGTATGCCTGGGATAAGCTGACCCTTGGCTTCCCCATTCTCTCTCTCCAGTGCTACCTGGGCGATGCCTTCCGCTGTGCCAGCTGCCCCTACCTTGGGATGCCAGCCTTCAAACCTGGGGAAAAGGTGCTTCTGAGCGATAGCAATCTTCATGATGCCTAGGAGTTTCCTGACATGGGACCCATCTGCTCCTCCAGCCAACTCCTGTCCCTCACATCGCACCACGGTGGCTCCTCCCACCTCCTCTGGATTTGTTCACTCTGAGATCTATTTGCAGAGTGGGTGCTTAGCAGACAGAGTGAAGCTGGCTGGGGGGCGCAGTGGTGTGTAGTGCTGCTGTGTATCAAAAGACCAAGGTATTATGAGGCCCGGTTACTCAGAATGGGATGGGTTTCTTCACCTCATGTTAAGAGAAGGGAGCGTGTCCTGAAGAAGCCCTTCTTCTGATGTTAAAATGCTGACCAGAACGCTCTTGAGCCCAGGCATCCTTGAGCATTAACACTCTGTGACAGAGCTGCAGACCCCTGCCTCAAGTCTCATCTCAGCAATGCTGCCACCTGCCTGTCTTTCAGAGTTGTTAGTTTACTCCATTCTTTGTGACACGAGTCAAGTGTCTCACAACCTCCTCGGCACCAGAGGGCTCACTCACTGGTTGCTGTAATGATATCCAGTGTCCCTCTGCCTCCTTCCATCCCCAACCACATTTTACTGTAGCATTGCATCTGTGTCCTGTTGTCATTTATGTTAACCTTCAGGTATTAAACTTGCTGCATATCTTGACATATCTTGAGATTCTGCATGTCTTGTAAAGAGAGGGGATGTGCATTTGTGTGTGATGTTGGATAGTCATCCATGCTCAGTTTGGACCATTGGAGGAACTTAGTATCACACACAAATGGGGCTATTCCTACGCTTAGAATAGGGCCTGTCTGCCCACTTTAGAAGAGCCCAGGTTGGTGAGCATTTAGAGGGAAGCAGGGCAGAACTCTGAACGACAATACGTCTCTCTGAGCAGAGACCCCTTTGTTCTTGTTACCCACCCGTACGGACTTGGAATCAATCTTGCCCAATATTTGGAGAGATTGTGTGGATTTAAGAGACCTGGATTTTTATATTTTACCAGTAAATAAAAGTGTTCATTGGTATCTGTCCTTGAAACTTGATTTGATTCTCCCAAGTTTGCTTTGCTTATCCTAGTCCCTGCTGGTGGATTTTGGTTGTTTGTGTGGCTAATTGAAGTTTGGCTCCGAAGCGCCTTTAATACACAGGTCTAAGATGACCCTAGTGACTCATGCCCTTGTATAATAACCTCCCCTTGAGTTTCAGCAGGACCTGTGAATGTGATGGGATAATCCCTACTGCGATTAGGTTACATTCTGTGGCAAAAGTGAAGGGATTTTGCAGATGTAATTAAAGTCCCTAATGGACTTGAAGTTAATTAAAAGGGAGATTGTCCTGAGTAGGCTTGACCCAATCAGTTGATCCTTTAAAAGAACTAGAGAAGAATTTCTCTTGCTAGCCATGAAGAAGTAAGTGCTGTATTAGTCTGTTTTCATACTACTATAAAGAACTGCCCGAGACTGGGTAATTTTTAAAGGGAAGAGGTTTAATTGACTCACAGTTCTGCATGGCTGGGGAGGCCTCCGAAAACTTACAATCATGGCAGAAGGCAAAGGGGAAGCAAGACACCTTCTTCACAAGGCAGCAGGGAGGAGGCATGCCGAGCAAAGGAGGAAGAGCCCCTTATAAAACCATCAGATCTTGTGAGAACTCACTATCATCAGATCTTGTGAGGGGGAAACCGCCCTCATGATTCAGTTACCTCCACCCCTCTCGCTTGACACGTGGGGATTATGGGGATTACAATTCAAGATGAGATTTGGGTGGGGACACAAAGCCTAACCATATCAGTTGCCAAGTAGGGAGAGGACCATGGGCAAGGAACTGTGAGTGCAGGCTCCTCACATGCTAGCAGACAGTCGAGCAAAAGGGGACCTTAGTCCACAGCTGCAAGGAACCGTATTCTGCCAACAACCAGGTTAGCTTGGAGAGGACCCCAAGTTCCAGATGAGAATGCAGCCTAGCCTGCACCTTGTAAGATCCTGAGTAGAGGCCCCGGTCTTCTGTGCCAGGACTCCTGGCCCACAGAACTTGTGATAAGAAATGGATGTTTTAAGCAGCTAAATGTGAGGTCGTTGGTTACACAGCAGTAGGAAACTAATTCAGCCCCAGAATGGTTTGACAGTAAGAAAATTATTATTTTTTATTATTATTATTATTTTGAGATGGAGTCTCGCTCTGTCGCCCAGGCTGGAGTGCAGTGGCGTGATCTTGGTTCACTGCAAGCTCTGCCTCCCAGGTTCAAGCGATTCTCCTGCCTCAGCCTCCCGAGTAGCTGGGACTACAGGCAGGCACCGCCATGCCCAGCTAATTTTTTGTATTTTTAATAGAGACGGGGTTTTACCGTGTTAGCCAGGCTGGTCTCAAACTCCTGACCTTGTGATTCGCCTGCCTCGGCCTCCCAAAGTGCTGGGATTATAGGTGTGAGCCACCACGCCTGGCCCGATAGTAACATAATTATTAAGCTGCAGAGCCACTGTTGGTTGCTTCTGCTGCACTTGCCCAGATGAAGGACAAAAATCTCAACCTCCAGGTTGAGGACAAGAGATCCTGAGCCAGAGCTTCCTGGACGGGCCTAGCAAATGCCACAAGCCCTCGCCGATTCTTGTTCTGAGTCCCAGCTGCTGCTGGCAAAAAGGATGCTGCCACCTCCTGTCTGCTGCAGTTGGCATAGTTAATGATTTTACGCCAGCAATTGCTGTGTCACTCCACAGGGTCCAGGGCAAGCCAGCCAGCTCGGAGTCTGGGGCCCAGAGTGAGGGAAGAGTCCTTGCCAATCAGCAGCACACACCTGGGCCAGGGGCTCAGCCACACCTGCACCTACACCTGCACCCAGTGAGGCAACAACCAGACAGGCTAGAGGTTTCAGCGTTCAGCAAGCTCACAGTATTGGAGCCAACAGGGGCTCTTATAATCACTGAATGCAACCTCATCTTACATCTGAGGAAAGGGTGAGACCGGGAGGGTAACCTGCTGCCATCATTCACCTGAGCACCTCTTAAAAGTACTGAGGCCTGGCCGGGTGCGGTGGCTCACGCCTGTAATCCCAGCACTTTGGGAGAATGAGGTGGGCGGATCATGAGTTCAGGAGATTGAGACCATCCTGGCTAACACAGTGAAACCCCATCTCTACTAAAAAATACAAAAAATTAGCCGGGCGTGGTGGTGGGTGCCTGTAGTCCCAGCCACTCGGGAGGCTGAGGCAGGAGAATCGCTTGGACCCGGGAGGCGGAGCTGGCAGTGAGCTGAGATCACACCACTGCACTCCAGCCTGGGAGACACAGCGAGAATCTGTCTCAAAAAAATAAATAAATAAAAGTACTGAGGCCTGGCCCGGCACAGTGGCTCACACCTGTAATCCTAGCACTCTGGGAGGCTGAGGCAGGTGGATCACTTGAAGTCAGGAGTTCGAGACCAGCCTGGCCAACATGGTGAAACCCTGCCTCTACTAAAAATACAAAAATTAGCTAGGTGTGGTGGTGCATGCCTGTAATCCCAGCTACTTTGGAGGCTGAGGCAGTTGAATCGCTTGAACCCGGGAGGCAGAGGTTGCAGTAAGGCAAGATGGTGCCATTGCACTCCAGCCTGGGTGACAAGAGTGAAACTCCATCTCAAAAAAAAAAGTACTGAAGCCTGATGTCCTTGGACGTTCTGAGTCAGCCCAATGTGGACCGAGGTGGGGATGGGGGTATAATATGTCTTCTTAAGTTTTCTAAAGTGTCTAGCTTAAAACTTGGCAGTGTACATTTGGGACTTCCCCCTTCTGAAATCACTCAAAAGCAGTAAATAGAGGGGACAGCAGAGACAAACCACACCTTCCTTGGGGTTAGGAGGCAGCCAAAACAGAACCACAAAATACTTGGAAGGAGATGAGAGCAGAGGCTTTGGAGCCAGAGTTTGGACAGGAGAGAAGGGAGAGCAGATGAGGGTGCAAACCTGCTCCAGACGAAGATACCCGTGAGCTGCAGAATGGGCCCCCGTTTGTAACAATGGGGTCCAAGTGCATAGGCAGGTAGTGGGGCTGAAGGGAGAACCCCACAGCGGAGCCTGGCATGCTGGAAGCACTCTGGTCTCTGCACTGGAGAAGAGAGACTGTGAACAGCCCAGCTGCCTGTCCTCGTGGCAGGGAGAAGGCTAAACAGAAACCTTACCAAGTATTGGTGAAAATGTGGCCAGGTGAGAACTCACTGTTGGTAGGGATACTTTGGGCAATGTCACCCTCATGTCACTTTGAACACTGGCTGCATATTAGGATCACCTGGATAGCTTCCAAAAATAAACCAAACCAAAACAAAACAAAAGCCTGTTCCTGGGTTTCCTCTCCAAAACCCAATTCAGTCAGAATCCCTTGGAGTAGGACCCAGGTCATCAGCATTTTTGCAAAGCTCTCCCAGGTCATTGTAGAGTGCAACCAGGATTGAGAACCACTGCCCTAGAGAAATTCCTTGGCCCATGCACCAGGAGACAAGTATTCAAAGCAGCAGTACTTCTAAGAGACAATCCAAATGGCCATTAACAAGAGTGTGAATGAATGAGCTGTGTGTCCAAGCAGTGGAACACTGCACAGCAGTGATGAGCTATAGCTGTGCACTTCAACATGGAAGAATCACGAAGCAACAGAAACCACAAAAGCAAGTCACAGAAGTGTGTGTGTGTGTGTGTGTGTGTGAAATATTTCATTCACATAAAGTTCAAAAACATGCCAGATCCATCAGCCTGTCATTAAGGATATACACACACATATGTGCGTATACATGATGTATACGCACATGTATGTGTGTGACAAAACTAATACAGAAGCTCAAGGGGAATGATATAATTCAGGACCACAGTTGGCTCCAAAGGGAGACGGGAGAAAGAGGCAGGACTTCATCAGCAGGAAAGTTCTATTTCTTAGGCTGGACGGTGGGTATACAAGTGTTTATTTTTATTGGTTTGTATACCTGCCATATACATGATGGATTTGTATTTCTTCTTCTTTTTTTTTTTTTGAGACAGCGTCTCACTCTGTCACCCAGGCTGGAGTGCAGTGGTGTAATCTTGGCTCACAGGAACCTCCGCCTCCCAGGTTCAAGCGATTCTCCTGCCTCAGCCTCCCAAGTAGCTGGGATTACAGGCATGTGCCACCATGCTCAGCTAATTTTTGTGTTTTTAGTAGAGACAGGGTTTCACCATGTTAGCCGGGCTGGTCTCGAACTCCTGACCTCAGGTGATCCACTCACCTCAGCCTCCCAAAGTGCTGGGATTAACAGGTGTGAGCCACCACGCCCGACCGATGGATTTGTATTTCTAAGAAACTTCATTGAAAAAACCTGAAAACCTCTCACATAAAACCCTGGGTCTTAAGGAGAATACTGCTAGCCCAGGACAAAGTCCTGCATCTCCCCAACACGAACCTCCGTGGAACACTTGACCGCGTTATCATCTCATGCAAAATTTTTAAAGTGGAACTAGTATGGCATCTATATAAAGCTGCCTCAGAATAATAGTAACAGAGGGAGAAGGTTGTCACAGAGCAGGTGAATACTGTTTGTGACCAAAATTTTTGCTACAAATTACACAAATGTAAAAAATAGCTTTGTGCTGAGTAGGGGTGGGGATGGGGCAGCTCTTGGGTGGCTCTTACTTCACCCCTCTCAGGGAAAGCAGGGATAGAAGCCCCCACTCAGCCCTTAGTGACTTCGGTTCTCACCTTCAGTGGTCACTCCTGGTGGTCAAGCTGGTGGTCTGGTCATTGGTTACCTGTGGCCCACCATCCAGCATGAGGCTTTCACCTCTGCAAACCTCTGCTGATCTGGAGACTGCATTCAGACTCAGCTGGGTTAGAATGCTCCCTCCTTTCCTTCCTTCTTTCCTCCGTTCCTGCTTTCTTCCTTCCTCCCTTCCTTTCCCTCCCTCCCTCCTTCCTTCCCTTCCTTCCTTCCCCTCCTTCCCTCCCTCCCTCCCTCCTTCATTCCTTCCCCTCCCTCCCTTCCCTCCCACCATCCATCCCTCCTTCCTTCCTTCCTTCCCCTCTTCCCCTTCCTTCCTTCTCCTTTCTTCGTTTTCCTTCCTTCCTTCCCTTCCTTCCTTCCTCCCTCCATCCCTTCCCCTCCCTCCCTTCCCTCCTTCCTCCCTCCCTCCCTTCCTTCCTTCCTTCCTTTCTTTTTGATTTTCTATAATTACTTAAACATTTTTTCTCTTAAATCATGAAATATTTCAAATATGGAGAATTTCCAATAGATAACTAGCTTTGCTGTGTGTGATTCTGATCACTCCTTTTTATGTACACAAGTGTTACAGCAGTGGCAAAATCCCTTCGCTGCCCTCCCAGAGGACTCCTTTGTCCTGAACTGATATATGTCTCATCCAAGCCTGCTACTCTACAGAAAAGTGAATATTGAATATGTCTTTTTTATGAAATTCACATAACATAAAATGAACGATTTAAAATAAACAATTCAGCAGCATTTGGTACATTCACAGTGTGGTGCAACCACCAACTCTATCTAGTTCCAAAATGTTTTCATTACCCTAAAAGGAAACCCCATCCCCAGTAAGCAGTCCCTTCCCGTCTTCCTCTCCCACCATCTCTGGTCACCACCAGTGGGCGTTCTGACTCCATGGAGTTACTTCCGACGTTTCATATGAATGAAATTATACACTGTGTGACCTTCTGCGGTTGGCTTCTTTAGCTTAACAGAGTGTTTCGAGCTTCACCCATATCATAGGGCATATCCATGCAGAAAAATCTTCCTTGTATGGTTAGACCACTTTTGTTTATCCATTCATCTGTTGATAGGCCTTGGGCTGTTTCCAGCTTTGTGCTGTAGTAAATATCCCACCATGAACATGTATGTGCAAGGACTAAACAAGTCCTTTGAAAGCTGATTTTTGACTGTGACAGTTTCTCAGACTTTCCTTGTTTTGGATGAGCTTGATCATTTTGAGGAGTACTGGTCAGGGTTGGTTTGTTTGTTTTGAGACAGAGTCTCACTCTGTTGCCCAAGCTGGAGTGCAGTGGACTGATCTGGGCTCACTGCAACCTCTACCTCCCAGGTTCAAGCAATCCCCCTGCCTTGGCCTCCCAAGTAGCTGGGATTACAGGCATGCACCACCATGCCCAGCTAATTTTTTTTTTTTTAGTTCTGTCGGAGTTTCACCCTGTCGGCCAGGCTGGTCTCCAACTCCTGACCTCAAGTGATCCGCCTGCCTCGGCCTCCCAAAGTGCTGGGATTACAGGTGTGAGCCACCATGCTTGGCCGAAGGCTGACTTCTTAAAGCCCTGATCCCCTTGCTCGTCTGAGTATTTCACCCCTGTGGTTGCCATGCTGGCTTTGGGGAGGGGTACAGGGAATATCCAGGTGATGGCAGGTCAATTATGAGGAAATGGCAGGTTTTCTTTTTTTTCTTTTCTTTTCTTTTTTTGTTTTTTGAGACAGAGTCTCACTCTCACTCTCTCACCCAGGCTGGAGTGCAATGGCGTGATCTCGGCTCACTGCAACCTCTGCCTCCCGAGTTCAAGTGATTCTCCTGCCTCAGCCTCCTGAGTAGCTGGGATTACAGGCACGTGACACCACACCTGGCTAATTTTTGTATTTTTAGTAGAGACGGGGTTTCACCATGTTGGTCAGGCTGGTCTCAATCTCTTGACCTCATGATCGTGAGCCACTGCGCCCGACCAGAAATGGCAGGTTTTCTAAGACTGTGGTCCGCTAAGGGCAATGTGAGAGGTAGAGGAGTAGCCATATTGGCCCATCCCCAAACAGGTGAGAGAAAGTCCAGTTCCATTGCTTCATGGAGAAATAGGCTCAGGCAGGTGAGGCTCAGGCAGGTGAGGCGCATGTGTGCAGGTCCAACGGCCAGTCAGTGGCAAAGCAGAGACTCCAAACAGGTCCCTGACCCTTTGTGTTAAAATGTACTTTCGAAGATAAACTTTTTTTAGCTCCCACATATGAGTGAGAACATGAGATATTTGTCTTTCTGTGCCTGGCTTATTTCGCTTAACATGACTGTCCATCCATTTTGCTGCAAATGACAGGATTTCCTTCTTTTTTTTATGGTTGAATTGTACTCCGTTGTGTACATGTACCAAATTTCTTTATTCCTCCATTGATGGACATGGGTTGATTTCATATTTTGGCTATTGTGAATAGTGCTGCAATAAACATGGGGGTGCAGGTATCCCTTTGATATATTGATTTCCTTTCCTTTGGATAAATACCCAGTGGTAGGATTGCTGGATCATATGGTAGTTCTATTTAGGGGAGAGGGGGTGATGGGGAGAGATTGGTTAATGGGTACAAACAAACAGCTGGATAGAAGGAATAATTTCCAGTGTTTGATTGCACAGTAGAGTGACTACAGTAAACAATTCATTGTGTATTTCTTTTTTATTTATTTATTTATTTTTTTGAGACGGAGTTTCGCTCTTATTGCCCAGGCTGGAGTGCAATGGCGCAATCTTGGCTCACTGCAACCTCTCCCGGGTTCAAGCGATTCTCCTGCCTCAGCCACCTGAGTAGCTAGGATTACAGGTGCCCGCCACCACATCCAGCTAATTTTTTTGTATTTTTAGTAGAGATGGGGTTTCATCATGTTGGCCAAGCTGGTCTAGAACTCCTGACCTCAGGTGATCTACCCGCTTTGGCCTCCCAAAGTGCTAGGATTACAGGCGTGAGCCACCATGCCCAGCCTTTTTTTTCTTTTTGAGACAGGGTCTCCCTCTGTCATCCCGGCTGGAGTGCAGTGGTGCCATCACAGTTCACTGCAGCCTCGATGTGCTGTGCTCAAGTGATCCTCCCACCTCAGCCTCCTGAGTAGCTGGCAGCACAGGTGCATGCTACCATGCCTGGCTAATTTTTGCATTTCGTAAAGACTGAGTCTCACTATGTTGCCCAGACTGGTCTCAGACTCCTGGGCTCAAGTGATCCTCCCACCTTGGCCTCCCAGAGTGCTGGGATTACAGGTGTGAGCCACTGTGCCCGGCCTATTGTATATTTCAAAATAGCTAGAAGAGAAGATTTGAAACGTTCCCAACACAGTGAAATAATAAATGTTTGAGGTGATGGATATCCTGATTACCTTGATCTGATCACTATGCATCGTATGCTTGTGTCACAGTATCATATGTATCCCATAAATATGTACAATTACTATGCATCAATTTAAAAAATTTAAAATGTACCCACAGGATTTGAATTGATGGAGGTGACTGAGTGACAACAGAGCAACCAAGGCCACTGAAAGAAGAATTTATCACTTGCATCTCCCAGGAGAACAGGGCATGGCACACATGCAGGACCACCCACGGGGGCCACAGGGGGAGCACCAAGTTTGGTCAGGAGGCTGAAAGGAAGGATCAGAACAGCACAGGCCACAGCCTTTTGTGGGGTTTCCACCTGAAGGGCAAGGCAGGCCAGGGGAAGCAGCCCAGGTCTGGCTAGTTGGAATAATTCCAGAGGGCCTTGGGCTTAGGGGCCGTCCCTAGTTGTCTCTACCCGGCTCTGGGTGATTTAGGGCAGGGGAAATACTGGCTTGGTGTGAGAGTTAAATAGAGATGGTTGGGGGGTCTGTGATTGGGATTGGTTGGAGGGTTTGTAACTATTATTACTTTCAAACACTTGCAAAAACCAGCTCGCAGGGGAGGTATAAATGCTTTTGGCCCTGTGATTTGGCCCTGTGATAAATGGATGCCAAATAGACCAAATACAGTCGCTAAGAAAACACAGTGAAACACCCCGGCCCACAGCTCTTGGCACAACCCAGGTTGCGTCTGGAGTTAGTGACCCTGCTAGTCCCAGCAGCGTTTCTTCTTCCTCTTCATCCAGCAAACCCCAGACAGTGTAATTGGCGGTTTCTTTGCTTCTGTTCCCACAAGAGGAGAGCTGGCCAGCTACAGACACCTCTGCCCCAAGGCCTAGTGCAGCTACAACCAGATGTGGCTGATCCCAGCCCCTGGGGACAGCGATGGGGCTGGAGTCCGGCTGGTGGGGTCAGGGCCTCTGGCGCATCCGCATCAGAAACTTCCTCCTAAGAGCAGAGTGCCCTCTGGTGGGCAATTGGAAAACAACCCAATTCTAATTTCCACGTTTGGAGATGCAATATGCTTCAAGCCCGGTTATCAGGGCTCCCCAGGAAATTTCTCTTTCCCCACTAGTGCACCTTGTGGAATTCACCTGAGCAGCACTGATGAAAATGTGTAAATCAAATATACACTATGCACAAAGCTTTTTTCCCTCCTCATAAATGAGTCTGGTACTGTTTCCTGACCCAAATACCTGCTCAGTAAGTTTATTGGGTAAATCACCCAAGCAGCTCCAATTACAAGGGTTAGAGTGTGGTCAGGATTAGACTGAGGTGAGCGTTGGGTGCAGGTGGAGGATACACAGCTGAGGTTCAGTAGGCTGGCTGCGGCGGAGGCAGCACTGAGTTGAGCGTTGAAGAGAAACTGGATTTCAGAATAGTGGCTCACGCCTGTAATCCCAGCACTTTGGGAGGCCAAAGTGGGTGGATCACTTGAGCTCAGGAGTTTGAGACCAGCCTGGCCAACATGGTAAAACCCCGTCTCTTTTAAAAATACAAAAATCAGCCAGGTGTGGTGGCGCACACCTATAATCCCAGCTACTCAGGAAGCTGAGGCATGAGAATCGCTTGAACCCAGGAGACAGAGGTTGCAGTGAGCCAGATCACACCACTGCACTCCAGCCTGGGTCACAGAGCCAGACTCCATCTGAAAAAAAAAAAAAAAGCAGGGGTGGGGTGGGGGAGGAGGGGAGGCACCTACCTGGTGAAAGAAACAACGTAAGTCTGGCGCTCCTCCTCACTTTTCACCCCGAACCTGCCCATTCCTCTTTTTCCCTCCCAGCAGTCTTTCCAATCACAGCAGTCTCCAGGTCACACCTCCTTAAAATGCCCTAAGGTCACATGGCAGTTGTCCTATCTCTTGCATCTCACCATCCCCCAACTTGCACCGGATGCTGCTCATGAATACTTGGATTCTGAATCCTGCATTTTGTTGCCAGTCCTGGATCCATCTCTTCCCTGCCTTTATGCAACGCCCCCACCCTATCTCACTTTCAGGGACCCTCTGGCAACTCCCCACCTCCTCACAGGCCTCCACGGCAGCTCTACTTATCTAAGCTTACAATATGGGCTTCTGAGTAGGATTTCAGTAGGGAAAAAACAGAAAAGGTCTTGCTTTTTTAAACGAAGTTTGCTTGAGGCCAGGCGCGGTGGCTCATGCCTGTAATCTCAGCACTTTGGGAGGCCAAGGCGAGTGGATCACATAAGGCCAAGAGTTCAAGACCAGCCTGACCGACATGGTGAAACCCCATCTCTACTAAAAATACAAAAAAATTAGCCGGGTGTGGTGGCAGGCACCCGTAATCCCAGCTACTTAGGAGTCTGAGGCAGGAGAATCGCTTGAACCTGGGAGGCGGAGGTTGCAGTGAGCTGAGATGGAGCCATTGCACTCTGAGAGTCCTTCCAGCTCTCGCCTGCAGGGTGCAGGGGTCCAGACCCCGGCTGTCTCTGGCCTTTGCTGTCTTAGGAGCTTCTCCTTGCCTCCCTCCCTTTTTAGATCATCGTTCCTCCACCCGGTGGGTTCAGAGGACAGTTTTCCATGAAGAACTCAGACTGGGCCACCCCGAGGACTCTGGGTCTTAGGCAGTTGTTCAAGGGATCCTCCTCGGCATCAGGACAGGAGATGAGCCCACTTGCGACTGAAGAGACCCTAGAGTCACAGGCAAGCCAGTTCACTGGTTTTATCAACCTCGTTACCCCTGTGCCCCTACTGGAAAGTAAACTTGCGTTCTATCATCTGCCCTGCAATGAGCTGACTGGCCACAAGGGAGCAGCAGGAGGCAACAGCCGGGCCTGGAAATTGCCCTTCTAACCGCAGCCACACCAAACAATGCAACGCCACAAGGTCCTCGGAAGAGAAGGACCCGCGCCCCTGCCGCCAAACTGTGTTGAGAGAGAAGCCACGGCCCCATTGCTGGTTGGGAGAGTGAGAGAGAACTAGAAGGCGAAGGCCCCGACTCCTCTGTGCTCAGCCCTCAGCTGGGCATGGGCAGAGGGGTCTGGGGGTGGGGTATCCTCAGCCTCTAGTCCCCATCTTTTTGAGCACAGGGGCGCGGGGTCCCCGGAGTGGCTCACGGAGCTCTCAACCTAATGGAGGAGCTGGGACTGCCACACACACACACACACACACACACACACACACCCCCACACCAATGAGAGAACCACGCGGAGCAGGGGTCGGCTTCAGGGCAGTCCCTAAGAGCTGGGGGAGCGAGTCGGTGGGCGGTTGTGCTGGGCTGGCTTCCGGCAGGCTGGGCGCAGCTGAGCTAGCGGGGAGGTCAGCCCTGGCCGGGTGGGGATCACACTTCAGTCAGGAGGAACCACAGGGCCGCGTGGCGCCCGCCTGCCTGGGCCTGGAGGGGGCTAGGAAGGCAGCTGCAGGCAGAGGACCCAAGGTCCCCGTCAGGACCCAGGACCCACAGAGCCCCCTTGCCCTGGAGCTGGTCTGGAGTTTGAGCGGGGAGAGGGAGCCAGGGCCAGGAGGAGCCGGGCCAGCGGGACTGCAGTGAGTGCAGGGGGAAGCAAGGACAGGGCTGCAAGGTTCCCCACCCTCGGCCAGGGGGCTCCCCAGCACTGGGCAGAGCTGTGGCCTGCGTCAGGGTCCTGGCCAGTCTGTGAAATTGACTCCAGCACCTCGGGGAAGCTTGTCCTCAGCTCCACGTGGGGCAAGAACAGGAGCTGGGCTGGGGGAAACCGGAAGACCTTGGGGTGGGTAGGGAGAGAATCCAGCCGCTGCCTCCCAGAGCCCTGCCAACCCCGCCCCTGCCCGGGCCTCTCATCAGGGCCTCCCCTCACTGGTGCGTGGTCTGCGGAAGCCACGTGCCCTTCTCAGCCTCAGTTTTCCTTTCCGACCTGCACAGGGCAGGACCAGATGTTCTCTGAGGACCCTCCCAGAGTGACAGGCCGGAGTGGAAGCGCATCTTGCGCTGTGGGGACAGACACGCTGACACGGACTGAGGAGAAAGACTTTAATCTGGGCCCTTTGTGCCCATGGTCCAGTTAGACAAGGGGATGGGATCTCCCTCACTGTAGCTCTTCTTCGTCCTTGGAAGGCCTCTCCTGGACCCAGGCGCTCAGGGTGGGGGCGGTGAACACCGACAGTGGAGGTCTCAGGTGGTCCCGGGAGACAGTCAGGAGTCTGGGGTGAGGAGGCTTCAAGACCTCTCAAGCCTTTGCAGGTATTTAACTGCATTCTTCACTCTCTTGTTGTTGGGGTCCGAACAGATGACCCTGTCCTGGACAGTTACAAAACTACACAGAAGGAGGATGTTACCAGGAGTGGCAGAGGGGGAAGGGCCCCCAGAGTCCTTGGGACGGGCCCCGCCCTGTGCTGACCAGGATTCCAAGGCTCCAAGAGGGGCAGGAAGTTGCTGCCGTCACACAGGGCATTGGTGGCAGATCTGAGACTTCAGGCTCTGTCCCGAGTAATCTTGACCCTCCCAGGGAGCCAGGGCTGCAGGACCTTGTGCCCACCCCTCAGCCTGCCCATGCCCCCAGACAGCCTAGAGCCTGGGACATGGAGACTGCGGGCAGGGCTCAGGCCCAGGCCGGGGGAGGTGACCACATTGCCCCTGACCAGCTGTGTGACCTGGGAGTGTTCATCGCTCCTGGGGCCTCGATTTCACCACAAATCAAGGAATAGGTTAGACCTCATGGCCTGCGGCCCTTTTGGGTCCCACAGCGTGGGGAACATGAACTGCCCCAAGGAGCCTGCAGGGGTTGGGGAGGAAGGCCCCGCTGTCTCTTCCCTGCTTCCCAGTGGCCATCCTGGGAGCTCCAGGGTGCACTTGTCCCCATGCTTGGCCCTGAGGAGCAGGGGTGGAGCCTGGGGCACTTACACGATGGCATCCCTGGAGCAGTCCTCAGATGTCTGGTACCACGTCTTCAGCTTTCTAAGGGGAATGGCTCCCTTGAAGTACTCCAGGCAGCACTCCCGGCCCACATTGGTCCCTCGAGCTGCAGGGAGAGGAGCGGGGCAGGGGTGTCTGTGAGTGTCTGCGTGTGTGTTGCGGGGACCTCTGGGGGATGTTCGTGGAAGATCTGCATGTGCGTGTCCATGTGTGCATCTGTGTGTGATGACTGCCTGTGTATCACTGCCTATGTGTATGTGTGTGTGTCTGTGTGTTACCGTACACAGGTGTGTGTGAGGCTTCTGTGTATGTTGTGGGGTCCCGTGTGTTTGTGGGTGTGCATGTTTGTGTGTGTCTGTGGGGGATCCTGTGTGTCCTGTGAGTGCCTACGTGTGTGTCTCTGTGCGTCTGTGTGCATCCCTGTATGTCTATACCTGGCAACCTTATTTCATCTTTCCTTTCCCAACCTAATATAAGAATCTCTTTTTCAGTCTGGGCGCCGTGGCTCATGCCTGTAATCCCAGCACTTTGGGAGGCCGAGGTGGGTGGATGGCCTGAGGTCAGGAGTTCGAGATCAGCCTGACCAACATGGTGAAAACCCGTTGGTGGCGTGGTGGCCGGGCACCTATATTCCCAGCTACTCGGGAGGCTGAGGCAGGAGAATCGCTTGAACCCGGGAGGCAGAGGTTGCAGTGAGCCGAGATCGCATCATTGCACTCCAGCCTGGGCGACAAAGTGAACCTCCATCTCAAAAAAAAAAAAAAAAAAGGAATCCTTTTTTACATGTTCTTGGGAACAGTTCTTCTATCTTTATGCTGATTCCCTCATTGTGCATAAAACCTGTTAATAAAACAGAAGCTAATAAATAATTTTGAGAATTGTTCACTTTCCATTGCACAACTACAGCCACAGCCCCCACCTCACAGCCATTGCAGCCCAAGATGTGCTCGCCTTGGTCCTCACCAAGCCCACCTGCAAAAGCTGGGGCATCGTCATCATCAACATTTTTCTCTGCTTGTTTCCCTCAAAATCCTAGTGCTGTGGGCTTCTCATGTCTTTTGTGGGAGTAGGTGGGGTGTAAATAATACACAAATGTGTGTGTTGCTACGGTGGTCTTCATGCCTCCAACTCCTGTCCTCCCAGTGCCTGCCCCTGGCCACCTGTCCCCTGCTCTCACCTGCATGGATGTGCTGCAGAGAAGCCCCCAGGAGGAGGGTGACCAGGGCCAGCATCTTCAGTGGGGCCATGGTGCCAGGAGCCCAGGAGGGAGTCTCTGTGTGCGGGTCCCTCTGCTTAGGAGACACCCTGCTGAGAGTCGAGGGTGGCAGTGACCTATTTAACCTCTTTAGGGGTCTTGCCCCGCCTTCTGTCACCTCCTCACATCCTTCCCTAGACCAGTGAAGTTCAAAGAATTTGAGATGATTCAGGAGAAGTCCAGCTCTTGGAATGTTTGTGGATTTCCAGAGAATGGGCACTCAACTGGAGACAGAGGTGGGGTACATGTGTCTGGAGCCCATGGCAGTGACACACTTCTCCTTTCAAAGGGGACATTTCTTGGTTCCTCTATTAGAATTGAAAAGCCTCCATGCACAGCTGGGTTCATCTCTCTGTGGCTGGAGAGCATCCTTCATGCATGGTGGCTTGAATGGGGGGCAGACGGAAGTGTTGGGGAGTCAACCAGGCAGAAACCAAGCAGATCTCTTCTCCTGGACCATGAGTGAGCTTCAGGGTGGTGCCAGGGCCACCCTGGCTGCCGGGCATAGGCACATGGGCATCACTCTGCAGGGAGGTCCATGCTTTATCTGCCTCCGAGGCCCAGCCGGGGCACAGAGCAGCTTTGATTGGTGTCCCATCCCAGGTGAGGCCCTGACTGCAGGAGGCAAGAGCCCAATGGCACTTCGATCACCATTCAGTCCAAATAGCTCAGGAAACCACGTTCCCCTAAATGGGATGCCTTACACTAAGATACAGAACAGAACAAAGGGGTCAGTGGGAGACGCTGCTTCTCACTTCTAGCAGAGCTGTGGCCCGGAGTCAGTACTGGATGCCTGGTCATGGTCCAGCCTGAGCCAGGCCCTGAGCTGACTTTCCAGGCACCCCAGCTCATGGCAGGGCAGATGACAGAACGTAAGTCCACTTTCCAGTGGGGGCAGGAATAAAACAAGAATTGCAATAATAAGGAGGTTGATAAAGTTGGTGAACTGGCTTCTCTGTGACTCTAGCATCTCAGCCCCAGGCCATAGCATCACTGCATGCGGGTCAGGCCCTTGGCCACCCGAGGAAATTGCCGGTCGCCTTGTTGGGGCTCCCAGGAGCCAGAGCACGGGCATCCCTACAGTAGGATGGGAGTCCCATGGCCTTCAGGTGGGCGGCACCAGGGAAGGGCGGCTCCAGGCAGGGAAGCACCTGGACTCTGATTGTGACATGGGGGACCTTGGCCTGGCTTCATCCTGTCCTTGCATGACCAGGGCCAACTCAAAATGACAGCAGTGCCCCTCCAAAACATGGTGCAGGTGCCTTCCACCCTCTCACAGTCCACCCTGTGTTAATCACTGAATCGTTACTAAGTTTTTCACTAACTGTCATGATAACTGCAAACAGCCACTATTTGTCATGAGGTTTTTGTTTCTTGTTTTTAGATTCTGGGGATACCTGTGGAAACCCCACACTACCGGAGCATCGCTCAGAGCTAACCTCATCAGTCCTTAGGTAGAAGGGCAGGGATCCTATGAGAGGAAACCAGACAAAGACCCTCCACCTTGGAGGAGCCTCAGGCGCTCCTCTCCCCACCCCTCAGCAAGGGCGGCCTGGGAGCCTGTGGCTGCTTCTGCGCCTGGGAGCGGGGCTTCCCTGCCCATGGCAGAATGTTTCTGTGGGCAGCATCCTTTATGTGACCTCGGGCGGCTCACAGACCCTCTCTGGACCTCAATCTCATCACCTGTAGAGGGAAGTTTGGTCTGTCCCACAGAGCCCTGCCAAAACGGTAGATCTCAGGATGATGGGTTCCCCCTTGGTGGGCCTCGCACCAACATTTCTCTGCTTCTCTGGGGATCGCATCAGCTGCCAGAGACCCTGCCCCTGCCCCCTCGTCAAGCCACAGTCCAGATGGGTTCTTTGCCCCCAGCCACCCTTCCTGTGCCCAGGGCTGGCTTCCATTTGCATGTGCAGAGGAGGGGGAGGGGAGGCTGCTCTTCCTGCCTGGGCACCTCCTTGGTGCCAACATCCCAGAGAAAGGGAGGGGCAGCCTCAGAGTAGCTCCCCGCAGAGTCCCCCTGCAAAGGAGGCCGCGCTGGGCAGGAGAAGATGTGCAGGCACAGGGTAGCCCTGACCCGGAGACAGAGCCTGAGCCCAGAGGTGCAGGGCCGGGCCTGGGTCCTGGGAAGAGGCAGGAAGGGGCGCCTCTGCCGACCACCCCTCCCGCCCTCGCTGCCCTCCATGCGCTCTGCCCTGTGGCTTCTGCCTGCCCTCTTGTGGGGGCTCCACCTGCCGCAGAGGCCACCACATGCTCTTCTGTGCTACACAACTGCAAGGGACAGCTGTGACCCAGTAAGCAGCCTGATTAATGATGAAGCAGCTGCAGTCCCTGCCGCTGGGGAAACTCCCCGGTGGGTTCTGAGTCCTCTTTGCTTTCCCGCAGACTCAGAGCTTTCTCCAGAAGGACCTAAATTCCCCTGTTTGTTCTGGGGAACAAATCATGAAAGTAGCAGTGGAAGGTTCTGGACTAGGAAGGTTCTGGTTCAGCTCAAGGCTGGTGCAGGCTGCCTGGCTGGCAGGGGCAGCTGAGCCTCTCGGGGCTGTGCCCAGGGCTACAGGGTGGACAGAGGCCAGACCCTGCTGTTGTGGGGTTTCACAGTGGGTAAGGGCAGGGGAACAGGGCCTGACCCCTCATAGGGACATGCAGGCGAGATTAAAGGGCTTCGGGGCACAGACTGGGGAGAGGCTGCCTCTGGCCAGAATTCGTGGAAGGCTGCCTGAAAGAGGTGGCTGTAGGGCGTAGGGCTAGGTTTTGTAGATAAGATTCATACTGAGATTGGAAGAAAGGACATTGCACAGGGGGCACTGTTTAGGCAAAGGTGCAGAGAGGGTAATGTGCAGAGATAAATTAGGGCAACAGCACGAAACCCCGGCATGGGGCACTGCCTAAATGCAAGGCTGAGAGCCAGTCACACGAGGACAGGCTGTGTCTACCTTGCCCCACGCCGTGGGCATCCCCAGCACCAAGCATGGTGCCTGGCATGCAGTGAACCTTCAGTGTCACCTGACCGAGTAAACACAGGACTGCAGGAAGGGAAGGCGAGATGGACGCAAAGGGCCCAATGTGCCTCAGTCTTCTTTGGGAGGCGGCGGGGACCAGGGACATTTTTTAGGTGGTTTTCTCTCCAGGGATTAACCGAGTTTATTCCTCCTCATTTCTCCCAAGCTATGAGATGGATGCCAAGGGACCTTCCAGACAAAATATCCTGAAGTCTGGGCCTGTGAGAAGCATCTTGAGAGATCTTTAAGCATCTTGAGAGATCTTTATGCTGCTGTGAGGACTCTAGGACCTGGAGGTCTGTCAGGGCAATCAGGAATGCTCCCTTGAGGAGGTGGCAGTGAGGCAGAGCTTTGTGGAGGGGCAGCAGGGGAGAGAGTGCTGTGGCCAGAGGAAGGGAAAGGGCCATGGCAGGGAAGCAGGCCAGACACTGTTAGGCCTATTAGGAGAGTGTGAAGGGTAATTGGATCTGAGTGAGAGGAGCGGCCGTGGTAACTCCTTGTCTCAACGCCTCTGACTAAAGTGACCAGGCACACCACCCAGGCACCTGCCGCCTTTGCCCCACAGGCTGCTGCAACACCCAACTCGGCTTTGGCCAGAGCGCACTGGGCCAGGCAGATATGGGGTCCTTCTCCCTGAAAGACAGGGAAGGAAGGTTCCTGCCCCGACCCCAGGCTCTGCCCAGGCTCGTGGAGAAGCCTGTCCCCGAGGCAGTGGGCGGAACCAGGATGCTCTCAGTCACAGAGCAGCCAAGCGGCTGGGGCGGCAGCTCTTCATCATCGTCAGTTGCATTTGACAGCTGTGGCTGACCAGGAGGGGGCAGCTAGGCAGAACTGTCATCCCGGTCACACCAGTGTCACCTGAGGTTCATCAGTGCAGTGACTTGCTCGGGGTCTCCCGGAGCAGCTCAGTAAGGATTGAGCATTTGTTTACTCATCTCCATCGCTGACAGCTGAAACTGGATTCGTCCTGCCCTGCCTAGGGGGCCGGGAATCAGGAATTGGGGCCAGCTCAGCTGAGATGTGAGGGTCCCAAATGGTATTTCCACCCCTGACCCCAAAATAGGCCCCAATCCCCTGTCCCAAAGACTTGACGTGCCCATTGATGTGTCTGTCGTTCCTGACAGGGTGTCCTCTTGGTTCCTCAGGTCAGAAACCCAAGGGTCATCTCTGTCCCTGGGCTCTCCCTCACTGCCCACATCCAGTCCATCAGCAAAGTGTGTTAGTTGGCTACCTGCATGCGTCCTGAATCTGTCTCCTCCTCCTCCTCCATCTCTCTGCTGGACCACAGCCGTGAACTCATGCCCCAGCTTCCAAGCCTTCCTGGTCCAGTCCATCTTCCTCTCAAAAGCCCAGTGATCTCCAAAACACAAGTCTGAGCAAGGCTCTCCCCTCTTGAAATCTTTCAATGCCTCCCCATTACTCTCAGGACGAAGCCCACATTTCTGTCTACTTCTCCAGGCTCAACTTTTTCCTCCAGCTCCATCATCCACCACATCACTTTGTCCCAGCCACGTGGACCTTCTTTCAGTTCCTTGAAAATGCCGGGCCTTTACTGATACCCAAGCCTTCGTACACGCTGTTCTTCCTGTCTGGAACATTCTTTCCTGTTCCCCCGTCTCACTTCCTTTCACTCCTACTCTCATTTTAGAGCGCAGCTAGAACCCTTACTCCCTTCCTTCCTCTATGTCCCCAGAGTTCATTGACTTCCCTCGTCTTGGCTGTCTTCATATTGTATTGTGATTGCTAGTTTATTTGTTGGGACTCACACAAAAGACTGTAAAATCCTTGAAGGATCTCTTTTGTGTTCCAACTTATCCCTCCAGGACTTAGCACATTAGTGGGTGCTAAATAAAATATGTTTATTAGGCCAGTGTGGTGGTTCACACCTATAATTCCAATACTTTGGGAGGCAGAGGCAGTGGATCACTTGAGCCCAGGAGTTCAAGACAAGCCTGGGCAACATGGTGAAACCCTGTCTCTACAAAAAATGCAAAAAAATGACCGGGTGCAGTGGCTCACACCAGTAATCCCAGCACTTTGGGAGGCCAAGGCAGGAGGATCACAAGGTCAGGAGATCGAGACCTTCCTGGCCAACATGGTGAAACCCCCTCTCTACTAAAAAGACAAAAAAAAATTAGCTGGGTGTGGTGGCGTGTGCCTGTAATCCCAGCTACTCGGGAGGCTGAGGCAGGAGAATCGCTTGAACCCGGGAGGCAGAGATTGCAGTGAGTCAAGATCACACCACTGCACTCCATCCTGGGCAACAGAGTGAGACTCCATCTCAAAAAAAAAAAAAAATAGCCAGGTGTTACTGTGTGCACCTGTCCCAGCTACTCTGGAGGCTGAGAAGGGAGGATCACCTACATCAGGAAGGTTGAGGCTGCAGTGAGCCGTGATTGTACCACTGCACTCCAGCCTGGGTGACAGAGTGAGACCCTGTCTCAAAAAATATATGTATGTTTACTGAATGTATAAATAGGTGAGTGGTTGTGTGGATGGGTGAATGAATGAATGGGTGAATGGATATGGATGGGTAAATGAGTGAATGGATGGATGGTGGATGGATGATGGATGGACATGTGGATGAGTGATGGATGGATGAGTGGCTGGAAGATGGATGAAAGAATGGATGGATGGATGGCAGATAAATGGTTGGGTGGATGTGTGTATGGATGATGGATAGATGGATTGGTGGATGGATGGTGAAAGAATAAATAGATGGATGGGTAGATGAATGGATGGATAGATGGATGGAAGAATGGATGGATAGATGGATGGGTAGATGAATGGATAAATGGATGGGTAGATGGATGGTAGATGGATGTGTGGATGAATGGTAAAAGAATAAATGGATGGATGGATGGATGGATGGATGGAAGAATGGATAGACGGATGGATGGTAGATGGATGTGTGGATGGATGGTGAAAGAATAAATAGATGGATGGGTAGATGAATGGATGCACAGATGAGTAGATGGATGTGTAGATGGATGGTAAAAGAATAAATGGATGGATGGGTAGATGAATGAATGAATGGATGGACAGATGGATGGATGAATGGATGGATACATGAATGGATGAATGAATGGGTGGATGGATGGATGGATGGATGACAGATGGATGGACGGATGGATGAATGGGTTGATGATAGATGGATGGATGCATGAAACTGGATGGGTGAGCAGATAGATGGGCTGATGGATGGGTGGTTGTATGTGTAGATGTATGACTAGATAGATGGATGTGTGGTTGGATGGATGACTAGAAGGATGGGTGCATGGCTTGATAGATGATGAATGGATATATACATGCATGAATGCATGGATAGATGGACGGTCACTTAGAGATTCTGAACTACAACATGGGCCCAACTTACATTCTATCCCAGGGCCTCCTTCATCCAAATTGTTTTTAAACCAGTGTGTACCATCATTTCACGAGACACACCCGAATCCTTCTGTCATGGATAAAGCAGAGGAATCCAACCAAGGACACCCTGACTCCTCCCCCATCTAGTTTACAACTTCCTTGTGGTTGTGGCCATTTTTGGCCAAACCTAAATTGCTTCAACTGTGGCTTGGATCTCAACCTTTATTCATCCCAAAGGGGCCTCCTTCCTTCAGTTGCACTGCCATCTTCTAGCTCTTTACTGTCTCCAATCCCATGAGCCCCTTTCCCTCTGCTGACAACATGATCCTGTCTCTCCACTTCCGTAAAGACCTCCCCTTGACCTCAACACCCTCACATGCTGCCCTCCCATTTCTCCTTTCATTCATGACCAAACTGCTCCGATGTGTGGTCTGTACTTCCCTCTACCATTTCCTCTCTGCCCACTTGTGATTCAATTAATCCTCAGCAATGCGGCTTCCAGCTCTGATGCTCTAGGAAAGGTGCTCTCACTGAGCCTCTTGATCCCCTCCAGCCACTCCCTGAACCTCCCATTGCCTTACATTGGGCAGTGTGGGGCAGTGATTACCAGCAGAGGCTCTGGAATCATTACCTACAGCCCTGAGTCCCAGTCACTCTTCTACTTCTTCCTGGTTGTGTGACCAACAGCAATTTTATGAACTTCACTTTTTTCATCTGTGAAATGGGTGTGATGATAGACACTCCCTCATGGTATGGCCTGGAAAACTGACTGAGATGAAGTCTGTAAAGTTCCTGGTCTCCAGCTGGCTCAGGGAATCGCCTTGTCATCACTGGGAACCCACCTCCCTTCTTGATGCTCCTCCCACTGGGATTTGGGACATGGTTCCCTGAGCTCCCTGTGAGCTCCCCTTCTCAGAAATGTCCCTGAGCTCTCACTATAGGCTGGGATGGGTGTTGGGGCAGGGGAGTCTCAGCAGTTAAGTCTATTAGTTTACTTTGTCCTCACAACAAATTCAGGGAGTAAGAACTATTAGTTTCTACAGATGAGAAAATTAGGAACTGACCAGAGTAGGTTAAACAACTGGTCCACTGTAATCCCAGCACTTTGGGAGGCTGAGGTGGGAAGATCACTTGAGCCCAGGAGTCTGAGACCAGCCTGGGCAACATAGTGAGACTCTGTCTCTACAAAAAAAATAAAATGAAAATTAGCCCATCATGGTGGTGCACGACCGAGCCATGACTGTGGCACTGTGCTCCAGCCTGGGCAAAAGAGCAAGATTCCTTAAAAAAAAAAAAAATCTACTTCATGGGCACAGAGCTAGCTGGTGGCAGGAGCAAGCCTGGGCCTCTGTCCTAGACTTTGTTTTTGCCTCAAGCAACCTTCTCGTCCTCCCTGACATCATCTACCCCAGATCTTTTACCTCTGGATAAATACTTCTTTTTTTTTTTTTTTTTTTTTTTTGAGACGGAGTCTTGCTCTTTCGCCCAGGCCGGACTGCAGTGGCGCTATCTTGGCTTACTGCAAGCTCCACCTCCCGGGTTCACGCCATTCTCCTGCCTCAGCCTCCCAAGTAGCTGGGACTACAGGTGCCCGCCATCGTGCCCTGCTAATTTTTTTTTTTTTTTTGTATTTTTAGTAGAGACGGGGTTTCACCGTGTTAGCCAGGATGGTCTCGATCTCCTGACCTCGTGATCTGCCCACCTCGGCCTCCCAAAGTGCTGGGATTACAGGCCTGAGCCACCGTGCCCGGCCTGATAAATACTTCTTAAATCTCTGTCTCTAGCCCTGACCAGTAACTAATCAGACGCGCCCACCTGGACACTCCTCCTTCCGGCCCATCTTTCTGTGGCACCCCTCAGCCCTCTCTGCCTTGCAGCCTGGCCAGCTCTGTGCAGTTCTGTCCTCCACATTAACCTGTGAGCTGCTGGGAAGCAGAAGTCTGTCTTGCTATGGTTTACTCAGCCCCAAGTACCAGAAGGGCAAAACCGAGTTCCCTCTCACACCAGCCTCCTTTTTCTGTTCAAGCCAGCATTGTTTCCCATCTCCCCATCTGCCCCCCAGTCTGAAACTTTGCCCTTGACTCATTCCTCGCCTCCATCCCCCACATTACATCAGGCAGAGACTGCTCAGCACTGTCTTCAGTGGGAGCTTGGCTTCCTCGCTTCCTTCTCATCTCCACTGGCTCAGCCCTCATCCTTCACACCCAGAGAGTCTCAACAACTTCTGGGCCTGTTTCCTCCTCTGTGGTCTCTCCTGACACCTCCCTCATCAGCTGCATGCCCACATGTGATGGATCTTTCACAAGGGCTGCCCTGACCATGTAATGCCTCCTTCCTCCAAAACCATCAATGGCTCCCTGCTTCCTTCCCCATCCAGTCAAAACTTTTCAGGCCAATCTTGAAGCTGTACCTTCCATCTAGCCCCTCCTTCCTATTCGGTCTCATCTCCCTGCTCCCCAACATTCAGCTTCCTTGAAGGTCAGTGCATCCCCTCACTTTGTGACTTGGTTTGCTGCTTCCAAACTCCTGTCTCCTTCTTGTATGGATTATCTTCCTTTGATCCAAAGTCCATCCACCTCTCATCTAAGACATGCCATGAAAGATCCAGCGAGGGGGTCACCTCACAGTGGAGGGGTCACCTCACAGTGGAGGGGTTAGGAGCAAAGACTCTAGGTCAGTTCACCTGGTTTTGAATTCAGCTCTCCCATCAGCAGGTGGTGACACTGTGAGCTCAAAGTCATTTCTCTCTGAGCCTCAATTTCTACAGCTGCAAAATGAAAATAATAACAATTACATTAGAAGGCTTTGGTTTGCATCAACTGCCTTACTGCATATATCTGGCAAATAGTACACGTTTCTGACTTTAAATATCATCTATATGCCAACCACTCTCAAGTTTCTCTCACAAACTCCAGCCTCCTTCTACGTCCAGCTGCCTACTCGCCATGCCAAATAGGCAGCTCCAACCCCCCAAGTCCGAAGCTGAATTCCTGATTCCCACCCACCCCTACACCTGCTCTCTCCTCCTTCTTTGCCAGCCCCTTCCTTCCGGTTACTAGGGCCAGAAACCTGGGCGCTATCCCTGACGCCTCTTCCTCTCGCCCCCAACTTCCCATCTGTTGGGTGAGCTCATGTCTCTGCTTTCCAAATACACCCAGAAACCAGCATCAATCCCTGGCTTCCTACAACTGCCTTCTGGGTGCTCTCCTTGTCTCCATCCTTGCCCCCTACAGTGTATTCTCAGCACAGCAGCAGAGGGACCATGAATCTCCTGTGTTCAGAACGTCCCCGTGGCTCTCCACCTCACGCAGAGGACAAGTCCAAGACCCTCCGGCAGCCACGAGGCCCTGCAAGCTCTGTGCCCTGCCCTCTGTCCACCTGTATCTCCTGGTTGCCTGGTTCACTCTGCCCCAGCCACAATGGCCTCCTCCCTATGCCTCAAACCAACCAGACAGACATGCTCCTTCCTGAGGAGGTTTGCACGGACTGTTCTTTCAGCCTGGAATATTCTGTCCCCAGATATCTGCCGGACTCACTCCTTCACCTTTTTCAAATCTTTGTTTAGGCCAGGCATGGTGGCTCAAGCCTGTAATCCCAGCACTTTGGGAGGCCAAGGCTGGTGGATCACTTGAAGTCAGGGGTTTGAGACCAGCCTGGCCAACATGGTGAAATCCCATCTCTACTAAAAATACAAAAATTAGCTGAGCGTGGTTGCAGGTGCCTGTAGTCCCAGGTACTTGGGAGGCTGAGGAAGGAGAATTGCTTGAGCCCAGGAGGCAGAGGTTGCAGAGAGTCGAGATCACGCCCCTACACTCCAGCCTGGGCAACAGAGCAAGAATCTGTCTCAAAAAAAAAAAAAAAATATATATATATATATATATATATATATTTGTTTAGATTACATCTTTCAGTGAAGTCAAATTGCATGCCATCCCCATCTTTTCCTCTGCTCTTTTTTTTTCTTTTTTGCTGAAATGCTTATATCCTCTGACATGCTAGACCATTCGCTTACTTATGTCTGCTGTTTACTCTCTGTCTCCCACCTGTACCCCCACCCCCATCCTACTGGGATGTAAATTGCATGGGACAGAGGCTTCTGTTTCTTTTCTTTAATGGAATATATCTCGGCACATGGTAGGCCCTCGATACATAGTTTTTGAATTAAGTGAGTGAATGGATAAATGGCTGGTGTTGTTCCTGAAGCAGAATGCAGAAACCCTTCTTGTTACTCTCACTCTTACCAATGGACTTGTCTCAATGTCTCTCTGACGCCTGGGCTCCAGGACTTCTGAGCTTCCACTTAAGCCTTGTAAATGAGTGCCTTTTATTCATTGCTAGAGTCTGACTGTCTTTCCAAGGAACATCTGTCCCTGTTTCTAAGCTACTTCAAAGGCAGGTCTATGGTCCCTTGATGACATTGGGAAAATTCGAGGTTCACCCCTCAGGGTGTAGTGACAGAAGTCACTGAGAACTCAGAAGTCCTCTGCTCCTAGTCTGGCAGCCTGCCTGCAGTGGGGGTGGAGGGATTGTCCTTCCAAACTCGACCCTCTGGGCACCCGCGGAAGATCTGTTCAACACCAGGGTCAGTGACAAGCACCCAGCATCCTGGGAAGAAGGCTTGCACCCTTTCCAAGGAGCCTGGTGGATCTGGCCTCTTTGAAAGGCCTTGGGAATCTCAACCACTGCAAAAGCCAGCAGGGAACGGGGTCATGACTCAATAGCATTTGGGGATTTGACACGTCGCACAGTGCCACCTGGGTCATGGCTCTCCCCAGGGGAGGCTGAGGGTATCAGGAAGGGATGTGGCCACTTCTGAGCAAGCCCCAGACCTGAGAAGCAGGAGTCCCTAGAGAGCCCTTTGCAGGGAGGAACCAGCACCTCAACTGCCCTCTGAGCTGTGGCTGTCCCTCTGCACTGTGGGGCTTTCGCCTGAACCACACTTGGCTAACAATACGGTCCCCCTCCTTTCTGCCTTGCCTGGGCTCTGCTCTCTCAGCTTATGGGTGACTGGGCTCTCTCCACTGTCTCAGGTTGAGTTCATTAAGGATGTGCTCCCTGGGGAAGTGGCGGGAAAGTGGGGGAGTGAAGACAGAGAAGGAGTGGAAGTCCAGCAAGGGTGTGACCTCAGGTGACGTCCCTGGGGGGCAGCTTCAGCCAGAAGCTCGGAGGGGCCCGGGAGAGTGATTGAAAGTAAAATCAACCAAAAGGAGTGGGGCCTGGGTAAGGCATCAGCGTTGCTAACCACAGTACTGTACCCACCATCAGGTTAACAGATGTATTACCACGTCACTGAGCCCCGCTTTCCTCCCCTAATCACAGCCTCTATGCACTAGAGGAACAGAATTTGGCAGCCATTAGTCCCACGCATTTCTTCACTTCTCACTAACTCATGTGTGTATGTCCTTAAGCAATATATAGCATTGTTCATGCACATTTCTTTCTTTCTTTCTTTTTTTTTTTCCAGACAGAGTCTTGCTCTGTTTCCCAAGCTGGACTGCAGTGGTGTGATCTTGTCTCACTGCAACATCTACCTCCAGGGTTCAAGTGACTCTCCCACCTCAGCCTCCTGAGTAGCTGGGATTATAGTGGCGCACTGCCATGCCCAGCTAATTTTTGTATTTTTAGTAGAGACGGGGTTCCACCATCTTGGCCAGGCTGGTCTCAAACTCCTGACCTCAGATGATCCTCCTGCCTTGGCCTCCCAAAGTGCTGGGATTACAGGCGTGAGCCACCACACTGGGCTTGTTCATGCTCATTTCTAAGCTTTATATCGACACCATCATCTTGTATCTATACTTCCACATCTTGCGGCATTACACCTGACAGTGTCATTTGTGTTGATATATGCCAAATGTATAGTTCTTTCTTTTCATCATTATATGCTATTCTATACACCAACTATACCACAATTTACAAAAAAAAAAAGAGAAGAAGAAGGGTGTCTGGAGTGAGGCTGCCTGCTGGCTTAGTTACTAAGTGCGTGGCTTTGGGTAAGTTTCTTTTTTTTTTTGAGATGGGGTCTCGCTCTTGTCACCCAGGCTGGAGTGCAATGGTGTGGTCTCGACTCACTGCAACTTCTGTCTCCAGGATCAAGTGATTCCCCTTCCTCGGCCTCCCAAGTAGCTGGGATTACAGGCAGATGCCACCAAGCATGGCTGATTTTTGTAGTTTTAGTAGAGATGGGGTTTCACCATGCTGGCCAGGCTGGTCTGGAACTCCTGACCGCAGGTGATCCACCCCAGTTGGCCTCCCAAAGTGCTGGGATTACAGGCGTGAGCCATTGTGCCCGGCCCGGGTAAATTTCTGAATCTCTCTGTGCCTTTGCATTCCCATCTGGAAAATGGGGCTCAGATGGAAACCAGCCCAATGCTCCCATACACTGTTCTTTGGACAAACATAGAAATTGACCCTTCTGGTCTTAAAGCTTGAAACTTATATTTGCTTTATCTGAGTTCCTTCCCCAAGTAATGACCATTGGGCCTCTCAAAAAAAAAAAAGTGTCAAAGAACTGAAACCCACCAGATCACTGTACCAGATACCAGACCCCCTCATTCACCATGATTGCTTCCTTGCCCCTCTCTAGTTCCTGTTTTCTTTTATATTTTATCATTTTTTTTTTTTTTTTTGAGACGGAGTCTCGCTCTGTCGCCCTGGCTGGAGTGCAGTGGCGCAATCTCGGCTCACTGCAAGCTCTGCCTCTCGGGTTCACGCCATTCTCCTGCCTCAAGCCTCCCGAGTAGCTGAGATTACAGGTGCCCACCACTACTCCCGGCTAATTTTTTGTATTTTTAGTAGAGATGGGGTTTCCCCGCATTAGCCAGCATGGTCTCGATCTCCTGACCTCGTGATCCACCCGCCTCGGCCTCCCAAAGTGCTGGGATTACAGGCGTGAGCCACCGTGTCCTGCCAGTTCCTGTTTTCTTATACATTGTTACATTTCTTCTCTGCTGTATAAACTCCTGGTTTTAGTCAGTCAGGGAGATGGATTTCAGAGTGAGCTCCCATCTGTTTGGTTGCAGCACTCGATTAAAGTCTTCCTTGGCAATATTTGGTGTCTCAGTGATTGGCTTTCTGTGCGGGGAGCAGCAGGACCTAGACTGCACCCATGGTGTTTTGGTAACACTATGAGCACAAGCTCATCTTTGAGCTGTGACAGGGATGACAATGAGAAAATGCATCCAAAGGCTCACAGGGATATCATGTGGACAGTGAACCTCATGAGAAGAAGGTCCATGTCAGGCCAGGAGCAGTGGCTCACGCCTGTAATCCCAACACTTGGGGAGGCCAAGGGGGCAGATCACCTGAGGTCAGGAGTTCAAGACCAGCCTGGACAACATGGTGAAAGCCCGTCTCTACTAAAAATAAAAAATTAGCTGGGCAAGGTGGCACACACCTGTAGTCCCAGCTACTTGGGATGCTGAAGCAGAAGAATCACTCGAACCTAGGAGGCAGATGTTGCAGTGAGCCAAGATCGCACCTTTGCACTCCAGCCTGGGCGACAGACCAAGACTCCTCCAAAAATAAAAAAATAAAAAATAAAAAAAGGAAGGTCAATGTCTTATTGATCAGCATCTCTGGCAATAAATGAATGACTCCTTTCCTCCACCTCTCCCCAGGCCACCACTGCTGTTGCCCTGGTGGTTACCTGCCCCTGACACTCTGGAAAGAGGGCCCCAGCCATGTGGATGGGATTTCTACTTCATTGATCTGATGGTGGTCGTGGCAATGTATAAGCACCTGGAAACAGGTCACACAGGTCCAGGTGAGAACCAGGGGTAGGGAGAAGGGGAGAACCAGGAAAACATCCAGATGGCAGAAGCTCTGGCACTCAGAGAGTCCTGATGCAAGATCTTAGACTCATCAATGAGGCAGTAATTCCTCTATATCCAGCTGTACCCAACCCCTATACCCTACTCTCAAATACCAGAGGAAGCAGAATTGTTCACTGTTCTGGACCTCAAGGATGGCTTCTTCTGCATTCCCCTGCACTCTGACTCCCAGTTTCTCTTTGCCTTTGAGGATCCCACAGACCACACGTCCCAACTTACATGGATGGTCTTGCCTCGAGGTTTAGGGATAGCTCTCATCTGTTTGGTCAGGCACTGGCCCAAGATCTAGGCCACTTCTCAAGTTCAGGGACTCTGGTCCTTGAGTATGTGGATGATTTACTTTTGGCTACCAGTTTGGAAGCCCCATGCCAGCAGGCTACTCTAGATCTCTTGAACTTTCTAGCTAATCAAGGGTACAAAGCATCTAAATTGAAGGCCCAGCTCTGCCTACAACAAGTCAAATATCTAGGCCTAATCTTAGCCAGAGGAACCAAGGCCCTCAGTAAAGAGCGAATATGGCCTATACTGGCTTATCCTCGCCCTAAGACATTAAAACAGTTGCAGGGGTTCCTTGGGATCACTGGCTTTTGCCAACTATGGATCCCCAGATACAGCAAGATGGTCAAGCCTCTCTATACTCTAATCAAGGAGACCCAGAGGGCAAATACTCATCTAGTAGAATGGGAACCAGAGGAAGAAACAGCCTTCAAAACCTTAAAGCGGGCCCTAGTACAAGCTCCAGCCTTAAGCCTTCCCACAGGACAGAACTTCTCTTTATACGTCACAGAGAGAGTGGGAATAGCTCTTGGAGTCCTTACCCAGACTCAAGGAAAAACCCCACAACCAGTGGCATACCTAAGTAAGGAAATTCATGTGGTAGCAAAAGGCTGGCTTCACTGTTTATGGGTAGTGGCGGTGATGGCCATGTTAGTATCAGAGGCTATCAAAATAATACAAGGAAAGGATTTCACCATCTGGACTACTCATGATGTAAATGGCATACTAGGTGCCAAAGGAAATTTATGGCTATCAGACAACCACCAGCTTAGATACCAGGCGCTACTCCTTGAGGGACCAGTGCTTCAAATATGCACCTATGCGGCCCTCAGCCCTGCTACTTTTCTCCCAGAGGATGGGGAACCAATTGAGCTGACTGCCAACAAATTGCAGCCCAGACTTATGCCACCCAAGAGGATCTCTTCAAGTCCCCTTAACTAATCCTGACCTTAACCTATATGCCGATGGAAGTTCATTTGTGGAGAATGGGATACAAAGGGCAGGTTATGCCACAGTTAGTGATGTAACAGTACTTGAAAGTAAGCCTCTTCCCCTAGGGACCAGAGCCCAGTTACCAGAACTAGTGGCACTTACCCAAGCCTTAGAACTGGGAAAGGAAAAAAAGAATAAATGTGTATACAGATAGCAAGTGTGCTTATCTAATCCTACATGCCCGTGCTGCAATATGGAAAGAAAGGGAGTTCCTAACCTCTGGTGGAACTCCCATTAAATACCACAAGAAAATCATGGAGTTATTGCATGCAGTGCAAGACCCCAAGGAAGTGGCAGTCTTACACTGCCAAAGCCATCAAAAAGGTGAAGGAGAAAAGGCAGAAGGAAACCGTCGGGCAGACGCTGAGGCCAAAATTGCTGCCAGGTGGAACCTCCCATTAGAAATACCTACAGAAGGACCCTTGGTATGGAACAACCCTCTCCAAGAGATTAAGCCCCAGTATTCCTCGACTGAAATAGAACGGGGACTTTCACAGGGCCATAGTTTTCTCCCCTCGGGATGGTTAATGACAGAAGAGGGCAGCCAGTGGAAAATACTTAAGACCCTCCACCAAACTTTTCATATGGGTATTGAGAACACTCATCAAATGACCAAATCCCTGTTTACAGGGCCAAATCTCCTCCAGACCATCTGACAAGTAGTCAAAGCCTGTGATGTGTGCCAAAGGCATAATCCCTTGGCCCATCGTAAGGCCCCTCTGAGGGAACAAAGAATAGGGCACTATCCCAGAGAAGACTGGCAGTTAGACGTCACTCAGATGCCTAAGTCAAGGGGATTTCAATACTTGTTGGTCTGTGTTGATACCTCTACAAATTGGATAGAAGCCTTCCCTTGCAAGACAGAGAAGGATCAGGAAGTGGTTAAAGTCCTAATTCATGAAATAATTCCTAGATTTGGGCTTCCACAAAGTTTCGCAATCCAGCTTTTACACTCTTACATTTCCAACCTCACCTATTACACGAGCAATGAAAAACCCATACATGGCCCTATAACCACGAATACTGTCTTAACTTTCCAAGCCCCTTTATGCATCCAACGCAACCTGTTATCAGGCCTGCCCCTGGGGCACCCACTATCCCATCAGTGTAATTACATACTACAACTTCAAGCCCCAACTTACCATAGTAACTTCCGATTCACCCAAACAGCTCCACTCAGACGGCTTGTCCACTTCTCAGGGCCTCCAAAAATCATCACCTCCTTCCTGCTTAACAAACAGTCCAGGTTTTGTAATGGCAAACATACTCCCTGCATGACCATTCACCCCTGGACCCCCTGCAGCAGCGCCCCCACCACTAGTGAATGCCTTCTCATCCCCTATTTCAATGACTCTCTTGAATGGTTCCTAGTAGATACAAAACAATTTTTTTTCCAATGGTAAACTAGAACACAGGGAGCCACTCAGTTTGCTCCCAACACTCCTTTCCAGTCGCTCACCAGAGCTACATTGGCAAGTACTCTAGGAGTATGGGAAAATGAAAACAACAAACTCACACACCTTTTTAACATACACAACCAGTTCTGTCTACCCAGCCAAGGCATATTCTTCTTGCGTGGAACTTCAACCTTTATCTGCCTCCCCACCAACTGGACAGGCACCTGCACCTTAGTCTTCCTAAGTCCCAACATTGACATTGCCCCAGGAAATCAGACCCTATCAGTGTGCCTCAAAGCTCAAGTCCGTCAGTGCAGAGCAATACAATGAATACCCCTACTTATAGGGTTAGGAATGGCCACTGTTACAGGAACCAGAATAACCAGTGTATCTACTTCATTATCCTACTACCACACACTCTCAAAGGATTTCTAAGATAGTTTGCAAGAAATGACAAAATCTATCCTTACTCTACAATCCCAAATAGACTCTTTGGCAGCAGTGACTCTCCAAAACCACTGAGGCCTAGACCTCCTCACTGCTGAGAAAGGAGGACTCTGTACCTTCTTAGGGGAAGAGTGTTGTTTTTACACTAACCTGTCAGGGATAGTATGAGACACTGCCTGGTGTTTACAGGAAAAGGCTTCTGAAATCAGACAATGCCTTTCAAACTCTTATACCCACTTCTGGGGTTGGGCGACATGGCTTCTCCCCTTTCTAGGTCCCGTGACAGCCATCTTGCTATTATTTTCCTTCGGGCCCTGTATTTTTTACCTCCTTGTCAAATTTGTTTCCTCCAGGATTGAGGCCATCAAGCTATAGATGGTCTTACAAATGGAACCCCAAATGAGCTCAACTAACAACTTCTACCAAGGACCCCTGGATCGACCCACTGGCCCTTTGGCCCAGAGAGTTCTCCTCTGGAGGACACTACCACTGCAGGGCCCCTTCTTTGCCCCTATCCAGCAGGAAGTAGCTAGAGTATTCATCGCCCAATTCTTAACAGCAGTTGGGGTGTCCTGTTTAGAGCGGGGATTGAGAGGAAAGGCCGGCTGGACTTCCTGGGTCGAGTGGGGACTTGGAGAACTTTTCTGTCCAGCAAGAGGAATGTAAAATGCACCAATCAGCACTCTGTAGCTAGGATTGTAAAATGCACCAATCAGCGCTCTGCAGCTACCAAAGGGATTGTAAAATGCACCAATCAGCACTCTGTAAAAATGCACTAATCAGCACTCTGTAGCTAGCAAGTGGATTGTAAAATGCCACGATCAGTGCTCTGTAACAACGCACCAGTCAGTGCTCTGTAGCTAGCAAGAGGATTGTAAAATGCACCAATCAGCACTCTGTAAACTGCACCAACCAGCACTCTGTAAAATGCAACAATCAGAGCTCTGTAAAACACACCAATTGGCAGGATTCTAAAAGTAGCCAATCGTGGGGAGGATTGAAAAAAGAGCACTCTGATAGGACAGAAATGGAACATGGGTGGGGCCAATAAGAGACTAAATGCTGCCCACCCCAAGCCAGCAGCAGCAACCTGCTTGGGTCCCCGTCCATGCTGTGGAAGCTTTGTCCTTTTGCTCTTCACAGTAAACCTTGCTACTACTCACTCTTTGGGTCTGTGCCATCTTTAAGAGCTGTAGCACTCACTGCGAAGGTCAGCGGCTTCATTCTTGAAGTCAGCGAGACCATAAACCCACTGGCAGGAACCAACTTAAAACACACTGAGACTCCAGAGCTTCTAGATTCTCCCTTGCCTCCTCACTCCTCTGGAGAGACTGGGCGACAAGCAGGGCGTGACCCAGTCCAGGCTTCCTGGGGATTCTGGCCTGCCTGGGGACAATGTCTTGGCCAGGATGTGCTGGTGATTGCATAAACACAGGACCAGCTCAAACCAGTTAACCATTGCTTAAGTTGTTACCGATGGCGCGGAACCAAAACTGCATGTCATGTAGCCTGGCCGGGTGCAATCGGAGAAAACTTCCACCTCCTGATCGTTAGCACCACCAGCGTGGCAACCGGCCACATTGACATCCCCTAGGACTAGTTAACAGTGCCATAAAAACTTGACCCACCCAGGGATCAGGGAGGCAGATTTGAGTGTTGTCTCCTGTCTCCTTGCCAGGTGACTTGGAATAAAGCTTTTTCTTTTCGCAAAAGTGGTGCTATAATATTGGCTTCTACTCACATCAGGCAGCAAGTCCATTACTTGGTAACAATTGGAGGATTCGAGGAGCTCAGGAGTGACTTGAACACATCACAGATGATCACTTTCAGTCTCTGACAGTCCTTTGAGGGAGTTAAATATTTTCCACCAGGAAATTCCTTGAAATTCGGCGCCCCACAAGGACAAGGTGGGCTTTCCATCAGTTGGAAAGGGGCACAGCACAAGGAGTGTCAAAAGACACAGATGGGTGGGCTCTGGCCTTTCCCCTCTTCACCCTTTCCAGGACCTGCAGTGGTCACTGGGACACAAAGGGGAACAGGGCACATCCATGCCTTCCCTCACAGATCTTTCAGAAACACAGTGGGGCAGGCAGGTACAGCCAGGTCACATGAGGGTTATGAGGGAAGACCCCAGGGGCCATGAGTCCCCTTAACAGGAAACCTTCCTTAAACTTAGAAGTCAGGGAAGGCCTCCTGGAAGAGGTGACATCTAAGCTGAGACAAAGGATGAATAGAAGTTGGCCAGGGGACTAGTGAAGGGGTAAGTTCTCTCAGACAGAGAGAAGACTGACTTGAAATATAAAGAAAATCAGCTGGGTGTGGTGGCTGATACCTGCAATCCCAGCACTTTGGGAGGCCGAGGTGGGTAGATCACCTGAGGTCAGGAGTTTGAGACCAGCCTGACCAATATGGTGAAACCCTGTCTCTACTATATACAAATAATTATCCAGGCATGGTGGCACGCGCCTGTAGTCCCAGCTACTTGGAAGGCTGAGGCAGGAGAATCGCTTGAACCCAGAAGGCAGAGGTTGCAGTGAGCCGAGATTGTGCCATTGCACTCCAGCCTGGGCAATAAGAGCACAAACTCTGTTAAAAAAAAGAAAAAAGAAAAAAAATACTTAAAAATCTATAAAATGCACCAATCAGCACCAATCACTTTGGGATGCAGGTGGATCACCTGAGGTCAGGAGTTCGAGACGAGCCTGGCCAATCCCATCTCTACTAAAAGTACAAAAAATACAAAAAAACAAAAACAAAAACAAAACACACAAAAAAATTAGCTGGGTGTGGTGGTGTGTGCCTGTAAACCCAGCTACTCAGGAGGCTGAGACAGGAGAATTGCTTGAACCTAGGAGGCAGAGGTTACAGTGAGCCAAGAGTGTGCCACAGGACTCCACCCTGGGTGACAGAGTGAGACTCCATCTCAAAAAAAAAAAATCTGTGGACAAAGGTGCTGGGAAAGGGTGAGAAGGTTGGGAACTGACAGTAGGAGGATGAGGGTGTAGCCAGTTGATCCGTGGAAATCCTCCAGGAAAACTAAGACACAGAAACTGCCCTTGCTGGTCCCTAGAGCTGTGCCTACACCCCTGATTCCTGTGCCCACAGGCCCAGGTTACCCTGGTTTGGCTTCTGGGCTTAGGAGGTGCTTGCAAAACTGGCCAACCCAGATCAACGGGCAACGAGGTGAGGCTAGATAATGTTACTATTCTTTTCCCTATTTACTTCTTTGTCTGCTGAAGCAGATCTATATTAGTCAGGGTTCTCTAGAGGGACAGAACTAATAAGATAGATGTATATATAAAGGCAAATTTATTCAGGAGTATTGACTTACATGATCACAAGGTGACATTCCACAACAGGCCATCTGCAAGCTGAGGAGCAAGGAAGCCAGCCTGAGTCCCAAAGCTGAAGAACTTGGAGTCTGATGTTCGAGGGCAGGAAGCATCCAGCATGGGAGAAAGATGTAGGCTGGGAGGCTAAGCCAGTCTAGTTTTTTCACGTTCTTCTGCCTGCTTTTATTCTGGCCATGCTGGCAGATGATTAGAGTGGGTCCACTCAGATTGAGGGTGGGTCTGCCTCTTCCACTCCACTGACTCAACTGTTGATCTCCTTTGGCAACACCCTCACAGACACACCTTGGAACAATACTTTGCATCCTTCGATCCAATCAAGTTGACACTCAACATTAACCATCACAACATCTGAGCCATTAAAACTCTCGAGCACCAACGTATTTCAGAGGAACTCTAAAGCCTTTCCTCTTTCCAACTCCACTCAGTGAGGATTCCAGATAAATCCATAGACACCATAGACAATGGGCCGTGCTGAGGGTGACCTCCAAGCAGCTGCAAAAAGGACGAATGAAGAGATGAAGAGGCGAGCCAGCTAACAGCATGTTTTCAAGCTTTTTTTTTTTTTTTTTTTTTTTTTTTGAGACAAGGAATTGCTCTGTTGCCCAGGCTGGAGTGCAGCAGCACGATCATGGCTCATTGTAGCTTCAACCTCCCAAGCTCAAGCGATCCTCTTACCTCAGTAGCTGGAGCTACAGGTGCGTGGCACCACACTCGTTTTTTGTTTGTTTTTGTTTTGTTTTGTTTTTCTTGTAGAGATAGGCTCTCCCTATGTTACCCAGGCTGCTGTCCAACTCCTGGACTCAAGCGATCCTTCCTCCTCAGCCTCCCAAAGCGCCGGGTGTGAGCCACCCACGTCCAGCTTGTTTTCAAGCTTTTTTTTTTCCTTTCCTTTTTTTTTTTTTTTTGAGTCCCTGTAGCTGGAATTGGACTATGTATGCACACCGCCACACCAGGCTAATTTTTGTGTTTGTAGTACAGACGGGGTCTCCCCACATTGCCCAGGCTGGTTTCGAATTCCTGGGATGAAGCGATCCACCCGTCTCAGCCTCTCAGAGTGCTGGGATTACAGGTGTGAGCTACTGTGCCTGGTGTTTTCAAGCTTTTTAATAGCATCATGCAGATTACTGACAAGTCATGTCTATTTAGTCCAAGCAGTCATATTTTTTCTTCCTGGATGCTGCATCCATCAGGGTGGGCTAGGATATGTTGCAATAACAAATATCCTCAAACTCTCTGTGGCTTAAACCGCGAAGGTTTATTTCTTCCTCACACTTCCTGACATAGATTCGCTGGGGCTCTTTCCATGGCTGGAGGCTCTGAGTTACCCTCACTCTAGGACCCAGCCATTTTCTGGAGTGTTGTCAGATGCTGTGCTGGAGGTACTGAAAGCTCTGGTGGGTCTTCCACTAGCAATTAAATGCTTGAAGCTTGTGTGACACACGCTGCTTCCACTCCCAGCTCACTGGCCAGAACTGGTCATTTGACCCCCACCAAAACCCCAAAAGGCTCAGGAAGAGCAGTCCCCTCGAGTGCTCAGGAGGCAGCAAGACAGAAATATTCAGGAAACTGAGTACTCCAGTCGCCAAGTTCTTGAAAGCAAACAGACTTTCCTTTCTGTCTCAAGTCAGCCTGCTAGTCAACAATTAATTAGTTGAGATTTGTGCATTTTGACTTTACCAAGTATCTCAGCCTATTTTCTGTTGCTTAACTGAATACCACAGACTGGGCAATTTATGCAGAAAGGAAATTTGTTTCTTACAGTTCTGCAGGCTAGAGAGCACAAGGTTGAAGGGCTGCATCTGGTGAGAACCATCTTGCTGATGGGGCCTCTACAGAGTCCCAAGGTGGGGCAGGGTATCACATGGTGAGGGGCCTCACAAGAAGAGAGAGTGAAACTGGTTTTTATAACAGACACACTCTTGTGATGACTAACCCACCCCTCCCAATAACCCATTACTCCGTGAATGGATTAATTCATTCACGAGGGCAGAGTTCTAATGACCCAATCACCTTCAAAAGATCCCACCTCTCAACACTGCCACCATTGGAGACCAAGTTTCCAACACACAAACTTTTGGGAGTCATATTCAAGCAATAGCACCAAGTTCAAAAGTAATTTAGAAGAGTTACATCAACTTGAACAGCATCTATGGGCTTAGGGAAAAATTATGCAAATTAAGACGATTATTTTTAATTAATCAATTTATTTATTTATTTTTAGAAACAGGGTCTCACTGTGCCACCTAGGCTGAAGTACAGTGGTGCAATCATAGCTCACTGTAACCTCGAACTCCTGGCTCAAGCAATCCTCCTGCCTCAGCATCCTGAATAGTTGGGAAAACAGATGGGTGCCACCATGCCTGGCTAATTTTTTATTTTTTGTATATATAGGGTATCACTATGCTGCCCAGGCTGATCTCAAACTCCCGACCTCAAGCAATCCTCCTGCCTTGGCCTCCCAAAGTGCTAGGATTACAGGTGTGAGCCACTGCACTCAGTCACAAATTATTCTGCTCTCGTTAATGACACTATAATGTTTCTTCACCCTACCTTACTGAAAAACAAGAAGACTGCATTTCTTTATAGATATCTTACAATTCTATAGTCTTGTTTGGGTACCCAATAACAAAAGCAAATATAAATATAAATAGGTTACTTCAAACCCTTTGAAAACATCTATTGCATGATCATACGTCTGTTTACTGAGAGCTCACTATGGGAATGTCATTTTTCTACGTGTTTAAGGATTATCTCATGATATCTTCACCCCTGAGATGAGTTGTTATTATTCCCATTTTACAACAGAGAAAACCAAGACCCAGAGAGGTTAAGTAACCTGCCCAAAGTCATGCAGCCAGGGAGTCCCATGTTATGTTTGCTCCTGCATTGCTAGAAATTGCTCATTGCAAATAATCCTATTCTGGCCTCTGGGGATAACAGGATGCCCTGAAGATAAGAGAGGGGCATCTCTTCAAAACATGTGCTGCTCTGGAATTCTCCTGGGTTCAGAGGCACACTCCCCACCCCAGTTTGGCATGATTAAAGAGATCCTGCATGGGTTTCAGCCGTCGAACTTTGCTGCCAGTTCAGGAAAGCCAGCCTGGCAGTAGATCTTTTCTTAAGTGTTTGCAGCTCAATCATTATTTATCCAGGAAAGCACATGACTGAGCAGAAGTGAACAGGGCACGGGTGGTCTCCTGAGCGCTTATGTACATCTGGGAGGAGCTGGGCATGTGCGCACACACACAGACACATACATGCAGAGCACAGACACATATACACACAGAACACACATATACACACATAAACATACACATATACAAACTACACACACTCATACAAACATACACTACACATACACACAATGCACATACATGCACAGTATACACATACGCATGCATACACACATACACATAACACATGCATACATACACTACATGAATACACACATATACACTACACATACACAAAATGCAGACACATGCACAGTACACATATACACATGCATACACATAAACGTATGCATACACACACTACACACATGCACACAATGCACACACATGCATAGTACACACATACACATGCATACACACATACATATAAACACATACATACACTACACACATATATACACTACACATGTGTACAATGCACACATATGCACAGCACACACATACACATATACATATATGCATAAACACATGCATACATATACTACATACATACAGATAATACACATACACATATACACATGCTACACACATACACACAATGCACAGACACACTACACACATTCACACAATACACATACACACATATACAAACATACCACACACATACACTACACACACATATACACACATACTACACACATACACACAATGCACACACACATATACACACACATACTACACAATACACTATACACATATACACACATACTACACACATACAATACACATATACACACATATTACACATATACACACATACTACACACATACATATAACGCTCACACACACACACACACACACACACTACACACATACACACAATACACACACATACACCATGCCTTCCGGGCGCCTGTTATTCAGTCTCAAGCTGGGAATTCCCAGCCATTCATTTCTGTGTTTTTCTGTCTGGCCTCACCCTTTTAGGGAATGTACAGAGGACACAGGGGACTCAACGGCAAAGATCAGAGGGTGAGAAGCTCAGGGCCTGAGAACCTTGGGGGGTGGGAGCCGGTGGTCTGCTGCAGTGGGCTCCAAAACTTTGGCCAGGCATCAAATCCCCTAATTTGGAGGCAGTGCAGGGTGGACTGAGGAAGAGGAGAGAGAAGGAGCCTGAGGCGGGGGTCGGAGAATGGTGCAGCTTGAAGGGGCGACCCCCACACCTGAAGCTTGAACTCAGCAGGTCAGAAGTGGGGCTCAGGAGCCTGCACTTTTGAGACTCTGTGTCTCACACTTTTCTCTGTAATGCTCAGGCTGAGTTCTGGAGAAAGACCTTGAGTTCTATCCCTGCTCTGCTGCTTACAAGCTGCGTCACCCTAAGCAAGTCACGTGTCCTTTGAGAGCCTTTCTCTCTCTTCTCTTTCTTTCTTTCTCTTTTCTTTCTCTTTCTTTCTCTCTTTCTTTCTCTTTCTTTCTTTCTCTTTCTTTCCTTCTTTCTTTCCTCTTTCTCTCTTTCTTTTTCTTTCTTTCTTTTTTCTTTTCTTTCTTTCTTTCCTCTTTCTCTTTCTTTCTTCTTTCTTTCTTTCTTCTCTCTTTCTCTCTCCTTCCTCTCCCTCCCTTCCCTCCCTCCCTCCCTCCCTTCCTTCCTTCCTTCCTTCCTTCCCTCCTCTCTCTCCCTTTCTCTCTCTCTCTCTGTCTCCCCTGTTTCTTTTTTTTTTGTTTTTTTTGAGGCAGGGTCTTGCTCTTTTGTCCAGGCTGGAATGCACAGGCATGATCATGGCTCACTGCAGCCTCGACCTCCCTGGGCTCAGGTGATTCTCCCACCTCAGCCTCCCAAGTAACAGGGACTACAGGCACATGCCACTGCGCCCAGCTAATTTTGTATTTTTATAGAGATGTGATTTCACCATGTTGCCCAGGCTGGTCTCTAATTTCTGGGCTCAAGTGATCTGCCCGCCTCTGCCTCCCAAAGTGCTGGGACCACAGGCTTGAGCCACCACGTCCAACCTGAGAGCCTTGCTTTCATCATTAGTAAGATGAGGATCATTGTACATAAAGAATTTCACACATTGCCTGGCACATGGTAAACATTACATGAACAATGTCTGCTATTATTTTATAACTAATGTTATATAATAACACCTGTACTCCCCCAGGGTGACAGTGGGCAGGTCCAGGCAGCAGCTGCCATTTGCGATAGAGCAGGCTTGGGTCAGCTCTCCCATTTCCTACCATCCCCTCTACCTCCTGGATCCCCCATACCTTGTGCCCACATCAGTTACCATTTATCATTGCCCTTCTTGTTTTTCTTATAGTGAGGATATTTTTCTCTGAGCCCAAGTCTCCATCAAAAGTAGGTCAAGGGCCAGGCGTGGTGGCTCACGCCTGTAATCCCAGAACTTTGGGAGGCTGAGGGGGGTGGATCACAAGGTCAGGAGACCGAGACCATCCTGGTTAACATGGTGAAACCCCATCTCTACTAAAAATACAAAAAAAAAAAAAAATTAGCTGGGCATGGTGGCAGCACGCGCCTGTAGTCCCAGCTACTCAGGAGGCTGAGGCAGGAGAATCCCTTGAACCTGGGAAGTGGAGGCTGCCATGAGCCAAGATCACCCACTGCACTCCAGCCTGGGTGGCAGAGTGAGACTCTGTCTCAAAAAAACAAAAAAAAGGTCCCATCCAAACTGTGCATTAATTGTGGGAATGGCTTCAGCTAACATTTAGCTCTGAAATTGAAAGAAAATGAAACTACACAAACACTCCAGGATCCCTGGGGAATTGCTCTGGACTGAGCCAGAATACAAGTCTTTCCCACTCCTGCTTCTCATCCTGAGCCTGCTGAGAAGGCTGCAATCTTACCTAAGAATGTGATGAAAAGACAGAGACACATCTTTTCATTTCAAAGCCTCTGCTGGTGTCTTGTGTTGCTGGTGGGTGGTGTGCAGGGAGAGTTTGGGGGCTGGAACCAGGCCTGCGGTGGAGCTCCTTCCTGCGGGTGGGAAGGGGCGAAATCTACACAAGCTTGGGTTTGGGGCAGAGCAGGGGGAGCTCACTGCAGAGGAGAGAGCCGCAATTTACAGCATTGCACAGAGGCAGAGTGATTCCTACAAGCCTCAATCTATGAGGTTTAGCAGGTAGTGAAACAAGGGAAGCCAGCAGGGTATGACAGAAGCCATGTGCCCATCATGGTCTGGCTTTCCTTTCTTTGACCTACTTTTTTTTTTTTTTTTTTTTTTTAGACGGAGTCACGCTGTCGCCTGGGCTGGAGTGAGTGCAGTGGTGCGATCTCAGCTCACTGCAGCGTCTGCCTCACAGGTTCAAGCCATTCTCCTGCCTCAGCCTCCCAAGTAGGTGGGATTACTGGGGTGTGCCATGACACCTGGCTAATTTTTGTAGTTTTAGTAGAGACAGGGTTTCACCATGTTGGCCAGGCTGGTCTCGAACTCCTGACTTCAAGTGCTCTACTCACCTCGGCCTCTCAAAGTGCTGGGATTATAGGCATGAGGCACCGCACCGGCCCTTGACCTACTTTTGATGGAGACTTGGCTTAGAGAAAAATATCCTCACTATAAGAAAAACAAGAGAAAAGCAATGATAAATGGTAACTGATGTGGCCACAAGGTCCAGGAGATCCAGGAGGTGGAGGAGATGGTAGGAAACAGGATTGCTGACCCAAGCCTGCTCTATCTCAAATGGCAGCTGCTGCCTGGACCTGCCTACTAAAAAACACCATTCATGTAGACATTGAATCTAAGATCCGACTGATGGTAAGATGTTCCGATATTTAACAAATTACTAATAAAGAAAAAAAGTCTGCCAATTAAGCTGTGGCAAGCCATTGATTACAAAATGAGTCTCAATTCCACACGTCACAGTGTGAAAAGGATGCATCCTAACATTCATGAAATATTGGATACCAGTAGGCTGGACTTGGTCTGTGGCAGCCTTGTGCAGTTTCCAACCTGCACAACTGTACACAGCAGCTCTTATGAAGTCTCCCAGAACACTGAAGAGCTTAGGGGCCACCACAAGGCTCACACTTGGGGCACATCTATGAACTCCCAAGTCCCTTAAGAAGTAATCCCTCTTTGATCTTCATCTGAACCAGGAAGGCTGCAAAGAGGAATCTAGGGGCCAGTTTCCTCCCATGGGGCACCAGTTCACTGAGAGTGGTCCCAGGGCCCCTGGGATGGTAGTTCAGCAGGCATAGGGTAGGGCTTCATGAGGGATTCTGAGTCCTGCCAGACTAGGAGAGGCCTCACATTTATAACACCCAGAGAGTTGAGGGCCCTGGCCCAACATCACACAGCCGGGCAGAACAGAGCTGGGCTGAGGGCTCGGCACTCCTCACTCCAATCCCTGGTGCTTCTTCTCTTGCTGACTGTAAAAATGTCTGCTCTTCTGCCCCAGGTGAACTGGAGATAGGGGTCTCCAGGGCTGAAAGGGGTCTTGCCCCCAGCCCCCCACCCCTGCCCCACTCCTTCCCCTCTGAAGCCCTGGTTGCTGGACTTGTCCCCAGAGAAATCACCCGTATTGATTCACAAGACTTTTAAATTTTATTAGTAAAATACAAAATGGCACAGACATTGGTGATGAGGGTTGGAAAAGTCTTTCCAAAGTCTTCCTACTCTTTCCAAAGTCTTCCTAGATCATCCTTGTCCATGTCCTGCTTGGAGAAAATAACAAAGTCCATGGAAGGGAGACCAGCTGGTCCCAGCAGCTTCCTCACAAAGGAGGCAGGGCCCCATCACAGGGAGTCCCACCCCTGGAAGGCTCTCCCAGCCTGGAAGAGCCAGAACAAAGTGCATTGGACCCACTCCCACTCTCTCTGAGCTGCCAGAGTGACCCCACCTGAGCCAGGCCCTGAGCTTCCTGAATATACTGCGCCACGCCCAGCAGGGGAGTGCAGAGGCCGGGTGGGCAGGGCGGCACAGCGTCTTGCTCTCTATGGACCAGAGCTGGGTTCCCTTCCTCCAAGCACCCATCTGTGAAGGAGTGTTCCTAGCACCTGGGTAGAACCCAGCCCATAAGAGGCTCCTCAGGTAGAGGGCAAGGGTCGGGGACAATCCAAGGGAGAGGTGAGCTGCCACCAGGGACCCTGAGGGGCCAGGCCAGCCGGTGCGGCCCCATCCAGGCATGCTAGAGCCTTCAGCAGCCAAAAAAGGGAACCCCTGACTTTATGCCTACAACTTCCCCTTTCCCATGTCCCAGCCCCCTTCCCGGGTAGTGTCCCTTTCAGAAACAAAAAGGGGACTCATGGAAAACATCATGGAAATCCCTGGTCCTGTCTGCGGTGGGGACAAAGATGAAGGAGAAGGTCTTGGAGGGCAGAGAACAGTGTTTTCAAGGAGTGAGAGAGGTGGGAAGGGAACCCAGCCTCAGGAAAGAATCTAGCGCGTGTGGGGTGGGACCACAGGGGTCTTGTGGCCTGTCTGCCTGCAGGAGTCTCTGAAGAAGCGTCAGGAGTGTGGCTGCTCCTGGAGCCTTTCCTGGGCTTCTTAGACATGTGTCTGGAGCCCTCCCTCCTCCCTCTTAGGGGGTGATGGGAGGCAGAGCTCGGGCTGTCTCAGTGGCTAAGCCTGGGTGGGGCCTTCAGGGATTGTCTCTGCTCTGCCCACTTCCATTTGGGAGCCCACAGGGCAGGATCTGTGCTATCAACTCACTCCCTCGCAGGCCCTCTGGGCCTCGGGGTCCAAAGACAAGTTAGTCCATTGGCAGGGACTGTCTAAGGTGCTCTGCTGATAAGGACTGTGAGGCTGCATCCAGGGGCTGGAGAGAAGGGCCTCAGGTCAGTGAGTGATGTCAGGGGGACAGGTATTTCTTACCTCCCTCTTTCCTTTCACAGATGGGAGTGTGTTGGTGGGTTGATGGTGGAACTAGGATCAGAACCCAGCCTTCAGACTCAGCACAGTGTAGACCAAAGAGGAAAGCCACCAGATACCCTTATCTCCCCTTCCCACAATGCCTAACCAAGGGCAGAGCCTCACTGGAAGCAGTGCCAGGAAACACCACACTAGCCTCATGCAAGAAAAGACATGTCCCAGTGGGGGCGTGGGCTCTGTACAGAGGACGGGGCTGGGGGAGATAGCACCGCAGGTGGCCGGGGTGACTGGCAACTGCCGCAGGACCAAAGGACACAATGAGGTTGCGGGGAGTGGGCAGAGGGCCTGGCCTGATGCTCATGTGTGAGATGGGAGGACTGTAGTACTCACAGGGCAGCATGAGTCAGAGGGGGCTGGGCATTTAATAAATAATTGTTCACTGGGGCTGGGATGGCGTCAAAGGAAACCTCTAACCAGCCAGCAGCAGAGGAAAGTTTTGGGGCTGGGGTGAGTTGGGAGGCCACCCCCTCTGTCCCTGGCAGGTGGAGAATTGTCAAGGCTGGCCTCCTGGGGAGTGCCTGGGAGCTTGGAGCTTGTGCACCTGGAGGATCCCACCTCCCCGCTCCAATCATCCCAGCTCAGGCCAGGCCCTTGGGTGGGGGTGGGTATGAGGATGAGGAATCCCAGGCAGCTGTCTGAATCAAACAACTAGACACAGGCCGGAGGAGTTCACACGGGCACCAGGACATACGAATTACTACCACAGCTCCGGGGGATGTAGCGAAGGCCCTCCACCATCTCTCCCGCCATCTTTCGAGGGCAGCCCTGGAGGCTCTGGTATGTGAACATGGCCACCCCCAGGCAGAAGAGGAGGCCAAGGAAGGCCAGCAGCCCCACCGCCTGCCTTCGGGTGGCAGCCTGGGCGTCAGGGACGGGAGTGATAAGGACGCCCAGCCTCTGGGGATCCATGGTGGCATGGATGGGTTCCTCAGCCTTAGGGGTCCAGCTGCCTGAAGCCACTGGCTCCCTGCTGGGAGTCCCTTCTGAGGAGACAGGGATCACAGAGACGTGGGCCATGCTGCCAGGCCCCCAGTCCTGGAAGGCATCCGTGTGCGCTGGCACGGGACCCATCTCCTCCCGCTCCAGAGAGTTTTCTGGCCTGGGGCTCTGTCCCTGACCCCACACACGCTGGCCTTCAGACGGAGTGTTCTCCTCTGGGGCTGGGGAGGACGTAGTGGAGGCCTGGGTGGAGGGGCCCTGGGTGGACGGGGCCTCAGAGGTCTTTCCCTCAGCCCAGAGGCCGGGCCCAGGTTGGTGGGGAGCAGAACTCTGCCACGTGGCGGCAGTGGAGACGGGAGGCACTCGGAAAAGCTCGGTGCCCACAGGCCCTCCATCCTGAGCCTTTGGCGTCGGGGCGAGCCCGGTCCCTGAGGAACCAGTCACGCCCATCGGCAGCTCTGGGGAGGTCCCCAGGGCCCTCTGTGCCTCCTGGGAAGAAGGAGTCGGCTCCAGGCTACTGCTTTCGCCTGTGGCTTCGGGCTCCAGGACCACAGACTCGTCCATTCCCCCGGCGGCAGGGGTGGTCCTGGGCTTCACCTCGCCGATCTGCTTCTCGAAGGTGCCGCCATTTCGAGTTAGAGCAGCAGCCTGGCGGTCCAGATGCTGCATCGCGTCCTTGACCCATTGCTCCTTCGGGTCGGCACAGAACAGCCTGTGCTGTCTCGTCTCCAAGCTACAAGGGAGGAAGACAGGGATCCGGTGATGCCCAGATACCAGAAACCCGGGCCAGCGTGGTGTGGGGGCACAGCACCAATACTCTGCAGGTGAACACACCCGGCTGGAAACCCTGCCCTCCCACTTAGCGGCTGTGAGGCAACTGACCAGCTGGGGCAACCTGCCCTCCTGAGCTCCCAGGTCCTCACCCGAGTAATGGAAATAGGAAAGCCTCCCATCTGTAGGGTGACCAGCCGTCCCAGAAAAATTGGGATGGAGGGGGTGCTCAGGATGAGGGACTTTCCATTTTAAAACTGGGGAAGTCCCCAGGCAAACAGGGACGAGTTGATCATCCTACTTCTGTGTTACTGTAAAAAAAGGTAAATTATGTGAAGCACCCGGCTCCGAGTAGATCAGTAATAGCTGAAAATAATAACAATGTCGATAATATTGTTACAATTAAGGCAGGGGGCTGTGGGCTTTGAGTCTTCTGCTGGGGAGGGGACCTCAGATGAGCTCTGTATGGGGCCTCCTTACTCTAGAACAGGCCTTATGAGACTTTGTGAGTCTTGTTGCTCCTCTCCTTCAGTTTCACAGCTACAGGCTGTGCTCAGGGCCCCTCTCCTCCCCGCCTGATGTGTGTTCACGGACAGAAGGGGCTAGAGCCAAATATGTGGCGGCCTCATTGGGATCCCGAGTGCCCTCCAAATCTTGAACTTCCTCTGAAGCCCTGTGTGGCTGGTTCACCACCAAGCCCACAGCTCAGAGCTGACAGAGGCCCTGGCTCCATGCCACGGCCTGTGCTTGGCATTTTGCCCATGTTTAAACCTTACATCCATTCCACAAGATGGCTACCAGGCTCATCCCCGTTTTACACATGAGGAAACCAAGGCTCAGAGAGGTGAAGTAAAGGCACCTGGCTCCAGGATGCTGGGAAGCCAGAGAAGTCCAGGAAGCAAGTATGACCCTGCGGGCCCCCTGGGCACAGTGATCCCCTCCCCCACTTCCTTCTTCCCCTTCATCTAGAAAACAAAAAATACTTGGGGGTGTCTTGGGGAAGTAAGCCTTGACCGATCAGCAAAGAGGTCCGGCAGGAGCACGCTCAGTACCTTGCCCACCTTAGAAACTGCATAATTGAGGAGAGGAAGTGCCAGACTTCCTTTAGCTGAGCCTAGAAAGCAAAGGGCCATTGGCCATTTCCTGCTGCCTGGCCCCTAGGTCTGGCTGAGGCTGCTTTAGGTCCCAAAAGTCAGTCCTGGGGAAAGGTCTCAGGGCTGGCTGGTTAGACAGGACCCAAGAGAGCCCCCAGGAGGAGCAAGTGACCAAGATGGCCAGGGTCCTCAACAGCCAGGGGGACAATGGCTCAATCCCTCCCCAAAGTCTCAAAATGGCCCTGTTTCCTGTCTGTCAAATGGAGATAGTGATCTCTGCAGCTCCTACTGACAGCACCCTGCCAGGCACTTTATTTATTTTTCTTTGTCTTTTTCTTTTTTTCTTTTCTTTTTTTTCTTTTTTTTTTTTGAGATGGAGTCTCACAATGTTGCCCAGGCCAGAGTGCAGTGGTGCCATCTTGGCTCACTGCAACCTCCACCTCCTGGGTTCAGGCGATTCTCCTGCCTCAACCTCCCGAGTAGCTGGGATTACAGGCGCCCACCACCATGCCCGGTTAGTTTTTGTATTTTTAGTAGAGAGGGGGTTTCACCATGTTGGCCAGCCTGGTCTTGAACTCCTGGCCTCAAGTGATCCACCAGCCTCAGCCTTCAAAACTGCTGGTATTACAGGCATTAGCCACCCGCACCCTTGCCAAGCACTTTAGTTACATCCTGTCCTAGCTACCCATTTTACAGACCAGGAAACCAAGGTGCAAAAAGTAAGCAATGGAAGCAGGGCCACCCAGCCAGTAAGAGGGAAGGCAGGATTTGCATCAGGTCTGTTAGAGTCTGGAACCTGCATTTTAAGTAAGACCGTCATGCTTTATGCCTACTCACACCGCCCCATGAAATATAGTGGGTTCGAGTGTGGGTAACATGTGCTTCAGCCCAGGAGGAATTACCACCCTTCATGGCTGCTCCAGGCCACAAGCCAGGGTGGCTGCCACCCAGCTACACTGGGCCATTCAGGAAGCCACTCTCCACCTTAGCCATGTAGCACAGAAATTAAGGTCAGTGAGGTGGCCTGCAGGCCGGGGCAAGAGAAGCGTGTGCTGAGGTCTTTGCCTGGGAGCCCAGGTATGGGAGCGGAGGTGTGGACATAGATTCTCAGAGGTCTGGGAATATTCCAAGGGCCCGAAGGGGATTTCAGAGGCCTCGAGGGCAGTACCTACACGATTGCGCGTTTGCCGCACGATGCCTTGTTCTGTTGATAGTGGATGAGCAAAGCTACAGGTATCTTTGATGTCATCTTGCTGCACGTGATGTTGCATTTCGTCACACCGTGGTGCTGTCCTGAGTCCAAAGAGGTTCCTGGTCAGCAGGGATGTCTGTGGGCATCTGGCTTCTCAACCCCGTGCCAGATTGTCCCGGCCACACCACCCAAGCCAAAGCTGATCCCCTGTACGCCCTGACCTTCAAGGCCTTTGAATCAGCCTCCCTCCCCCGCCAAACTTCTCTATGCCTCAGTTTCTCCACCTGTAAAATAGGAACAAAAATAATATCTACCTCATAGTCTTGTTGTAAGAATAAGAAATGTGAATTCTTATTTATAGAGTTCTTTTTGCCTGGCACATATTAAGAGTTCAATTTTTTTTTTTTTTTTGAGACAGACTTTTGCTCTTGTTGCCTAGGCTGGAGTGCAATGGCATGATCTCAGCTCACCGCAACCTCCACCTCCCGAGTTCAAGCGATTCTCCTGCCTCAGCCTTCTGAGTAGCTAGGATTACAGGCATGTGCCATGACGCCTGATTAATTTTGTATTTTTAGTAGAGACGGGGTTTCTCCATGTTGGTCAGGCTGGTCTCAAACTTCTGACCTCAGGTGATCTGCCCTCCTTGGCCTCCCAAAGTGCTGGGATTGCAGGCATGAGCCACCATGCCTGGGTTAATTTTTAAAATTAAGTGGTCCATTGTGCAGCAGGGGGGATGAATCTGAGAGTGACAGGGACCTGCTAAGGTCACACAGCCAGCAAGTGATGGAACAGGTTCTCCTACCAGGCCGGCTCTAGTCCCCACCAGGCCTGTGGCCTTGCCTATCCCCTCACCTCTGCCTTATTTCTTCCTGCTGCCTTTTTTTTTTTTTTTTTTTGTTTTAAGAGATAGGGTCTTGTTCTGTTACCCAGGCTAGAGTGCAGTGGTATAATCCTAGCTCACTGCAACCTCAAAATCCTGGGCTCAAGAGATCCTCATGGCCGGGTGTGGTGGCTCACACTTGTAATCCCAGCACTTTGGGAGGCCGAGGCAGATAGATCACCTGAGGTCAGGAGTTTGAGACCAGCCTGATCAATATGGTGAAACCTTGTCTCTACTACAAATACAAAAATTAGCCTGGCATGATGGTTTGCACCTTTAATCCCAGCTACTTGGGAAGCTGAGACAGGAGAATTGCTTGAATCCAGGAGGCAGAGGTTGCAGTGAGCCGAGATCGTACCACTGCACTAAAGCCTGGGTGACAGAACAAGACTCAGTCTCAAAAAAAAAAAAAAAAAAAAGAGATCTCTTGCCTCAGCCTCCCAAGTAGCTGGGACTACTGGTGCATGCTACCATGCCTGGCTAATTTTTTTAAGAGACAGAGTCTTGCTATGTTGCCCAGGCTGGTCTTGAACCCCGACCTCCAGCGATTCTCCCACTTCAACCTTCAGAATAGCTGGGATTACAGATGCAAGCCACCATGCCCAGCAATAAACTTTTAAAAAAATATATAAGTACAACTGCTTTCTAAGGAAGGTGGGATCTGCTGAATAGATGATCCTTTGTTCTGCTGCTAAGAGCCAGAATGAGCCTGAGAGCAGTTGCTGAAAGGTACTGAGTCATCCTACCTAAGAGGGAAGAGGCATTTGAAATTCTTGGAGCAAGAAGAGTAAGGAGGAGGGTTGGAGATGGACAGTATGAATAGGGTGGGGGCAGAGTGGGGCGGAAGGGGCAGGCAGTAGCTGAGTGTCATGTGGAATCAGAGAGAAACCCGGGGACAGGACAAATAAACCCAACTATTTGATATAAACATTTGAAGTTGTTTACATTGCATTTCCACCTTTTCTCTTCCCCTATAATCTCCAGCAAATTTTTTTTCTGCTCAGCGTGAGCTCAAGGAGGATGAGTATAAAAAACAAGGAAGAGCTTGAGTTTCAGATCTAGGTCAAGGTTATGTGCAGCAAAAGCAAGACCCCAGAGGGTTTTGCAAACATCTGGAGGCCAGGGCAGACAAGAGAGCAAGCTGATCTTATCTAGTCCTCCAGAGCCTGGGAAACTCCCAGGGCATCCCTGGGCTCCACCAGAACACGAACTGCTCATACAGAAATATTTACATATATGTGGCCATGCAAACATACTCCACTTTCCCAAATACAGGTGCATGCACGCGTGTGCACACACAGAGACTTTGTAGAGTCTGCTGCTTCCTCTCTCCATCGCTCCCCCTTAGCTTTGGCCCACCCTGCTTTGTGGGAAGGTGGTTTAGGGCCGGCAGGTCTGGGTTGAGTCATCAAGGAGCAGCACTAGTAGCCTCAGGGGGTTGGGGGCTGTGTGCAGGAGGGGCTCCCCAGGTCACAGGCTGTCCTTTCTCTCTGAGTAACCAGGATATAAAAGTCACTGTGTGGGCTGGCCACCCTCCTTCTGCAATGGGACCTCAGACTGACTCACCTGCAGCCTCCCCAGGCCCTATTGAGTGGAGCCAGGTGGCAGTCCCCTAAAATGGCCTGCAGGTGTCTTCTTTGGGAAGCCCCAGAAAATATGGTGCCTCTGAGTGACCAGAGACAGGAGGAGGCAAGGGAGGCTGCCCAATGGATAGGAAAGAAGGTCCATTCTGTGCGCCCCAAATCCAAGATGGGGAAAACCATTGCCCACTTCCAGGGCTTTAAAGAGCCACAGAGTCATCCTGTCTCCAAAGTCCCCACCCTCTGCCACGGTCCCTGAATGGTCCTGGCCCAGCTCAGTTCTTGGTTCTGCCAGGAAGATTGTTTAACTAACCTGGGGAGCCTGTCCCTTCTCAGAGCTGAAGTTTTCCTTTCTGTAAATGGAGACATGCCTCATCCAGCCAGTCATATATTATCTGTCATAGGAATGTCAGGAAGGCAGGGACCTCGTCTATCTTGGTATCACAGTTTCCCAGCATCAAGCACAAGGTGGATACTCAATCAATATTCATTGAATGAAATTAGTCTCAATTTACTTATCTCTCTTTAATGCATCTATCTACCTATCCATCCACCCGTCCACCCACTCTTATCAATCTTCTACCCATTCCTCACCCACCTGCCACCTCCTGCCCAACCCCTATTCATCTCCATTCATCCATCTACCCACTCCCTCTCCCCTACCTACCACGTGTCAATCTTCCACCCGCTTTTATCTCACCCACTCATCCATCCCTCATCATCCCCTCCCCATCCCTTCATCCATCCATCCATCCATCCATCCATCCATCCATCCATCCATCTATCCATCCATCCATTCATCCATTCATCCATCTCTCCATCCATCCATCCATCCATCCATCCATCCATCCATCCATCCATCCATCCATCCACTTCCTGATTCAGCCAACACTGGCTAGAATTACTTTTGAGTATATACAAAAATCTCAGGCCCTCTTATCCTTAACCTTGAGCTCTTTCTCCCATAGGCACTGGTGCTGAGTTTGGAGAGAGTGCTTCCATCCCAATAAATGCCATCAGATCACTCTGTTTATTCAGTCAACCAACAAATGCTGGTTCCTCTTGCCAGGCCCTGTGCTGGGTGCTGTGAGGTACAGTGAGATGAACAAGGAATGCCTCTGGCCTCAGAAGGCTCCCAGCCTGATGGACAGGTAAAACAGGCACACAAAGTATCGGAGCTTTTATTTTATTTTTTTTAATTGAGCACCTACTGTGTATCGGACCCTGTGTCCAGCATGTACACATCTGCTCTCTTTAATTCCCAACATCCCTGCAAAGGGAGTATTATTATCCCCACTTTACAGATGCAGAAGCTGGAAATAAGAGAGGTTAAATGTGCCTAGTACCACACAGCTGCGTGGTGGCAGAGCTAGTTTTCTACCCAGCCCCTAAACACCCCACTGTTCTAGGCTACCCTAGATGCCAGGTAGAAACACAGTGTTCCAGAACATACCACAAACATACTGGGGTTTACATGAGGGAGAGACCACTTCCAACTTCAAACGATCAGGGGAGGCTTCTTGGAGGAATTCTCCTTTAGGTTGGACCTCAAGGACTTCTCAGAGTCTTCCAGGGTCTTAGAAGGAGACTCAGGAAATGTCCTAGGTTGCTGGATGAGGTGATAAAGAGAGGGCTTGAGCCATTGCCCAGCTGTGTGTCCTGAGCAAGTCACTCGGACTCTCTGAGCCTCAGTTTCCTTACTTGTAAAATGGACGTGACAATACCTGCTGCACAGTGTGGTTGTGAGAATAAGCATTTTTCCCTCAGGGCAACGTTTCTCAACAGTGACACTACTGACATTTTGGACCAGACAATTCTTTGTTTTGGGGGCTGTCCCGGGCACTGTAGGAGGTTTAGCAGCATCTCTGGCCTCTACACACTAGAGGCAAGTAGCTCAACTGAACCAAAAATATTGGGACATTTGTAACAAGTAAAAAATGTCTCTAGAAATTGCCAAATGGCCCATAGGAGAGCAAAATTACTCACTGAGGACCATTGCTCTAGAGATAACCACATGGCTCCCTCCCTCACCCCCCTCCAAACTGTGCAAAGCCACCTACTCAGTGTTCCCTAACCCCTATTTAAAATGTCAACACCTCTCTTCTCCCCTCTCTATTTTTCTTTTTCTTTTCGTTTCTTTTTTTTTTTTTTTTTTTTTGAAATGGAGTCTCGCTCTGTCACCCAGGCTGGAGTGCAGTGGCATGATCTCGGCTCACTCCAACCCTCTGCCTCCCAGGTTCAAGCGATTCTCTTGCCTCAGCCTCCCAAGTAGCTGGGACTACAGGCATGCACCACCACGCCCAGCTAATTTTGTATTTTTAGTAGAGACAGAGTTTCACGATGTTAGCCAGGCTGGTCTTGAACTCCTGACCTCAGGTGATCTGCCTGCCTTGGCCTCCCAACATGCTGGGATTACAGGCATGAGCCCCTGCGCCCAGCCACCCCTCTCTATTTTTTGATCACAGTGCCTTTTCTCCTTCCAACAGACCACATTGTTTACTGATTTACTTTGTGTATTATCTGTCCTCTGCAGTTGAATTACAGCACCCCGAGGGCTGAGGTCCTTGGCTGTTTTATTTATTGATGCCGCCCCAGTACCTAGAACCAGGCTTGTCACACAGTAGGTGTCCAATAACTATTTGTTTAATGAATGGACAAAATGCCTAAGGAAGCGCTTTGTGACATAATACCTTAACCAACAGAAAAATGGAGGAATTTTTATTTAAATTCGACAGGGGCCTGGATCTGACACTCTTGAATTTATCCTCCCATACCCTCCCCATCCACCCCCACTGCTAATGAGGCGGGTAGGCTATAGGAGCTTAAAACAGATTCGTTTTTTTCTCTTTCTTGCCAGGACTTGAGTGGGAGTGAATGCGTCAGCTCTTGGAGTGGGGGGTGCAATGCTCTGCACTGACTCGTAGCTGCAGGTTTGTTATATAAAGCACGGAAGCCTCCTGCCTGACACAGCCCCACAAACCCACATTTGGGGACTGACGCAGCTGCCCCACACTAGTCAGGGCAGCAGCTACGAACCCCCCAGCCTCCTCTCGGGGTCTCTCTGGCTTCCAAACCACCCCCTTGTCCTATAGGGGCTCCCAAGGGCCTCTCAGAGCCATACATGTCAGCGCGGGAGAGGACTTCCAAGGTGAGCCTGGTCAAATGCCCAGTTTTACAGGAGGAGAAACTGAGGCTGAGAAAGGTTCCAGTAATGCCCAGGATCTTCCAGTAAAGCCAATGACCAAGATGAGGGCAGAAGCCTGGTTCTAAAGTCTCAGGCTGGTAGTTTGAGCACCCAGGGTCCCCTAGGGTCCCCTTTCCATCCTAGCCTAGGACCCTTCCCCCTCTCAGCTTAGTAAAAGTAATCCTCCTCCTCCGCCCTCTTCAAAACACCCCCATAGGCATTGGAACCTTGTCACCCTCCCCCAATCCACCGGAGAGGTAATAGCTATATTTAAAGATGCAGCAACTGGGACCAGAGGAGGCAAGACCCTGCTCAGGGTCACACAGCAAGACTGTGGCAAAGCAGCCGCCATCTGACTCCCCACTTTCCAGATCTCACTGTCCCCAGACACCTCAGGCTTCAGGGCCCAAGCCCAGAAAGCAGGAAGCCAGCAGGAATTCACCTCCACCACCCTCACGTGCCCATCCACCCACACACCTGCTGCCTGCCCCAGGGTGAGTTTGCTCCATGGAAATATCTGGATGCTGGGCACTACTTCTCATTCTCCCAGACTTGCTGTGTGCCCACCTTCTCTGAATGTCACCCTGCCAGATGGTGGGGGCACTCCCTGAGGAGGGGGCTGGCTAGCGGTTCATGGAGGTGATGTGGCCCACAGAGGTGGTGAATGTGCATCTGTGCTCTCTCCTGCATTCAGTCCCATGAGTCTTACCCTCTCCTGCCCTACTTACTGGCTGTGCATCATCAGGCCAGTTTCTAAACCTCTCTGGGCCTCCATCTTATCCATATCAGGTAGGATGGTTAATTATGTACCCCTACCAGGTCCTGGGCTTCAGTAAGCGAGTGACTAGAGGCAAAAGCATTTTCTATACTGTGCTTGGAGGAGGAAGACAGCATGATGGGTAGACACAGGCAGAGCAACTGGGGCTATAGAATAGCACAGCAGTGGCAAACCCCAACCATGAGCTGCAGTGACCTTGACCTTCACTGGTCCTGGGCCCCCTAATCCTGGGGGCTTTGAAAACAGGACAGGAGAAAGTCCCAACTGTGGCCTGGCCCAGGGCCAGGGCTGCAGGTTACACATTAACGTTTGATGGAAAGAGCCAGCCACTGTCAGCCAGGGCCTCCCACCCCAGTGCCCAGCAGGAGCTTCTGCAGGCTCCCTCCACCCCCACCCTCCTGGCACACCCACACCTGGCTCCCTTATGCCACCCACACTACCTCTCCATGCTTCCAGGCACAGCCACTTTGCTCGCTGGGCCAGGCAGGGCAGTCGCTGGCAACTGGAAATCTGTCCAGCGCTGCATCTGGGGGAAGGGAGGCGCCCAGCCCCCTCCCGCACATCCCTGGGGAAGGGGCTGCCACCGGCCTTGAGCTTTACCCAGGCAGGGTCTGGGGCCCCTGATGTCAGGCTTGAGGGATAGACAAGGGGCTGAGGGCTCCCTACCCTGTTCGTGCCCAAGTCCAGGCCCCACTTACCGGCCAGCAGGACGGTCAGATGGCAGAGGGTGGCCAAGCGGAGCAGCCACGAGAGAGATATCGGAGCCATGGCTGAGGGTGGGCAAGAGTCCCGGCGGGGGCCAGGCAGGCGGCTAGAGCCAGGCGGCAGAGCTCAGTGCTGTCCCCTTGCCGCCCGCCAGAGCTCTGTGGCTTTTTATAATGGGGCTGGCTGCCTCCGCCTCCAGCCCCCGCAGGCAGGAGGGTGGGAGGGGAGAGGAAGGGAGCCAGTGTGCAGCCGCTGGATTCCTCAGGATGTTGCCAAGGAACCAAGCCGGCTTTGTGTCCCTGGGCTTCTCACCATCCTAGGCTCGTCATACTGGGACCTTCCCCAGGAGGCTGGACCGGGTCTGCCTGGGTACAAAGGCCTCCTCTCCTGCCATGAGCTGGGAACATGCCCTAGGATCTGGCCTGGGGCCCTTTCTCCTAAGTGGGCAACACACAAAAGGCCAGCAGGCCACGGAATAGAGAGCGGGGCGCCAAGGGGCCGGGAGGGACTCAAGGCCCCTCCATCCTGGGTCTGACAAACTCTTCTTTGATCCAGGGAATGCCTCGCCCACATCAGGATGGACCCCTAAATTTCCCCTCTTAGAATCCCAAGCTCCTGGAGGACCTTGTTGATCTATGCGTCTCCAGAGCCCAGCAGGGAGCCTGAAGTCAGCAGGGACTTGGTGCAGGGTCTGCTGAAAGAAGGATTGAGTCCAACTTCATATGGATAGATGGGGAAACTGAGGCCCGGATCCACCCCAGGTTATCCACAGCATCAGAGTGGAGAACCCCCCTCCCACCACCATGATGAGCAGAATGTGGACAGCTCAGGACCCAGAGAGAGCCCTGGCCTCCCTGCCTCCACCTCCCGGTCTCCCGCTCCCTGCTTTGCACCCACTCCCACCTCTGCTTTGGCCGCTGTTAGCCCAAAGAACAAGGTGGCTGCCAACCCATCCCCGATAACTCTGTGGCTCTTGGCTCCTCAACTCTGTAGCCATGCCTTGGATAAGCCTTGCCTCTTGTGGGGCCTGAGTTCTCTATCTGCCCAAAGAGAGCACTGCGCTAGTGCACTGGGGAGAGGGCTTCCCAGCACCGGCCCTCCAACAGGCTCTCGCCAAAGGGTGCAGAGGCTTGCCAGCCTTGGGAGCACATCAAAACACAGTCTGTCTTCATGGCAGCCTTCCCTAAAGGCAGTGGCAACAATCTCTGAGACTCCAGAAGAGTCAGCAGCTCCGCCTTGGTCTAGGACTGAGCTGTACTGGTGTCTCCAGGCTGCCAGTCTGAGGGAAACCAGTTGTGGAGCCAGCATCCCACGCTATGAGCCAGTTGGGCTGGGCAGAGGGGCCAGAGATCCCAAGGCCAGGGACCTCTCTCTCCTCAACCCCCCCCCGCTTGAACCTGGGAGGCAGAGGTTGAACCTGGCCAAGATCACACCACTGCACTCTAGCCTGGGTGACAGAGTGAGACTCTGTCAAAAAAAAAAAAAAAAAAAAAGGACATTTTCTTAAGTTCACCAGTCAGGAAATGAGGGATCCTGGATTCGTCCCAGCCAGCTGGCTCTGAGGTCTGAGCTCAAGACCAGTAGGGTCCACCACCTGCCTCCACCCCCACTGCGAGGACCAATGTGAAGACTAAGTGAGTTTATGTCCATAGGGTACGGGTCAGAGCCTGGCATAAAATAGAAGCGAAAATGCAAAGCACGGCTCTGCTTTTCCTCATTCGACCCTTTGGGCACCCTCTACCCTCCCCAGGTCCAGCTTCTACCCCCATAAAATGGGAATGATCACCCCCATCTATCTCATTAGGATGTTAAGGACTGAACTTAGATTTAATTTGGACATAATAACCAGGCTTTCAGGCTAGCCAGACCTGAGGCTAAACAGGACTCCAGGCCAGATGCGGTGGCTCACACCTGTAATCCCAGCACTTTGGGAGGCCGAGGCAGGAGGATGGCTTGAGCCCAGGAATCTGAGACCAGCCTGGCGAAACCCCCTCTCTACAAACATGGCGAAACCCCCTCCCTACAAAAAATATACGAAAATTAGTGTGGTGGCCTGTGCCTGCAGTCCCAGCTGCTCAGGAGGCTAAAGTAGAAGGATCAAGTGAGCCCGGAGAGGTTGACGCTGCATTGAGCCGTGATCATGCCACTGCACTCCAGCTTGGGCACAGAGTGGGACCCTGCCTGAAAAAAATAAATAAATACATAGCAGGACTCCACCACGGATAAGGGGTGTTCCCTTGGGCAAGTGACTTAACCTCTCTCTGCATTTCAGCTTCCCTATATGTAAAATGGGATGCAAACAGCCACCTCATCAAGCCACCACGACAGTGAATAAAACTAAGGACTTTCACAGTGCCTGGTATGCAGAGACATTAGTATCTGTTATTGAGCCCGGTGTGTGCCGGGCAGTGTGGTGGGATGGGGGACACAAAGGCAAGTGAGCTGAAGTCCTTGCCCCCAGGAGCTGTAGCTCAGTAGCAGAGAGAAGTTGCCAGCCCTACCAGAGGGCTAGAGGCTGTGGGCTTGGGGAGGAAGGGAGAACTGCATGCTTGCTGGGGAAACAAGAAAGGTGGGTGAGAGAGATGATCTTTCCATCTGAAGATGGGCAGAATTTTGCTTTGTCTCTTTAAAATTTCTGTTTTGGAAAATATTCAACAATACAAAAGAAAGAATCATACAAAGACTTTCAAATCTCCACCAATGGCTGGGCGCAGTGGCTCACGCCTATAATCCCAGCACTTTGGGAGGCCGAGGTGGGTGGATCACCTGAGCTCAGGAGTTACAGACCAGCCTGGCCAACATGGTGAAACCCTGTCTCTACTAAAAATACAAAAAATTAGCCGAGTGTGGTGGTGGGCGCCTGTAATCTCAGCTATTTGGGAGGCTGGGAGAGGAGAATTGCTTGAACTCGGGAGGCAGAGGTTGCAGTGAGCTGAGATTGCACCACTGCACCCCAGCCTGGGCAACAAGAGAGAAACTCTGCCTCAAACAAACAAACAAAACCTCTACCACCAATGATTAGCATTTTTTTATATTTGTTTTATCTTTTTTATTTTTATTTTTTAGCCAGACCGTTACAAAGTAAATTATAGATGCTTGACACTTTGCCCCTAAATATTCCAGCATGCATCTCCTTAGAATAAAGCTATTGTCTTACATAAATATAATATCATTATCCCATCTAACAAAATTAACAATAATTCCTGTATGTCATCTAACACCCAGTTCATATCCAAATTTCTCCAATTGTCCCGAAAATGTATTTTGTAGTTTCTCCTCTCTCCCTCTTTCCTTCTTCCTGCCTCCTTTCTTCTCTCCCTCACTCCCTTTCTTTTTTATTTTTATTTCATTATTTTATTTTATTTTATATTTTATTTTATTTTATTTTATTTTATTTTATTTTTTGAGACGGAGTCTCGCTCTGTTGCCCAGGTTGGAGTGCAGTGGCGCCGTCTCGGCTCACTGCAAGCTCCGCCTCCTGGGTTCACTCCATTCTCCTGCCTCAGCCTCCCAAATAGCTGGGACTACAGGCGCCCGCCGCCACGCCCGGCTAATTTTTTTTTTTTTTGTATTTTTTTTTTCAGTAGAGACGGGGTTTCACTGTGTTAGCCAGGATGGTCTCTATCTCCTGACCTTGTGATCCGCTCACCTTGGCATCCCAAAGTGCTGGGATTACAGGCGTGAGCCACCGCGCCCGGCCATTTATTTATTTTTTGAGACAAGGTCCCTCTCTGTCACCCAGGCGGGAGTGCAATGGTGTAATCTCAGCTCACTGCAGCCTCGACCTCCCAGGCACAAGCGATCCTCCCAGCTCAACCTCCCGAGTAGCTGGGACCACAGGCTCACGCCACCATGCCTGGCTAATTACTGTATTTTTTTTTTTGTAGAGATGGAGTTTTCACATGTTGCCCAGGCTGGTCTCAAACTCCTGGGCTCCAGCGATCTGCCCACCTTGGCCTCCCAAAGTGCTGGAATTATAGGCGTGAGGTACCACACCTGGCACCTCCCTCTCTCCCTTCCTTCTTTCTTTCCTTTATTCCCTCCTTTCTTTTATTTTTTGAACGAGGATCCGATCTAGGTTCATGCACTGCGTATGGGTATTTTTCAGTCTACATAGACCACTTGTACATTTTTTAATGACTTCAACTTTCTTAAGAGTCAAGTCGGCCGGGTGTGGTGGCTCATGCCTGTAATCCCAGCACTTTGGGAGGCCAAGGCAGGCAGATTACTTGAGGTCAGGAGTTCGAGACCAGCCTGGCCAACATGGTGAAATTCTGTCTCTACTAAAAATACAAAAATGAGGTGGGCATGGTGGCATGCGCCTATAATCCCAGCTACTTGGGAGGCTGAGGCTAGGGAATTGCTTGAACCCCAGAGGTGGAGGTTGCAGTGAGCCGAGATCATGCCACTGCAATCCAGCCTGGGTGGCAGAGTGAGACTGTCTCAAAAAAAAAAAAAGAGCAAAGTCAAGTCCATTGTCTTATACGGTGTTCTCATTCTTAATATAGTTATTTAGTTATTTCCTTGTGATGTCACCTAGTTTGTTTCTCTATCCTATTTATTTCCTGTAAACCGAGAGTTAGATCTAAAGGCTTGATTAGACCCAGGCTACATCCTCTTGGCAAGGATCTATTATGAGTAATACTGTACACTTCACATGGACGAGTTGCTCCACTTTTCCTTGGATAGATGGGATTGATGGATCGATGGGTGATTGCTAGACATCTTTATTGTAGAAGAATTAGTCCCCTTGTGATCTGCAAGTCAGCTGTGGCATGCTGGGCTGGCACCCTGCCGCATGCACCTAGGCAGGATTTTGACAGACCATTCCAGGCAGAGGCGAAAGCCTCACCAAGGTGGAAGGTACAGGACGTATTCAGGGATGGGGAAGGGTCCGATGCCATTGGCTCCAGTGGAGGCTGCAGCAGGGCCAAACTGTGGAGAATTATGAAGCGGGAGTGAAGAATGAGGATGCTATTCACAAGCCGGAGAGAGCTGGGAAGGTCTTGGACTGAAGGCTAACTAGAGTAATGATGAGAAAAAAAAAATGGGTAGCACTGGACAGCAAAAAGTTTCCTCTGGGGTGGGGTGGTGGTGGTGAGAATGGGGTTGTCCTTGTCCCTACCTTCCACAAGCCCTCAGGTGGCCAGGACCCTGTGCCCCAGAGAGCAGGGAGCCTGTGCTGTTCTTGAGGGCCATGAGGGACTCCCCCAGCCCCAGAAGTAGCACAGAAACAGCTCTGGAGAGGAGGATGGGGAGATCGGGGCACTCCTGCAGGACCAGGTGGGAGAAGGGACAGGCATGACCAGGGGGCCACCCCTGCTGCCACCTCCAGGGACCCTGGGGCCCAGCCCCACCCAGCTCTCCCACCTTATCTTTTCTGGCCAGTAAGGAGGATTGTCCACGTGTGCTTAGCATTTCCTCTGCCCGTGACCACGCCGGCTGTACCAGAAGGAAGGGGCCTCGGTCCCTGAAGTGACCATGTGGAAGGTTGCCTAAGACTGCGAATGCTTGATTAGACTTCGTGTGAGAAGAAATAGCTTCTGTTGAGTTGAGCCACTGAGATTTGGAGGTGTTTGTTGCAGGAGGTAGCCTTTCCTGACTGATACTCCCTCCCTTTCTCCAGTGTCTGCCCGTGCAGGGGGAAGGTGAAGGCTGAGTGGTTGAGTGATTATGCTGCTGAAAGCTCGAAATGTGGGGACTGCTTTAATGGTTTCATCAAATCCTCCTGACAGCTGGTCCCTAGGTGGGCTGGGAACTCTGGGACAAATGTCTGGGCTTCTCCATCAGCACCTGTGCAGCCACCTCCCAGGCCCTTGTGTCCAGCCCTGACTCCCACCACTCACAGGGTGACCTTGGGCAAGTCACCACCTATTTCAATGGGAAGGCTTCCCCAGGGGGATAGAGGGGATCATGGTGCCCCCTGCCCCATCTCACAGGGACAGCAAATGCCAGGAAACCAAAGCAGACACTATTTTAAAGGATTTATTTTCCAGAAGTCCTGAGGGGCAAGGACAGGACAGGAGGGAGAAGGAGATCCCAGGACGCTTGAGGGCCCTGTTCATGGGCAGTAGGCAGATTAGTCCTTCTAGTGCCTGTGGCAGGCAAGTTGACCCTGGGTTCGGGAGGGACACAGGCCCTGGATGACACTGAGCTGGATGCCTAGGCAGTGTCACTCCCCACACTTTCAACCTGAGCCCCACAGCAAGCCTATAAGGTGGACACTTTCACTGTGATTTGTCAGGCTGGGTTCAGGGAGTGAAATGGCCTCCTCCAGTTCCACAGCTTCAAATACACTGCAGAGCGGCACGAGGCTCCCACAGAAAGGACCAGACACTTGTAACATTTATGTCCTTTACCTGGGACACTGCTGTCCCATACTTGCTGTATGAAAAGAATATTTCTCAAGAGGAAGAGGAAGCCTGGCGCAGTGACTCACACCTGTAATCCCAGCACTTTGGGAGGCTGGGCCAGGAGGATCACTTGAGCCCAGGAGTTTGAGGCCAGCCTGAGTAACATGGCAAAACCCCGTCTCTACAAAAATCAGCCAGAAAGGCATAGATAGACCCAAATCCCAGTCTTTAGCCTGGCCTGACCACCTGAGAATTGTCTCTACCCAGGATTCCTTCACTCAATTACACCCTACTCTTTGCCTCCTGCCACAGAGAGAGAGAGAGAGAGAGAGAGCTATGCTACCACAGCCAGCTTCCTCCCAGGGCCAGGAAAGCTCCACCTTGTCCCCCTCTCACAGTTCCTAAAATTCTTCTATTCACCCATTTGGCCTCTTAAGTATTTACTCTGTTTTCAATTACATATATGACTCCAGCTTATAATACCAAGTCAAGGGTAGTCATTCACACCATAGCAAGAATTTGATTGTCAGCTATTTAAGGAAGGAGGCAGGGAAAGTGGAAGGGGGGGTAGTCTGAAGAGGCCAGGCCTGGGTATTGGAGGTTGGAGGACCACCCAAAAAAAGCTTGAGGGGAGAAGGAAATGTAAGCAGACATGACACATAGGTAAAACAGGAAAGAAATGTACAGGAGTCTCCTATTAGGAAAAAAAGGCGGAGGCTGGGTGTGGTAGCTCACGCCTGTAATCTCAGCACTTTGGGAGCCCAAGGAAGGTGGATCACTTGAGGTCAGGAGTTCAAGACCAGCCTGGCCAATATGATGAAACCTGTCTCTACTAAAAATATAAAAATTAGCCAGCCGTAGTGGCACACACCTGTAATCCCAGCTACTTGGGAGGCTGGGGCGGGAGAATTGCTTGAACCCAGGAGGTCGAGGTTGTAGTGAGCCGAGATCACGCCACTGCACTCCAGCCTGGGCGACAGAGTGAGACCCTGTCATAAAAAAAAAAAAAAGGGTGGGGGTGGGGAGAGGAAAGAGGCCAGGCGCTGTGGCTCACGCCTATAATCCCAGCACTTTGGGAGGCGGAGGTGGGCGGGTGACCTGAGGACAGGAGTTTGAGACCCGCCTGGCCAACATGGTGAAGCCTCGTCTCTACTAAAAATACAAAAATTAGCCGGATGTGGTAGCGGGGACCTGTAATCCCAGCTACTCGGGAGGCTGAGGCAAGAGAATCACTTGAGCCCAGGAGGCAGAGGCTTCAATGAGCCAAGACCACACCATTGCACTCCAGCGTGTGTGACAAGAGCGAAACTCCATCTCAAAAAAAAAAAAAAAAAAAGGGAGTGGGGGAAGAAAGGTGAATCTGGGCAGATTCGGGGCTTCACACTGACCCAGCTGGCCCATTTCTAGTGACCTTGAGTCGCTGTATTGATGTGGAACTGCCTTTTGGCAGGGAGGGGAGGGACATTCGTTTTATTGATTTTGTTTGCAACCACTTTCTGGGCTCTGATTCTGAGCTGGGGCCTGTCTGCAGTGCTCTATGCTAGAGGCTTGGAGACTAGAGTAACTTAGCTAGAAACCTTGGTCCAACTCGTGGGGAGATGGGGGAGACAACCCCCAAATCCCAAGAATCTGCAGAGACTGTGACTAGGGTTATTAAGAGGGGACAGACGGCCAGGGGACGTCTAATACATGAAATGGAATTACCAGCTGCTTGAGCGAGCAATGCCTTGGAGGGCTGGTGGGGCTACACATGTGCAGGTGGTGGGACTTTCTGGGTGTCAGCAACATCCCAGGCAAAGACCCAGAAGTGGGATGTGTAGTATGGGTTTGGAGAACAGGGAGCTAGAATCCAACATGCATGAAGGGAAGTGGGCAGGCTGGAGGCAGAGATGGAACCCAGATCCAGAGGGCCGCATGCCAGGCTTGGGAGCTTGACCTCAGCTTAGGGCAGTGGGGAGTCGTGGAAGGGTTTAAGCAGGGGACTCGCTGATGGGAACAGGACCCTCTGGCTGCAGGGAGGGAGGCAGAGGATGGGTTAGAGGGGTCGGGGGGAGATGGGAGTGACAGCACAGAGGTGACCAAGGGTGACAGCCACAGGGATGGAGATCAGGGAATGCAGAGAGTTGGCACAGGCTTCCGGCGGGGAGCAGCTGTAATGGCAGGGAGGCAGGGCTCCTGAGCCTTCCTGGAGGAGCCAAGGCCGCGGTCATCAGAGTAGGCTCTTCATTGGCCCAGCTTATTGAGAATCATCTTCACCCAGGGCACTCTGGGATCGGCACAGATCTCCTTATCCCTGAAGGTTAGCAACCTGGAAGGAGGAGACCCCAGAGACAATGCAGCAACATTAGCACGCAGCAGGGATGCCACACCCTCGGGAGCTTAGCATTTATGAGCCACCTACTTTATGCAGGGCTCAGCATTTATGAGTCACCTACTACACATGACATTATCTGCTAAATAGAGTGGTTCAAAATTTACAAGCCACCTGTGGTGTGAAAAGAATATTTCTCAAGAGGAAGAGGAGGCCAGGAGCTCACGCCTGTAATCCCAGCACTTTGGGAGGCCGAGGCAGGAGGATTGTTTGAGCCTAGGGGTTTGAGGCCATCCTGGGCAACACGGCAAAACCCTGTCTCTACAAAAGCGTACAAGTCAGCCAGGCATGGTGACATGTGCCTGTGATCTCAGCTACTTGGGAGGCTGAGGTGGGAGGATTGCTTGAGCTCAGGAGGTCAGGGCTGCAGTGAGCCCAGATCTCTGCTCCACTGTACTCCAGCCTAGGCAACAGAATGAGACCCTGTGTCAAGGAAAAAAAAAAAAAAAAGGAAGAGGCAGCAAGGACTTCCAGGACCCTCAGCTCTTTAATCCCAGCCTTGAGTTCCAGATCAGGCCATGAAATAGAGTCCCCAAGAGTTGGGTTTTGTTTTTGTTTTTTTGTTTTGTTTTTATTTTTTGAGATGGAGTCTCTGTCACCCAGGTTGGAGTGTAGTGGCACGATCTTGGCTCACTGCAACCTCCAACTCCCGGGTTCAGGCGATCCTCCTGCCTCAGGCTCCCAAGTAGCCGGGATTACAGGTGCCCGCCACAACACCCCGCTAATTTTTGTATTTTTAGTAGAGATGGGTTTTCACCATGTTGGCCAGGCTGCTCTTGAACTCCTGACCTCAAGTGATCTGCCTGTCTCGGCCTCCCAAAGGCTGGGATTACAGGAGTGAGCCACTGCGCCAAGCCAGAATCCCCAAGAGTCTGATAATATCACTTAACTACTCTGAGCCTCAAGACACATTCTTTCTAGGGTCCCTTCTGGCTCAAAATCCAGTGATCACATATGATTTGATTGATTGATTGATTGATTTTAGAGACAGGGTCTCACTCTATTGAGGCTTGTCTTGAACTCCTGGCCTCAAGTGATCCTCCCAACTCAGCCTCCCAAAGTCCTGAGATTACAGGTGTAAGCCACTGCACTCAGCCTTTTTTATTAAAAAATAAATAAATAAATAAAGACAGAGTCTCACTAAGTTTCCAGGCTGGCCTCAAAATCCAGGGCTCAGGCAATCCTCCTGCCTCAGCCTCCCAAGTAGCTGAGAGGCACTACCATGCCCAGCAATTGAGCATCTATTATGTGCTAGACATTGAGCTCTTCACCTTCCTCTTACTATTACTGTGCCCTGTAACGCTCAAGAGGCCCCCTAACCTCTTTGTGCTCATTTCCTCACCTGTGAAAAGGGGGTCATGACGGCACCTACTGCATAGAATTATTTCAAGGATTAAATGAGTTCATATTTATAAAGTGCTTACAACAGTGCCTAGCACTTAGCAAGCACTCTCTATGTGTTTGATAAATACAAATAAGTCAAATAAGTGTAGGTTATTACTTCATTATACTGTTGGGGAAACTGAGGCTCAGAGTTAAAGAGACAAAAACTCTGGGAGGGCTTCCTGCTTCAGCTATTTTTATTATTCACCTGCAGATCCCTCTAAGAGACGGTGTCAGCAGTAAGGAGGAGGAAGACGAGAAGATAATAGAGGCCCAAAGCGGGTCATGAGTCCCCAAACCCAGCCTCCCCAGGTGTGAGATTTGGTAGGCAGCAGGCTCTGAGCAGTTGGAGAAGCAGCTAGAGAGGCTACCGCAGAGAGGGCAGGACCTGTCATCCGGCCAGGTGCAGGTGCAGGCCCCAGGCCAGGGAAAAGGAGGCAAAGAAACCAAAGAAAGAAGCAAAGGAGAACAAGAAACTCAGGAGAAAGCCCTGAATGAGGAACCAGGAGTGAGTTCTGGCTCCAGCCTGGGCAGCCTTGAGCAGGTCACTGTCCCTTGCTAAGCCTGTTTCTCTATCTCTACCATGGGAATCGTTGAACCTCCTCGTAGGATTGTTGTGAGAATTAAACCAGTTAACACAGGTAATGATCAGAACAGCCTGGCACTCAGGAGGCACCTTGGAAATTTTAGCTCTTAATGTTATTCTTCTGGTCAAAATGGGCTGCCTCGGACTTCTGGGAGCCTGGAGAGGATCCAAGATTCTTCTGGTGTGAGCATTTTTTTTTTTTTTTTTTTTTGAGACAGAGTCTCCCTCTGTTGCCCAGGCTGGAGTGAGGTGGAGCGATCTCGGCTCACTGTAACCTGCACCTTCCAGGTTCAAATGATTCTCCTGCCTCAGCCTCCCAAGTAGCTGGGACCACAGGCACGCACCATCACACTCAGCTAATTTTGTATTTTTAGTAGAGATGGGGTTTCACCATGTTGACCAGGCTGATCTCGAACTCGTGACCTCAAGTGATCTGCCTGCCTCGGCCTCTCAAAGTGCTGGGATTACAGGCATGAGCCACCACTCCTGGTTCACCATCCATTTTTGCCCAGAACCTGGGAGCATCTTTGCTGACTCAGTGGCACTAGGTATACTCCTATACCTGCTATACCCAAATACCCTAGATGCCACAGCTACTGACTACCTACTGCCATGCCCACACTCTGGTGGCACCCTGTTCACTCAGCTCTGCATCCTCAGAACCTGACATGTTGCCTGGCACCTAGTAAGTGCCTGATGATATTTGCTAAATGATCACATTATTTTTGTTTGTAGTCCACCCAAGCCTGAACTGAGCCATCTCTTCCAGCCAAGCCATCCTGGCAGGCATCCGGTAGCCCTGCCACATCCCTCTCATCCCTGGGTGTGTCCCACCCACCAGCACCTGGGCCATCCCAGGCTGTACCCATCAGGCCCACCAAGACCCTGTGGCCCCAGCTCCCTACTCACACCACGCCAGGCCTCGGGCAGGAGTCTGAGGTCCAGTAGAAGTGTTTCACCACACGCAGGGGCAGACGGTAACGGACGTAATCACGGCAGCAGACGCTGTCTTCCATGTTGGCGCCGTAGGGGCCTAGGGGAGGGGTGCCCAGTGAATTCACAAGCTGGAGCCCAGAGAGGTCACCCTCGGCCCCAGCCCCAGATCTCGGCCTCTCCAGGCTCCAGGAAAGAGATGCAGTTTTTCTATTCTCATGTGGAAGGATGGTGACCAGAGGGTTCTGAGCCCTCCAAGACCCTACCCTTGGAGCTTCTGAGAAGCCTCTTAGGGTCCAATGTCTACACTCTGGGACAGTCAGCTCTAGGAGCAGGGATTCAGAACAACTAAGCATCAGCTGTAGCCCAAGATGGGACTCGGTGACTCTGAGCCACAAGGGGCCTTAGATCCTTGCTGTTAAAGGTGGGGTCCATGGTCCATGGCATCAACGTCACCTGGGAGCTTGTTAGAAATGCTCAGCTCCCAGCCCCAGACCTGCTGAATCTAGTGTGCATTTTGACAAGCTCCCTGGTGATCCATCAGCACATGGGCATTTGAGAAGTCAGCTTCTGCTCATATCTGCTCTGACCCCCTTCAGTGTGCAGTGGGAAGGCTGCGGTCCAGAGAGGGCGAGACACTTGCCCAGGGTCACACAGCAAGATGCAGCGAGTCAGGACCAAGGCTCAACAGAGGACAGTCACGTAGACCCAAGTTCGAGTCCTGCTTTCCCCTGACTCACTGGGCCACTCTGACCAAGTTATTGAATCCTCTGAGGCCCAATTTCCTCCTCTGACCAAAGGGGTAATAACAGTATCAGCTTCAGAGGGTCTTTAATGCATGAAAAGCGCTCAGAAAGCCCAGCAGCTGGGAGGAGTTCTTGTTTATAGCTGCCCAGCCCCACTCCAGTGCTCACTCCTCCACCCAACACAGCTCCAGTATAGAGTGGAGTGGAGAAGAGGAGTCAGGAATCCATGCTTAGGACAGGTTCTGGACAAAAATGGATAGTGAGCCCAGCGCAGTGGCTCATGCCTGTAATCCTAACACTTAGGGAGGCCAAGATGGGAGTTTCACTTGAGGTCAGGAGTTCGAGACAAGCCCGGTCAGCATGGTGAAACCCCATCTTTACTAAAAATACAAAAGTTAGCCGGGCATGGTGGCAGGTGCCTGTAATCCCAGCTACTCAGGAGGCTGAGGCAGGAGAATCATTTTAACTCCAGAGGTGGAGGTTGCAGTGAGCCGAGATTGCACCACTGCACTCCACCCTGGGCAACAGAGACGCCATCTCAAAAAATAAATAAATATAATGAAATAAAAATTAAATTTAGGCTAGACGCGGTGGCTCATGCCTATAATCCCAGCACTTTGGGAGGCCGAGGTGGGAGGATCATCTGAGGTCAGGAGTTTGAGACCAGCCTGGCCAACATGGTGAAACCCTGTCTCCACTAAAAATACAAAAATTAGCCAGGCATGAATGGTGCATGACTGTAATCCCAGCTACTCAGGAGGCTGAGGCAGGAGAATCGCTTGAACCTGGGAGGTGGAGGTTGCAGTGGGCCAAGATTGCCCCACTGCACTCCAGCCTGGGCAATAAGAGCGAAACTCTGTCTCAAAAAATAAAATATAATATAATAAAATAAATAAAAATAATAAAAACATTTTAAAAAATGGATGGTGGGAGGGCAACACCAGCTTTCCAAGGGAGAACCCCTTGCCCCAGCCCTGCCTTCCCTCACTCAGACCTGACCCTTAGAAGCTCCTCACACACACCCCTAGGGCCCTATGCTTGAGTTTTCTGGGGCAGGAGATCCCGAGGCTATGCCCACCGCAATCCCCAACCCAGCTGAGACAGATCCTAGACTTCAAACCTTCAAGACTGCCCATTCAACAGACTTGTAAACTGAGGCCCAGAGAAGCGCTGCAACTAGCCGAAGGCCGCAAGAGCCAACAGCAGACTGAGGTCTTCTGCTCTCGGTCCAGTGCTTGTCCAAGACATGAGGAAGTCACCCCACCTTCCACCCTGGCCTCTGTAGGGGGCCTTCCTGCTCCCCAGCCTCACCTGCCTCAGTTGCTTGAAGCGCCACAGCAAGGAGGATGAGGACAACCAGGAGCGCGGTCTGTAGGCGAGCCATGCTCTGTCCTGTATGTCTCAGCCCAGGTGTCTGCAAAGGGACATAGGAAGACCTGCTATTTAAGGTGCTGGCTCCACCCACAAGCCTCACTTACTTACCTCTTAGTCACCGGGGTGCCCAGAGTCACTTGACATTCACATCTCAAAAGGAGAACTACCTCCCACTTCCTCCAAAGTGGAGAAATTCTCTTTGGCGGGGAACCACTCAGAGGGGACCCCCCCTCAACTCTGTCCTCTCCTCTGGTTTTAGACAGACTTGTCAAATCCCCCTCTTAGAGGCTTGTGCTCCCCAGGGTCTCTGCGCTGTGTGGCCTTGGCCATGTCTGGGTGTCTCTGGGACTTAGTTTCCCCATCTGGAAATGGGGGAGATGGTTTCACAGCTCTGTTGACTTCATTGGTTGTAAATCAAGTGAGAACGTGGACCAACCCTCACCCAGAATTGAGGCCTGTCTTGTACCCTTAATGACGGCATTACTGATCTCTCTTCAGTGGGAGAGGCCTATGGACTCATTGACCCATCGCCAGCCTCTTCTGGGGCTTCTCGTGAAGTCCACATTTGGGCCAGGTCATGGATTTCTCAACGGTTTATGGAAAGCATCTACCCACACTTCTGTCCTGCCTGATCTTCCTTCCCAGTGGCTGCCGGGCTCTCCCTCCCCCACTCCTGTCTCAGTCCCTCACCATGTCCGTGTCCCGTTGATTCTGCTTCCTAAATCTCTCTCAGATCTGCTCCTTCTCTCCAACCCCACTGTCCCTGCCCAGTCCAGGCCACCTCCACCTCAGGCTGGGATGCTGGCCCCCTCAATGCCATCCCCATCCTGCAGCAGCCAACGTGAGCGGTCCAGAGTTACACACTCTCTCTCCTGCTTCAGAACCCTGCCGTGGCTCCCCATTCACCTAAGGGCAGGTCCCCGGCTCCTGTCTATGGCCTTCAAGTCCCCGTTTCTGGACAGGCCTTTCCCCACTGGTCTCCCTCCCCTGAGGGATCACACCACACTCCTCACACTTCCTCAAAAGGGACTGCGGCCTGTCCCTGGCCTTTAATGTCACTTTCCACATCTCTACCACATAAACTCCTACTTATGCGTCAAAGCTGTTTGAAATGTCACGTCCTTGGTAAGCACACCCTCTCAGGACTTCAAAGCCTTCTAGGGCACCTGGAATGTGGCCCTGAGCAGACTGGGTCAGGTTTTCTCTTTCTCAAGCCCCTCCCTACCAGACTCTAAGCTCTAGGAGGCTGGGGTCTCCCTTCATTTTTCTTGACATTCCCAGGGCCCTCTGAGGATTAGGCACATGGTGGGTGCTCAGAACACATGGGCTGGGTGCGGTGATTCATGACTGTAATCTCAGCACTTTGGAAGGCCCAGGCAGGTGGATCGCCTGAGGTCAGGAGTTCAAGACCAGCCTGGCCAACATGGAGAAACCCCATCTCTACCAAAAATACAAAAATTGGCCAGGCATGATGGCATGCACCTGTAATCCTAGCTACTTGGGGGGCTGAGAGGCAGGAGAATCGCTTGAATCCGGTGAGAGGCAGAGGTTGCAGTGAGCCAAGATTGCGCCACTGCACTCTAGCCTGGGTGAGAGAATGAGAGTCCATCTCAAAAAAAAAAAAAAAAAAGAACACATCGAATGAAGGAGGAAACTGAGGTTCAGAGAAAGAGAGGACTTGCCCAGTTCATACAGCCACACAGAGGCTACGCTAGGCCTGGAACTCGGAACTTGGGACTCCATGTATAAAGGGATCCATCCATTCATCCAATTCCTTCATTCAGCAAATATTTATTGAACGCTGTGGTAAACAGAATAATGGCCCCCCTAAAAGTCCGCATTCTAATCCCCAAAATCTATGAATATGTTACCTTATATGGTAAAAAGGACTTTGCAGATGTGACTGTTTAGGGTTAGGATTTTTGTTGTTGTTGTTGTTTTAGAGGCAGGATCTCACTCTGTCATACAGGCTGGAGTGCAGTGGTGCAATCACAGCTCACTGCAGCCTTGACCTCCTGGGCTCAAGCGATCCTACTGCCTCAGCCTCTCAAGTAGCTGGGACTACAGGTGTGTGCCACCATGCCCTGTTCATTTTCATTTCTTGTAGAGATGGGGGTCTCACTATGTTGCCAGGGCTGATCTTGAACTCCTGGCCTCAAGCAATCCTCCTATCTCGGCCTCTTGAAGTGCTAGGATTATGGGTGTGAGCCACCATACCTGACCTAGGATCTTTAAAGAGGGAGATTTATTGGATTATCTAGACAGGCCCAAGGCAATCACAGAGTTATTTCAAGAGGGAGGCAGTGGGTCAGAGTCAGAAGAGATGATGGATGATAGAGCAGAGGTCCCAGTGACGTGGAACTGTGAACCCAGGGATGCAGGCCGGCTGGAGAAGCTGGAAGAGGCAGGGAAACAAATTCTCCTCTAGAGCCTCCAGAAAGAACTTATCCCTCCCCACACCTTGATTTTAGTCCACTGAGACGATTTAGGACTTCTGACCTCCCAGGCTATTGGATAATAAATTTGTGATGTTTTAAGCCCCCAAGTTCATGGTCGTTTGTTACAGCAGCCAGAGGAAGCTCATACAAGCACCTACTATGTGCCAAGTGCACTGCCAGAGCCTGGGAAGGCAGCCTGAACAGGAGAGCAGGGGCCCCTGCTCTCATGGAGTTTGTCTTCCACAACAGACAAACATGGCAAACAAGGTAATGTCAGGCTGGGAGGAACACTGGGAAGCGAATGAAACAAAGAAGCAGCTTTGGGATAGGCAGTCAAGAAAGGACTCTAGAAGGGGGTGACATTTCAGCTGAAATTCAAAGATAGAAAGGAGGCCAGGCACGGTGGCTCATGCTCGTAATCCCAGCACTTTGGGGGGCTGAGGCAGGCAGCTCACTTGAGGTCAGGAGTTCAAGACCAGCCTGGCCAACATGGTGAAACCTCGTCTCTACTAAAAATACAAAAATTAGCCATACATGTGGCATGCACCTGTAATCCCAGCTACTTGGGAGGCTGAGGCAGGAGAATCGCTTGAACCCCGGAGGCAGGCAGAGATTGCAGTGAGCCGAGATCGCACCACTGTACCCCTGCCTGGGTGGCAGAGCGAGACTCCATCTCAAAAAAAAAAAAAAAAAAAAAGATAGGAAGGAGCCTACGAGGGAGAGACACAGCGAATGCAAAGGCCCAGACAGAGTGAGAGGGCTGAACAGCTGAGACAGAGTGGGTAGAGACAGAGTGGGTAGAGATGCAGAGCCCAGCCGAGTGGAGAGGCTGGCAGGCAGGGACCGCAGGGTTCCTGTGAGCTCCTGCTAGGATGCAATCTGAAGTGCACGGCATCACCTCGGAGGACCTCTTTTCAAAAGCCATGACCCAGGACCAGTCACAAAAGAACAAACATTGTATGATTCCACTGCTTTGGGGAACCTGGAATAGTCACATTCACAGAGACAGAAGGCAAAATCGTGGTTGCCAGGGGCTGGAGGTGGGGGAATGGGCGTTAGTGTTTCATGGGGACACAGTCTCCATTTTGCAAGATGAAAGTTCTGGAGGTGGATGGTAGTGATGGTTGCACAACGATGTGAATGTACTTAATTCCACTGAACTGTACACTTAAAAATGGTTACAATGGTAAATGTATGTGATTCATAGTTTTACCATTTTTTAAAAGGTGCTCCCCTACAATCAAATCAAGTCCCTAGTATTAATTACCAGTTGACAATAAATACAGGGGCTAAAGGAAAAAGATAAATGGCCCTGTGAGGAAGCAGACAACCCCAGAAGGTGGAACCTTCCAGATGCTCTTCAGGATAACTGTCCTCAGATCATCAAAAAGTTAATGTTGGTCTGGCGCGGTGGCTAAAGCCTGTGAGCACTTTGGGAGGCCCTGGCAGGCAGATCACTAGAGATCAGGAGTTTGAGACCAGCCTGGCCTATGTGGTGAAACCCCATCTCTACTAAAAATACAAAAATTTAGCTGGGTGTGGTGGTGCGTGCCTGTAGTCCCAGCTACTTGGATGGCAGAGGAATGAGAATCACTTGAACCTGGGAAGAGGAGGTTGCAGTAAGCTGAGATCGGGCCACTGCACTCCAGCCTGGGCAACAAAGTGAGACTCTGTATCCAAAATTTTTTTTAAAAGTTAATGTTGTTTTAAAAAAATAATAAAGTGAATAGAACATTTAAGGTTAAAAGAGGCTTAAAAGACATAACAGCCAAATGCAATACACGGACCTTGATTGAATCCTAGTTTTGAAAAAACAGTCAGGGCACAGTGGCTCTTGCCTGTAATCCCAGCACTTTGTGGGTCTGAGGATCGCTTGAGGCCAGAAGTTTAATACCAGTCTGGGCAACATGGTGAAAACCCCTCTCTACAAAAAATACAAAAAAATTAACCGAGTGGAGTGGCATGCACCTGTAGTTCCAGCTACTCGGGAAGCTGAGATAGGAGGATCACTTGAGCCCAGGAGGCAGAGGTTACAGTGAGCCAAGATCACGCCACTGCACTCCAGCCTGGGTGACAGAGTGAGACCCTATCTTAGAAAAGAAAAAGAAAAAACAGGGGGCCAGGCACAGTGGCTCACGCCTGTAATCCCAGCACTTTGAGAGGCCGAGGCAGGTGGATCACCTGAGGTCTGGAGTTCAAGGCCAGCCTGGCCAAAATGGTGAAACGCCATCTCTACTAAAAATACAAAAATTAGCCTGGCATGGTGGTGCGCACCTGTAATCCCAGCTACTCAGGAAGCTGAGGTAGGGTAATTGCTTGAACTCAGCAGGTGGAGGTTGCAGTGAGCCGAGATGGCACCATTGCACTCCAGTCTGAGCGACAGTGAAAGACTCCATCTCAAAAAAAAAAAAAAAAAAAAAAAAAGGAAAAGAAAAAAACAGGTCTAAAAAGATCTTTTGGGAACCAGTGGGGACATGTGAAAATGTGAATACGGGCTGGATAGTATAGTAGATATTAGTGCTTTATTGTTGATTTTCTTCGCTGTAATGTAGGAAAATGTCCTCATTCCTAGAAGATGAAGTATTTAGGGATAAAGGTCATAAAACGCTGAAGTATTTAGGGATAAAGGTCATGATCGCCTTACTTTCAAAGAGTTCATGGGAAAAAAAATGTGTGTAGACATATATGTATATGTATGCAATATGTGTGTATACATATGTGTATGCATAACTATAGACGTATGTGCCTATCTATATATGTGTACATATATGAATATGTATGTAATATATGTTCATATATGTGTGTATAGCTACAGATGTATGTACATATCTATATATGTGTGTGTATATATATGGATGTGTATGTAGTATGTGTATATATATGTGTATGTATAACTGTAGATGTATGTGCATATCTATGTGTATATATATGAATATTTATGTAATATGTGTCTGTATATGTGTGTATATAATGGATGTGTATGTAGTATGCATGTGTTTATATATATGCATATGTGCATGTGTAGACATAGATGTATGTGTATATGTGTGTATAATGTGTATATGTGTGTGTGTGTGTGTGTGCATATCTCCCAGAGAGAGAAAGGAGAGACTAAGTATATGTGGTAAACTGAGCATCAACAATGTTGCAGCTTGGCAGTGGATATACTGGTGATCACTGAACTACTCTAAGGACTTTCCTGAATATTTAAAATGTGTCATATAAAGGCAGCTGAAGGTATTAGGGGGGAAGAAAAAACAAAATAAGAATAAAATGTGTCATAATAAAAACTTGGGGTGGCGGAGAAGAAATCTTCTTTAAATGTGGAAGTCATCCTGTGGCCTATGGGCGGCTGTTGGAGGACTGAAAGTGAGTGACAGAGAATTGGCCTGGTGGCTCTTCATCTGAACCTGGGGTTTTCTTACAGGGGGCACTCCAAGGCCAAGGTCCCTCCTTGGGTGGGCTCAGGGGCTCCCCCCTGGAGAGCCCCTGAGTCCCCAGCGACTCAGCAGGGCTCCAAGTCCTTGCTGCTGGCTCAGCCTTTGCAGCAGCCACCCTCCCCATCACCCTTCTCCCTGGGCTTACAAGGAAGGTAAGTCACACCTGGGGGCCAGCAACCTTTGCACCCCCAGTGCCCTTGACCTCCTGGGAGCTGGAGAAGAGGCAGGCATGGCATTCAATGCCATGGCCAAAAAGGACACAGGGAACCAGCTTTCAAAGAAAGGAAAGGGGAGTTCCTTTTGGGGCTGCAGGTGGGGAATCACCAGAGACACAGAGGGCAGCTGTTGCTGATGGGGGTGTCTTCTCTCTTCCTGTCAGGTGTTTTATGCTGGTGTTATCCTTCTGTCCATGCTGCAATGTGTGGAAAGCTCCCAGATCTAACCCTCTTTTCCTCAACCTTCCTTCTTCTTTTGTTTAAATTAATGTGTTTATTAAAAATACATTAAGGTAGAAACAACCCAAATGTCCATCAACTGATGAGTGGATACAGAAAATGTGGTATAGGTATGATCCAGGAATCCCACTGCAGGGTATTTATCCAAAAGGAAGGAAATCTGTATGTCGAAAGATGTCCATACACCCATGTTTATTGCAGCACTGTTCACAATAGCCAAGATATGGAATCAACCTAAGTGTCCACCAATGGAGGAATGGATTACAAGAATGTGGTATATATACACAATGGAATACTATTTAGCCGTAAAAAAGAATGAAATCCCATCATTTGCAGCAACATGGATGGAACTGGAGGCCCTTATGTAAAGTGGAATAAGCCAGGCACAGAAATACAAATATCATATGTTTCCACATATGTGGGAGCTAAAAAGTTGATCCCATGGAGGTAGAGAGTACAATGGTGGGTTACCAGAGGCAAGGGGGAGGTATGGGGGGGATAAACGGTAATTGGTTAAGAAGTAAAAAAGACAGTTGGATAGAAGGAGTAAGTTCTAGTATTTGATAGTATAGTGGGGAGATTATAGTTAAAAATAATTTATCAATTTATCATATATTTCAAAATAGCTGGAAAAGATTTTTATATATATACATATATATTCTTTTTGAGGCGGAGTCTCGCTCTGTCGCCCAGGCTGAAGTGCAGTGGCACGATCTTGGCTCACTGCAAGCTCCACCTCCTGGGTTCACGCCATTCTCCTGCCTCAGCCTCCTGAATAGCTGGGACTACAGGCACCCGCCACCATGCCCAGCTAATTTTTTTTTTTTTTTTGGTATTATTAGTAGAGATGGGGTTTCATTGTGTTAGCCAGGATGGTCTCAATCTCCTGACCTTGTGATCTGCCCGTCTTGGCCTCCCAAAGTGCTGGAATTACAGGTGTGAACCACAGCGCCCGGCCTGGAAAAGATTTATAATGGTCCCAACATAAAGAAATGATAAATGTTTGAGGTGATGGATGTCCTAATTACCTTGATTTGATCATTACGTATTGTATACAGTTATCAAAATATCACATGCACCCCCAAAATATATACAACTATGAAATCTCAATTTAAAACATAAAATATATGCAGTACATACATGCAATAGAAAATTATTCAGACTTACCCAGCACTTTGGGAGGCCGAGGTGGGCAGATCATTTGAGGTCCAGAGTTTGAGACTAGTCTGGCCAACATGGTGAAACCCTGTCTCTACTAAAACTACAAAAAACTAAGCTGGGCATGTTGGTGCATACCTGTAATCCCAGCCACTCGGGAGGCTGAGGCATGAGAATCACTTGAACCCAGGAGGTGGAGGCTGCAGTGAGCTGAGATGGCGCCACTGCACTCCAGCCTGGGAGATGGAGTGAGACCCTGTCTCAAAAAAAAAAAAAAAAGAAAAGAAAAAGAAAAGAAAATTATTCAGCTTTAAAAAGAAAAGAAATTCTAGAAACAGTCACAAAAAGACAATAGGGTATGATTCCACTAATATAAGGTACCCAGAGCAGTCAAATTCACAGAGAGACAGAAAGGAGAATGGTGGCTGCCAGGGTGGGTCTGGGAGGTGGGGAATGGGGAGTTATTGTTTAATGAGGGTGGAATTTCATTTTGGGAAGATGAAAGCGGTCTGGAATGGAATGTGGTGATGGTTACACAACCATGTGAATGTACTTAATATCACAGAACTGTACACTTAAAATGGTTAAGATGGTAAATTTTATGTTACGTATATTTTAGCACAATAAAAATACACAATAACATATAAATGTGTATTTGCACAAGTGTATAGTATATACGTGGAAAGATACACAAATCATCTCTATTAGTTGCCTCCAAGGACTCAGGGTAGTGGGTGGGGCAGGTGTTCAGAGGGGAAGACTTTCCACCAAATACCCTTTCGTGTGATTTGAACATTTTTCCATGTGCGTGACTGACCTATGCAAAAAGATAAAATTTTAAATTCATGCATTACAAAAGGGGTAGAATGAAAAGCAGTTTTCCCACCTCGGAGATGCTCCTCACCCCCATGCCAGGTTTAATTTCCTTTCCTCAGAAGCAAACAGGCTTAATGATTTCTTGTTTGTCCTTCAGAAATAGGCTATGCATATTGCAAGCTTCTATGTAAAGGAAGGAAGATGGGAAGTGAAGAGGAAGAGAGGGAGGAAGGGATGGAAGGAAGGAAGGACACAGGAGGGTAAAAAGGGAGGAAGAAAGGAAGGGAGGGAGGAAAGGAAGAAAGAGGGAGGGAGGGAGGAGGGAAGGGGGGAAGGATAGAAGAGCGAGAGAAGGAAGGAAGAAAGAAAGGAGGGAAGAAGGAGGCAGGAAGGAAGAGCAGCAGATAAGATATACAAAAACATTGTTTTGCACCTTGCTTTTTTCACGTAAAATGCATCTATCAAAACATCTAGCCAAACCGTGTTCTTTCTATTGGCTGGGTGGTTTTCCACGATAAGGATATACCATAATGCCTATAGCCAGTCCCCTACTGATGGATATTTTGGGGTTTTCCAGTCTTTTTCATTTATAGAATAACGTCAAAATAACCTTCCTTGAGTGTACTTGCAAGGGGGAATGCTTCTGGTGGGCAAATTCCTAGAAGTAGGGTGGCTGGGCTTTTATATATCCACAGAAATTTAAAAAGAAAGCCCCTGCCTTGAACAACTGTCTCAGAGCTTCCTCTTTTCAGCAGACGCAGGGGGTGCCCCAGGAGAGGCTCTGCATGGGGTTGGGAGGACCACTTCAACCACTGATTTCTTTTTTTTTTTAAGGTGGTATCTTACTCTCTCGCCCAGGCTGGAGTGCAGTGTCACAATCACAGCTCACTGCAGCTCCGATCTCCCCAGACTCAGGTGATTCTCCCACCTCAGTTGTATTTTTAGCAGATATGGGGTTTCACCATGTTGCCCAGGCTGGTCTCCCACTCCTGGGCTCAAGTGATCCACTAGCCTCAGCCTCCCAAAGTTCTGGGATTACAGGCGTGAGCCATCGCTCCCAGCCCGAGACTTTTTTTTAATAGAGATGGGGTTTCACCACATTGCCCAGGTTGGTCTTGAACTTCTGGGCTCAAGGAATCTTCCTGCCTCTGCCTACCAAAGTGCTGGAATTACAGGCATGAGCCACCGCACCCAGTCGACATTTTCATCACCACAAAAAGAAACCCCATATCATTAACAGTCACTCCCCATTTTCCCCTATCCCTAACTTCTGGCAACCATGAATCTATTTTCTATCTCTATGGGTTTATCTTTTGTGGGTATTTCATACCCATGGAATCATATATATAATACGTGGCATTTTGTGTCTAATTTCTTTCACTTAACGTTTTCAGAGTTCATCTGTATTGTAGCATGTATCAGCACTTCATTCTTTTTCATTGCTGGATAATATTCCACTGTATGGATGGACCACATTTTGTTTATCCATTCATCAGCTAATGGGCATTTGGGCTATTTCCACTTTTTGGCTCTTGTGAATCATGCTGCTATGAACAATTGTGTGCAAGTTTTTATGTGAACATGTTTTCCATTCTTTGGGGCATATATGTGGAAATGGAATTGCTGGGTCATATGGTAACTCTAGGTTTAACTTTTGGAGAACCTACCAGGCTGGTTTTGTTACTGGATGGTGCTGTGCCGCTCTGGGCTCTTGGTGTCCCGAACAAAGAACTGGAGGAGACACACATGGAAAGCAAAGCAAAGCAGCAACAGGGTAAGAAGTGCAGTGTCCACTCTCGGATGGGGGAGCGGACTGACCTCTGCAGATGAGATCAGCATCAGCTTGGTATAATTTGGGTCTTTTCATGAGTTTTTTTCTTCTCATCCCAAGGCTGCCTAATCTCTAGCCAGTGTTTGGCTTTTGATTGATAGGTGTGTTGCTCAGTTACTTTGGGCCCTTGTGCGCTTCTGTGTCTCCTCTATCCCATAATTTTAAGTACATGCATGATATACAGCCCATATGCATGAAGCTTAAGTAGCTGATAATCATGCAGGATTATGTGAAAGATACTTTTTCTCTAATGCGCATGCCCATCTCTGAAGAGCTTCCCCTTAGTGGTTTGGTCTGGATCTTGCTGGCCATGGGGTCCTTGCTCACTACTTTTTTTTTTTTTGAGACGAGTCTCCCTCTGTTGCCCAGGCTGGAATGCAGTGGCGCAAACTCGGCTCACTGCAACCTCCGCCTCCCAGGTTCAAGTCACTCTCCTGCCTCAGCCTCCCGAGTAGCTGGGATCATAGGTGGGCACCACCATGCCCCGGCTAATTTTTTTATATCTTTAGTAGAGACAGGGTTTCACCATGTTGGCCAGCCTGGTCTCAAACTCCTGGCCTCAAGTGATCCACCCGCCTTGGCCTCCCAAAGTGCTGGAATTACAGATGTGAGCCACTGCACCCTGCCTCCTTGCTCACTATTTTATCTCACTTTTGTTTTGGCTGCTGAACCTCTGCTTTTCATCTCACTTCTTGCTCACCCACCCCTTCACCTTGTTTCTGTTCTCTGCTTTTACTTATTCTGTCCAACTTTCAATTCCCTTTGCTATTCTCCTGCCTCATTTTCCCTATTCTCTTGCCTCCTTTTCAAGGAGGTTCTACCATTTTACATGAGTGTTCTCTCTATTTTCCCACCAACCTTTGCTATTGCCTGTCCTTTTGATTACAGCTATCCGAGTGAGGGTGATGTGCTGTCTCTCTGGATTTGATTAGCATTTCCCTAATGACTAATGATGCTGAGTATCTTATCATGTGTGTATTGGACATTTGTCTATTTCCTTTGGAAAAATGTCTATTCAAGTCTTTTGCCCATTTTCCATTTTTCAGTTGTGTTGTTTGTCTTTTTTGTTGTTGACTTGTAACGGTTCTTCATGTATTTTGATATTAGATCTCTATCAGATGTATGATTTACACATATTTTATTCTTTGGGTTGACTTTTCACTTTATCGATAACGCCTTTGGAGCACAAAACATTTTCACTTTGATAATATCCAATTATCTATTGTTTCTTTGGTTACTTGTGCTTTAGATATTATATCTAAGAAACAGTTGCCTAACCCATGGCCATGAAGATTTGCTCCTATGTTTTCTTCTAAGAGTTTTATATTTTGATTCATTTTGAGTTACATTTGGTAAATGATGTGAGTGAGGGATCCAACTTTACTCTTTTTCATATGGATATCCAGTTATGTCAGGTTATTTATTGAAAAGACTGTTCTTTCCCCCATTGAATTATCTTGGCACTCTTATCAAAAATCAACTGCCCATAAATGTATTCATTTATTTCTGGACTCTCAATTTCTACACAATCTTTTTTTTTTTTTTTTTTTTTTTAAGAGACAAGGAGCTTGCTCTGTTACCCAGGCTTGCAGTGGTGCAATCACAGCCTTGAACTTCTGAGCTCAAGCCATCCTCCCTTCTCAGCCACCTGAGTAGCTGAAACTATAGGCATGCAGCACTGTACCAGGCTAATTTTGTTGTTTGTTTGTTTTTGGAAAGACAGGGTGTCACTTTGTTGCCCAGGCTGGTCTCAAACTCCTGGGCTCAAGCGATCCTCCCACCTCAGTCTCCCAAAGTGCTGGGATTACAGGTATGAGCCACCACACCCAGTCCACAATCTTGATTACAGTCCTTCATAGTAATTCCCTCCTCCTAGGTCTTCTTATTTTTTAATTTTCAAACAAATCTTTCAAATATGCAGAAAAGTAAAACAAATCTTGGGATCCACAACCTAGATTTATCAGCAGTTAACATTTCACTGTCTTTTGGTTCACTAAGAAATAAAATATTGTAGATAGAGCCAGGCATGATAGCTTATGCCTGTAATCCCAGCACTTTGAGAGGCCAAGGGGGGCATATCGCTTGACCTCAGGAGTTCAAGACCAGCTTGAGCAACATAGTGAGATCTTGTCTCTACAAAAAATAAAATAAAATAAAATAAAATAAAATAAAGAAATAAAGTATTTTAGATACAACCAGAGCTACCCTACCCCTACCCCCACCCATTTCCCTTCCCTATATCATTTTGGGTAACCACAAAACCACCTAGGAAGTTACTGGGGTCCTTCCCGAGGATGTCATTGTAATTTTATAGCCTTATAAATAAGATATAGCATTGTTCTGTGGGCCTTAGTATTTTACGTAGGCAGCGTCATACAGGATGTAACCTTTTACAACCTGCTTGTTTTGTTCACGTTTATCTTTGTAAGCTTTTTCTCCATGTTGATCCACATGGCTCTAGTCCATTCATTTTTACTTTGAAGCAAGTTCTAGTTTGGTTTCATCCATTGTTTATTCCTGGATTCCCCTGGCAGTGAATACTTCGTTGTTTCCAGATTTTCACTATTACTGGTAGTTCCGTAATGAATGGACATTCCAGTGTGCACCTTCTTGTTCCCTTCATCTTTTTGTTTATTTTGGCTCTAAACTTGGTTATCCACTGAGGGACTTGCTTCCCCTGCAGGCTTCTAAGAGGTGGTTATTATCTCCTCAATAGCTGTTCTACTGTGGGGCTGGGGATAGAAGAGGCATTGCCCCTTGCTCTTTATAGCTACTTCCAAACCACACATTTTTCCTCCCTAAAATCCCCAGCTTCTTTCCTTAGTTAAATTTTTTGAAAAAGTAGAGACAGGGTCTCACTATCTTGCCCAGGCTGGTCTTGAACTCCTGGCCTCAAGTGATCCTCCTGCCTCAGCCTCCCAAAGTGCTGGGATTACAGGTGTGAGTCACCTCACCCAGCCCCACAGATTCTTTGAAATGCAAGTCACCACTTTACCATCCATTGTTCCCTCCGGTTGCAGCCATCTACACACCCCTGTCATTCCCCCTCCCTCCATGTCTGTTACAGCTCCCAGCTTATAGTCATTCTCTCCAACATGATTCTGACACAATCATGATTTCCTTTTGGGGGTGTGTGTGAACACGTTTTAATTGCAGGATTCTTAGATATAGTGGTTAATCCATTGCTCACAATTCCTTACTAAGAGTGCCTCATGCTGGAAACACACGCCCTCCCCTTACATTACATTAAACTCAGGTGATCACATCTCTTTTTTAAATTTATTTTATTATTATTTTTTTTGAGACGGAGTCTTGCTCTGTCACCCAGGCTGGAGTGCAATGGTGCAATCTTGGCTCACTGCAAGCTCCGCCTCCCAGGTTCACACCACTCTCCTGCCTCAGCCTCCTGAGTAGCTGGGACTACAGGTGCCCGCCACCACGCCTGGCTAATTTCTTGTATCTTTGGTAGAGACGGGGTTTCACCGTGTTAGCCAGGATGGTCTCAATCTCCTGACCTTGTGATCCGCCTGCCTCGGCCTCCCAAATTGCTGGGATTACAGGTGTGAGCCACCGCACCCAGCCAATCACATCTCTTTAACACGGAGTTCTTGTGTTAAAAGATTCTCATCTTTGTTAAGCCAAGGACTGTGGTGCAAAAGGAATATTTCATTAGCTGAAGTCACTACTATTTGCTAGAAACATCCATTACTTTAGAATACTTCAACTATAAAATATATTGAATTTTCATATATCTCAGCCATACACATGTGTAACTAACACTAAATGCAGTTCAGTCATTAAAAAGTAAGATTCTGGGTTGGGTGCACTGGCTCACGCCTGTAATCCCAGCACTTTGAAAGGCCGAGGCAGGAGGATCGCTTTAGGCCAGGAGTTCGAGACCTTAGCCTGGGCAATACAGCGAGATGCTATCTATACAAAAGAATTTAAAAATTAGCTGGGCCTGGTGATGCATGCCTGTAGTCCCAGCTATTTGGGAGGCTGAGGCGGGAGGATTGCTCGAGCCCAGGAGGTCAAGGCTGCAGTGAGCTGTGATCACACCACTGCACTCCAGCCTAGGCAACAGAGCAAAACCCCGTCTCAAAAAAGAAAAAGAAAAAGAAAAAAGACATTCTGGGAGCAGGCTACAAATATACAATCTGGCTGAATTCCCCAGGTAAGGCCCTCTGTGTTATAAATTAATTGCTAATACCAAACTGAGAGCTCGGTGACCCACACAGTGTACAGCTAGGAAAGAAAACGAGGCCCTCATATCTCGGAGCCACATGGTGATTTCAGTAACCAGCCTTTCTGTCCCATGGTCTCCTTTCCTCCCATGAGCTTGTCCTCCACCTGCCTCAGCCCCTCACTGCCAAGGTCATATCCTGAACCATGTCATTACCAGTAACTGCCGTTGCATAATCTCAACATAAAACACCGCACTCTCTAACCACCACCATCTGTCTGTCCAGCTCATTGCCTTGAGCATCCAACTCCAATAATCCTTTAGGCTCACCCAGGCTGATCCTGCCCTTTCCCTTGCCTCTCCTTCACGTCCTTAACTGTCACCTTGCTAAGCTCCCAACTTCCGTGGTCTTTCATTACAGGCATCGTTTACCTACACCCTCGACTCTCTTCCCAAATAACTTCAACTCTCATTTCTGCTAACTCCTGGTAAAACCGGAACCCGGAAAACCCAACTCTCCACCAACTCTGTACCTGCCCCAGTGCAGCTGACATGGCTGGAGAAAGCCACCCAGTCATGCTAATGGTAAATCCAAGATCACTCACCTCAGTGCTACCCAAAAGTCCCACTGCGTTTCCCTGACTCATTCGCTCTCCCACTCTCTTTGACTATTTCATACTTTCCTATCTCCACTCAAACCTTCAAACTCCTCCTCGCTGATCTGCACTTGAAACCTATGACCCTGATTCCCACGTCCCCAAGAAAGGAGAAGTTACCAGAAGACCACACCCACCTGCAACCATCGCATCTGCCCACTGCATTTTCCTTGTTCCTCACTCAAGGATAAGCTTGTCCAACCCAAGGCCTGTGGGTCGCTTGAGGCCCAGGACAGCTTTGAATGTGGCCCAACACAAATGCGTAAACTTTCCTAAAATATTAGGAGATTTTTTGGGCGACTTTTTTTTGTTGTTTGTTTTTTAGCTTATCAGCTATCATTAGTGTTAGTGTACTTTATGTGTGGCCCAAGACAATCCTTCTTCTTCCAATGTGGCCCAGGGAAGCCAAAAGTTTGGATACCCCTGAAGGACATCACTCCTCAATTCTCCTGTTTCTTTCCTGCATCATCAATTTCCTCCTTTCTACTGTGTCATTCTCTCTCTCTCTTTTTTTTTTTTTTTTTTTTTTTGAGACAGAGTCTCGCTCTGTTGCCCAGGCTAGAGTGCATTGGTGCAATCTCGGCTCACTGCAACCTCTGCCTCCCGGGATCAAGCGATTCTCCTGCCTCAGCCTCCCGAGTAGTTGGGATTACAGGCACCCACCACCATGCCTGGCTAATTTTTGTATTTGTTTTTAGAGACGGGGTTTCTCTTTGTTGGCCAGGCTGGCCTTGAGCTCCTGACCTCAAGCGATCCACCTGTCTCAGTGTCCCAAAGTGCTGGGATTACAGGTGTGAGCCACCGCGCCCAGCCCTACAGTATCATTCTCACTGGCATGCAACAAACCAGTAATTCTCCCATCTTAAGAAAACAGTGCATTAGGAAAACAGATCCCACATCCCCTTCCAGGTGCTGGACCTTTCCAGTAAAACTCAAAAGAACAGTCAATACTTGCTATCATCAATTCTCCTTTTTCTTGTCTCTTCATTCCAATTCTGATTGCAAATACTTCTTAGGAATTCCTTGGGATGGCAGAGTCACGAGAGGAAGATCCACTTCAGAGAGGGGAGAGATGAAACCCTGGAGCACAGTTTATTCCTGAGGTTCTAATAGGGGATTAAGAAAATACTTATGATTTATGTGGGAGAAGTCGTTGAACACGTGAAGGATATAAATGTCTTCTGTAGTTAAAAAAGGAACCATTGGAACCAGGTAAACTAGCATGTATTAGATGCTGTAACGTCAGATGTCATAACAAACAAACCTCAAATTGTATAATGGCTCAGACACAGTAAGTTTATGTTTCACCACATAAGTCCAAAACAGATGTTCCTGATTAATGGGCAGCTCTTCTCCAAGTGGCGGTTCAGGCACCCGGACTCCTCCCATTTGTGGTTCTGCTGTTGTTAACAGATCGCCTTGTTCATCTGCATCAAGTCATAAAAGGGAAAATAGAAGCAGGCCTGGAGCGTGGGAAACTTTTTTGGTCCAAGCCTGGAAGTTGGGTGCATCAGCTCTGATCACATTCCATTAGCCAGAATTCAGACACCTGACCTCACCTCTTTGCAAGGAAGGCTGGGAAACAGAAGAGGTGTATTCGAGAAGAGGAAATAGGTTTGGCAAAGAGCCAGCCAGGCTCTGCAAATAATGGACGTCCTCCAAGGAACAATGATTGGGCAAAGAGAAGATGACTTACCCTCCAGGACTTTGTTCTGAATAAGCAGCTTGTCCTGGCCTGGATTTCCAGAGCAAGTCCCATTATAAAACCACAATTGCTCTTTCTTCAAGAAGAAAACCCTTAGAAAAGCAAACAATTCTACACATTCCATCTACCTCTTCTGCCATTTGATATGTTTCATGGATTTCCAATTGGCTTTTTGGTATTCTATAAAAATGAGAGTCATCTTATAGCCTGTAGGGTGAGGGTGTGAGTAGTATGGCTATATCCAAAGTCTCAGAGATATGGGCTCTGCCACCAACTGGCAGTGAAGCTTGACTACCAGGCCCCGTGCCCTTGGGACTTAGGCCCTGACTCTGTGAAACGGGATTGGTCATACCTGCCACTGCCAGGCTATTTGAGGATCAACAACTTGCAGATTCTCTGCTCCAAATGATCTTTACAACAGCCTTTGGTGGTTGAAAGGGTATAAATGCCCCTTGCACATTTCACAGATGGAACACCCTAGCTGGAGGGTGACATGCTTGGCCCAGGGAAACTCCAACTCGCAGTCCCCAGACAAGAGGTAGTGGCTGAAACTGAGAGGAGGTGACATCTTATAGGGAAGGAAGCAGAAAGGGGAAGCAGAAAAGCATGAGGAATTGTGTGAGGGGAAGAAAGAAGAAGAAAATGTGTGGACGTTTATCCCAGAGCCCAGGGTTCTTTCCATAGTGCCTCCCAAGCCTCGGTTCCCTGTTATTTACTCACCCTGAAGCCTGGTAATCTGGACACAGATGGAGAATTATAGAGAAGGACAGTGGGGAACCAAGAGCATTTGGAATCTCAGGAGCCTTCAAACTGGACAATGAACAGTGTCATCTGTTCTGTGGTCAGTGGCCACCTACCTAAGGAATGGGTCCCCCAGGACCAACCATGTGGCAGAAGGCTCCTCCTCTTGCCCTTCTTTTAGTGTGGGATCCTGGAAGTCACTGTCACAGGGATGCTATATCTACATGGGCTTGGACTCCTCATATGGAAAGAATTACTATTTTTTCAAGTGGTAAAATGTTAACAATTGGTGGATCAGGATGATGGAAATACAGGATTTCTTTACTCTATTTTTGCAAATTTGCTATAAGTTTGAAATTGCTTGAAGGTAAAAAGTTAAAAAATAAAAAAAGAAGAAGAAGAGCTGGGCATGGTGGCTCGCACCTGTAATCCCAGCACTTTGGGAGGCCGAGGCAGGCGGATCACAAAGTCAGGAGTTTGAGACCAGCCTGGCCAATATGGTGAAACCCCATCTCTACTAAAAATACAAAAATTAGCCAGGCGTGGTGGTGGGTGCTTGCAGTCCCAGCTACTCGGGAGGCTGAGGCAGGAGAATTGCTTGAATCCGGGAGGCAGAGGTTGCAGTGAGCCAAGATTGCGCCACTGCACTCCAGCCTGGGTGACGGAGCAAGACTCCATCTCGAAGGAGGAGGAGGAGGAGGAGGAGGAGGAGGGAGGAGGAGGAGGAGGAGGAGGAGGAGGAAGAGGAAGAAGAAGAAGAAGAAGAAGAAGAAGAAGAAGAAGAAGAAGAAGAAGAAGAAGAACCCAGAAACCCCCTCATGAACTCTTCCATCACAACCCCTCTGCTGCCACCACCAAGGAAAGCCCATTCTGGCTCCTAATAGCTAAACTAGTTATTTCTATTTGAATCATAGAAAAAGTGACTGGGTGCACTGGGTGCTCATGCCTCTAATCCCAGCATTTTGTGAAGCTGAGGTAGGAGGATTACCTGAGCCCAAGAGTTTGAGACCAGCCTAGGCAATGTAGTGAGGCCCCATCTCTACAAAAAAAAAAAAAAAAAAAAAAATTAGCCAGGCATGGTGGTGCAAGCCTGTGGCCCTAGCTACTAGAGAGGCTGAGGTGAGAGGATCACTTGAGCCTGGGAGGCCAAGGCTGCAGTGAGCCGGTGGGTAACAGAGAGAAACCCTGTCTCAAACAAACAAACAAACAAAGAACCAAAAAAAAAAAAAAAAAAAAAAAAAAAAGAACTGAATCATACAGAAAGCATTCCTTTATGCCTGACTTCTTCTCTTTTTTTGAGACGGCGTCTCGCTCTGTCACCCAGACGGGAGTGCAGTGGCACGATCACAGCTCGCTTCAGCCTCAACCTCAGCTATCTTCCCACCTCAGCTACCCTAGCAGCTAGGACTACAGGCATGAGCCACTGCACCTGGCCTGTGCCTGACTTCTTTCATTCAACATTATGTTTAGGAGATTCAGCCATGTCTTTGCTTGTCCTTTTACTTCATTCTCATTCCTCCACAGTATTCCATTGTAAGAATGTATCATATATGGGTGGGACTTCCAGAATGACTGAGTGAGGAAGCTCTGAAACACCCACCCACGCACACAAAGCCCTCATTCTTTTCTCATTAAAGTTCAAGACTTTTCAAAGTAAACACTCCTCAATTTGTTACATACTGTGTTAGTTTTTTCTTTTTTCTTTTTTTGAGATAGAATCTCATTCTGTCACCCATTATTCTACCTACTACTTATAATTTTGATCAATCTCCAGTTTTCAAATGGTTATTTTTTCTCACAGTTTTGCACAGTTTTGTTATAAGTTTTTGTATTTTGCTATAAGTTTTGCTAAGTTTTGTATTTTTAGTAGAAATGGGGTTTCGCCATGTTGGCCAGGCTAGTCTTGAACACCTGACCTCAGGTCATCCACCCGCCTCAGCCTCCCACAGTGCTGGAATTAGAGGCATGAGCCACCATGCCCTGCCAAGAGAAATTATTTTTAAGAGAACCAATAGAAATTCTGGATTTGAAAAGTATAGTAACTAAAATGAAAATTTCCCTGGAGGGGCTTAAAAGCAAATTTGAGCTGACAAAATAAAGAATTGGCAATCTTGAGGATAGATCAGCAGAGGTTGTAAAAGCTGAATAATGGAGAGAAAAAAGACTGAAGAAAATGAACAGAGACTCAGAAGCCTGTGGCCTAGCATCAAATGCACCAACATCCAGGTAACAGGACTCTGAGAAAGAGGGAAAAAATAGAGAAATGGGCAGAAAAAATATTCAAAGAAAAAAAATGGCTGAAAAATTCCAAAATTTGATGAAAACAATCTACACATCCTTGAATCTGAATGAGCCAGAAGGAGGATAGACTCAAAGAGATCCACACATGAGTGCATTATAATTAAACTGTTGAAAAGAAAAAAAATAAAAACTTGAAAGCAGAAAAGAAAATCCATCATATACACAGAAATGACAATAAGATTAACACATGACTTTTGTCAAAAACAATGGAGAAATACACAACAAACTAGGAATAGAAGGAAACTACCTAAGCATAGTTATGTACAGATTAAAACAAACCTGATAGTGAAAGACTGAAAGCTTGTTCTCTAAGACCAGGAACAAGTAAGGATGCCTGCTTTCACCACTTCTAATAACATAGTACTGGAATCCTAGCCAGAGCAATTAGGCAAGAAAGAGAAATAAAAGGCATCCATATTGACAATGAAGAAGTAAAATTATCTCTATCTGCAGATGACATGATCCTATATGTAGCAAACCCTAAAAATTGCATCCATTAAAAAGCTATTAAAACTAACAAACAATTCAGTAAAGTTGCAGGACACAAAATGGTCACATAAAAGTCAATTGCAGCTGGGTGTGGTGGCTTATGCCTGTAATCCCAGCACTTTGGGATGCCAAGGCAGATGGATCGCTTGAGCTCACAAGTTCAAGAACAGCCTGGGCAATATGGTGAAACCCTGTCCCTACAAAAAGTACAAAAATTCACTGAGTGTGGTGGTGCATGCTTGTGGTCCCAGCTACTTGGGAGGCTGAGGCAGGAGGATGGTTTGAACCTGGGAGGCAGAGGTTGCAGTGAATCGAGATCGCACCACTGCTCTCCAGCCTGGGTGACAGAGCCAGATCTTGTTAAAAAAAAAAAAAAATTGCATCTCTACACACTAACAATTAACAATCTGAAAATAAAATTTAGAAAATAATTCCATTTACAATAGCATCAAAAAGAATAAAATATGTAGGAATAAACCTAACCTAACCAACAAGGTAAAAGGCTTATATGTTGAAAACTACAAATGTTTCTGAAAGAAACAAGGACACAAATAAATGGAAAGACATCCTATGTTCATGGATCAAAAGACTTAATATTTTTAAGATGTCAGTAGTAACCAAAGCAATCTACAAATTTAATCCAATGCCTATCAAAATCCCAACATCATTTTTTAAAAAAATTCTAAAATTTATATGGAAACTCAAGAGAACCCAAATTGCCAAAATAATATTGAAAGAGAAAAACAAAGTTGGAAACATCACACTTTCTGACTTAAAAACATACTACAGGCTAGGCAGGGTGGCTCATGTTTATAACCCTAGCACTTTGAGAGGTCAAAGCGGGAGAAATGCTTGAGGCCAGGAGTTTGAGGCCAGCCTGGGCAACAAAGTGAGATCCCATCTCTACAAAAAATAATAATAATAAATAAAAATAAATAATAAAAAACATTCTGCAAAGCAACAGTAATCAAAGCAGTGTGGTACCAGTATAAAGACAGACATATAAATGGATGGAACAAAATACAGAGCCCAGAAATAAACTCTTGTTCATATGGTCAAATGAGCTTTGACAGGAGTGCAAAGACTATACAATGGAGAAAGGACAGTCTCTTCAACAAATGGTACAGGAGAACTGAATATCCACATACAAAAGAATAAAGTTAGACCATTACTTTATACACCATATACAAAAATTAAATCAAAATGGATCAAAAACCTAAATGTAAAAAATAAACTATAAAACTTTTAGAAGAAAACATACAAGAAAGCGTCATGACATCAGACTTGGCAAGGATTTTCTGGATAATCATACCAAAAGCACAGATAACAAAAGTAAAAATAGGTACATTAAACTGCCATCAAAATCTAAAACTTCTGTGCATCAAATTACACAATCAACAGAGTGAAAAGACAACCTACAGAATGAGAGACTGTATTTGCAATTACATATCTAGGGTTAATATCCAAAATATATGAGGAACTCAGCCGGGTGCAGTGGCTCACGCCTGTAATCCCAGCACTTTGGGAAGCCAAGGCAGGTGGTTCACTTGAAGTCAGGAGTTAGAGACCAGCCTAGCCAACATGGTGAAACCACATCTCTACTAAAAATACAAAAAATTAGCCAGGTGTGGTGGTGCACACCTGTAATACCAGCTACTTGGGAGGTTGAGGCAGGAGAATCGCTTAAATCTAGGAGGCAGAGGCAGCAGTGAGCTGAGATCGCACCACTGCACTCCAGCCTGGGTGACAGAGTAAGACTCTGTCTCAAAAAAAAAAAAATTATATATATATATATATGAGGAAGTCCTGCAACACAATAAGAAAAAGACAAATAACCCAATTTTTAAATGAGCAAAGGACTTGAATAGGTATTTCTCCTAAAAAGATATACAAATGGCCGGCCAGGCACAGTGGCTTACGCCTGTAATCCCAGCACTTTGGGAGGCTGAGGCTGGTGGATCACAAGGTCAGGAGATCGAGACCATCCCGTGAATGGTGAAACCCCATCTCTACTAAAAATACAAAAAATTAGCTGGGCTTGGTGGTGGGCGCCTGTAGTACCAGCTACTTGGGAGGCTGAGGTGGGAGAATGGCGTGAACCCAGGAGGCGGAGCTTGCAGTGAACTGAGATCACGCAACTGCACTCCAGCCTGGGCAACACAGCGAGATTCCGTCAAAAAAAAAACAACAAAAAAAAAACAGATAGACAAATGGCCAAGATGAAAAAACCTTAAACATCATTAATCATTAGGAAATTGCAAATCAAGACAAATATCAACCCACACCCATTAGGATGACTAATGAAAAAAAAAAGACGGAAAATAACAAGTGATGGCAAGGATGTGGAAGAATTGGAACTCTTGTTCACCGCTGGTGGGAATATAAAATTGTATAGCCACTATGGAAAACAGTATGGTGGTTCCTGAAAAAATTAAAAGTAGAATACTATGTGATCCAGACATTCCTTTTTTGGGTATATATCCAAAAGAATTGAAAGCAGGATCTTGAACAGATACCTGCACATTCATGTTCACTGTGGCATTTTTCATAACAGTCAAGAGGTGGAAGCAACCCAAGTGTCCATCAACAGATGAATGCATAAACCAGATGTGGCATATACACAAATTGAATATTATTCATTAAAAAGGAAGGAAATTCCGACACATACAACATGGATGACTTTGAGAACATTACGCCAAGTAAAATAAAAGAAGCCAGTCTCAAAAGGCAAATACTGTATAATTCCCCTCATGTGAGGTAACTAGAGTAGTCAAATTCACAGAGACAGAAAGTACAATGGTGGTTGTCAAAGGCTGTGGGGGATGAGGGAGTGGGGAGCTGTTTAATGGGCATAGAGTTCCATTTTGCAAAATGAAGATGTTCTACATACTGCTCACACATCAATGCGAGTGTAGCTAACACTAAGAGATCGAGCTGACTGGTATCTCTTCTGATGAGGATACTAATCCTATCAGGTCAAGGCCCCATCCTTATGACCTATTTAACCTCAATTACTTCTTTAGAGGGCCCATCACCAAATACAGCCACACTGGGGCTTAGAGTTTCAACATATGGATTTTTGGAGACACAAACATTCAGTTCATAACAAGCAACTGGGAAGGTGGAATGTGATTGCTAGAGTTTCCATGTTATAGCATTTTATTTTTTTCTTTTATTTCCTTGGGACCCTGCTTGATAACATGTTATATCATTTTAAGTTCCCAGTTTTTAATTTAAAAATTTTGGAGACATGTCAAAAAATGGGAAAGTATGACCCACACATTAGGTGAGGGAGAGTAGTCAATAGAAGCTGTCTCCTGAGGAAGCTCAAACATTGAACTGTGAGACAACAGCTTTAAGTCAACTATTATAAATATGTTCAGTGAACAAAAAGAAACCATGTCTAAAGAATTAAAATATACAAACAATGTCTCACCTATAGAGAATACCAATAAAGAGATAGAAATTGTAAAATAAGGAACAAACAGAAATTCTGGAGTTGAAAAATATAATAACTGAAATGAAAAAATTCACTGGAAGGGCTCTAAAGCAGCTTTGAGCTGGCAGAAGGAAGAATCTGTGAACTTGAAGATAGGTTAATTAAGATTATTCAGTCTTGGCCAGGCACGGTGGCTCACGCCTGTAATGCTAGCACTTTGGGAGGCCAAGGTGGGCAGATCACCTGAGGTCAGGAGTTCAAGACCAGTCTGGCCAACGTGGTGAAACCCCGTTTCTACTAAAAACACAAAAAATAGCTGGGCATGTGGTGGTACATGCCTGTAATCCCAGATACTCATAGGCTGAAGTGGGAGAATCGCTTGAACCCCAGAGGCAGAAGTTGCAGTAAGCCGAGATTGTGACACAGCCTTCCAGGCTGGGCAACATAGTGAGACTCTATCTCAAAAAAAAAAAAAAAAAAAAGAAAGAAAGAAAAAGAAAGAAAGAAAGAAAGATTATCCAGTCTATAAAATGGTAGAGGGCAGGGAATGAAAAATGTGAACAGAGCCTCAAAGACCTGTGTTATGCTATCAAACACACCACACCAACATATGTGTAGTGGGAGTTCCAGAAGGAGAAAAGAGAAAACAGTAGAAAAACTATTTGAAAAAACAATGGCTGAAAGCTTTCCAAACTTAATGAGCAACATTAATCCTCACATTTAAGAATCTCTCAGTGTGAAATTGGGTTAAGAAAAAAAAAAGAATCTCAATGAACTTAAAGTAAGATAAACTCAAAGAGATCATCACCTAGACACATCATTACAAAACCTTGGAAAGACAGCTAAAGAGAGAATCTTGAGAGCAGCAAGAGAAAACCCATTCACCACAGACAAAGGATCCTCAATAAGATTAACAGCTGTCAGCTGGGCATGGTAGCTCACACTTGTAATCTCAGCACTTTGGGAGGCCAAGGTGGGCAGATCACCTGAAGTCAGGAGCTCTAGACGAGCCTGGCAACATGGCGAAGCCTCGTTTCTACTACAAATACAAAAATTAGCTGGATGTGGTAGTGCACGTCTGTACTCCCAGCTACTCAGAGGGCTGAGGCAGGAGAATTGCTTGAACCCAAGAGATGGAGGTTGTAGTGAGCCAAGACTGCACCACTGCACTCCAGCCTACGCAACAGAGCTAGACTCCATCTCAAAAAGAAAAGATTAACAGGCATTTTCTCACCAGAAATTATGGATGCCAGAAGGTAATAGAATTACCTATTCAAAGTGCTGAGAAAAAAAAGAAGACTGTCAACCAAGAATTTCATATTCAGCAAAACTGTCCTTCAAAAGCAAATTAGAAATAAAATATATTCCTATATAAACACAAACAGCAAAATTGTCACTGGCAGACCTGTCTACAAGAAATACTAAAGAGAATTCTTCAAACTAAAATGAAAGGACATTAGATAGTCAAATTCACACAAAGAAATAAAAGAGCATTAACAAAGGTAACTACATAGGTAAATATTAATGATAGTATAAATTTCTTTTGTTTGTAAATCTTTTCTTCTATCTGATTTACAAAATGGCTGCATGAAGCAATCATTATTAAAACTATGTTGATGTGTTTAAAATGTGTAAAGATGTAAGTTATATGAAAATAATAGCACAAGGAGAAGAAATGGATTGGAGCTATATTGGGGCAAAGGTTTTTTATACTGTTGAAATTAAGGTGGCATTAATCCTAATTTGATTCTTTTAAATTAAGTTCTTAATTGTACTCCCTAGGGGAAACACTAAGAAGATAACTAAAAATACGGTTGAAAACTATTTTTAAAGCCATACACACACACATGAAATAAAATACTATAAATATCTATTCAACATAAAAGAAGGTAATAATGGAGGCATAGAGGAACAAAAAAAGACTCAGAAGAAAAAAATTACACATGAATGTACTCAGAAGAAAAAAAAGACTATCTATATATATAGATATAATATATATGTATAAAACAAATAGAAAAATGGCAGACATAAGTCTTACCTTTTTGTAATTACATTGAAAATAAATGTATTAAATTTCCCAATTAAAAGCAGATTTTGATAGGATGGATTTCTTTAAAAACATGATTCAACTATATTCTGTCTGCAAGAGACACACTTTCTTGTCAAAGACACATATAGATTGAAAGTTACATGATAAAAAAGAGCTTCTTCTCCAAGAAAATATCAAATACCAGTTGACTCCGGTACAGTGGAAAGACCTAGAGGCTTCCACAGTGGCATCCAGGGCTGCCACACTTAAGCCAGAGGCTGCACTGTCACCCTGGGCAACTTTGCCAAGCCCACATTTGATGCCAAGACCTATAGCTATCTGACCCCCAACATCTGGAAAGAGATAGTATCACCAACTCTTCCTATTAGGAATTCACTGACTATCTTGTCAAGACCCAAACCAGAGTTCCTGTATAGAGGATCCAGGCTCCAACTGTGGCTACAATATAAGGTTTTTTAAAAAAACAAACAAACAAACAAAAAATAAATAAAGTGAACTAAACCTGTTTTTTCTTAAAAAAAAAAATAGAAAAAGATATGCCATGAAAATATTAACCAACAGAGAGCTAGAGTACCTATACTAATATCAGACAAAATAGATTTTAAGGCAAAATCTTTTACTCAAATTAAAAGAAGATGTAACAGTTATAAACATATATGCATCTAGCAGCAGTACCCCCAAAATATATGAATCAGAAATTGACAGAATTGAATGGACAAATAGAAATGAAACAATAGGCCGGGCACAGTGGCTCATGTCTGTAATCCCAGCACTTTGGGACGCTGAGGCAGGTGGAACACCTGAGGTCAGGAGTTTGAGACCAGCCTGGCCAACACGGCTGCCTATAATTCCATCTACTCAGGAGGCTGAGGCAGGAGAATTGCTTGAACCTGGGAAGCAGAGGTTACAGTGAGCCAAGATCATGCCACTGCACTCCAGCCTGGGTGACAGAGCGAGACTTCATCTCAAAAAAAGAAAAAAAGAAATGAAACAATAATTGTTGGAGACCTCAATACCCAATAATGAACAGAACTAGCTAGAAGATCAATAATAGAAGACTCGAACAACATTAACAACTAGATGTGCTGGGCTCAGTGGCTCACACCTATAAGGCCAATACTTTGGGAGGTCGAGGCCAGAGGATGGCTTGAGCCCAGGAGTTTGAGAACAACCTGGACAACATAGTGAGACCTTATCTCTGCAAAGTTTAAAAATTAGCCAGACGTGGTGGTGTGTACCTGTAGTCACAGCTACTCGGGGTGCTGAGGTGGGAGGATGGCTTGAGCCCAAGAGGTTGAAGCTGCAGTGAGCTATGATCTTGCCACTGCACTCCACACTCCAGCCTGGGCAACAGAGCAAGATCCTGTCTCAAAAAAAAAAAAAAAAAAAAGTATATCTTACAGACATCTATATAACACTCCACCCAACAATAGCAGAATCCACATTCTACTGAAAGGTGCATGAACAATTCTTTAGGATATACCATATGTTAAGCCATAAAACAAGCCTCAATAAATCTTAAAGGATTGAAATCGTCCAAAGCATGTTTTCCAACCACAGTTGAAAGAAATAACAGAAGGAAATTTCAGAAATCCACAAATACGTGAAAAATAAACTACAAAATCCTAAATAGCCAGTGGGTAAAAAGAAATCACAGGGAAAATTAGAGACTTGAGATAAATGAAACAAAACACAACACACCACAACTTATAGGATACAGCTACAGCTTCCTCATAAATGTCTATATTAAGAGAAAGACTTCAAATCAGTAATCCAACATTCTACCTTAAGAAATTAATTTTTTAAAAGAGCAAAATAAACCTAAAGCAAGCTGAAGGAATGAAGTCATTTAGATTAAAGTGGAAATAAATGAAATAGAGAGTAGAAAAACAATAGGGAAAATTGATGAAACCAAAGGTTGGTTCTCCGAAAATGTCAACAAAACTGGCAAACCTTTAGCTAGACTTACCACAGATAAAAGAGAGAAGATACAAATTAACAAAATCAGGGCCAGGTGCGGTGGCTCACACCAGTAATCCCAGCACTTTGGGAGGCCGAAGTGGGCAGATCACCTGAGGTTGGATGTTCAAGACCAGCCTGACCAACATGGAGAAACCCTGTCTCTACTAAAAATACAAAATTAGCTGGGTGTGGTGGCGCATGCCTGTAATCCCAGCTACTTGGGAGGCTGAGGCAGGAGAATCATTTGAACCCAGGAGGCAGAGGTTGTGGTGAGCCGAGATCCCACCATTGCACTCCAGCCTGGGCAACAAGAGTGAAACTTTGTCTCAAAAAAAAAAAAAAAAATCAGGAATGAGAGAAGAGGCATTAATACCCACATTACAGAAAGATAAAGGACTATAATGGAATACTATGAACAATTCTATGACAACAAATTAGATAATGTAGATAAAATGTATACACTCCTAGAAAGACACAAACTCACTAAAGAAGACATAGAAAATCTGAATAGATCTATTTACAAGTAAAGAGATTAGATTAATAATCAAAAAGTTTCCAGCCAGATGTGGTGGCTCATGCCTGTAATCCCAGCACTTTGCGGGGCTGAGGCAAGTGGATCTCTTGAGCCCAGGGTTTCAAGACCAGCCTGGGCAACATGGCAAAATTTCATCTCTACAAATAATACAAAACTTAGCCTGGCATGGTGGCATGCGCCTGTAGTCCCGGCTACTTGGGAGGCTTAGGGGAGTGATCACCTGAGCCCAGGAGGTCAAGGCTACAGTGAGCTATGACCACACCACTGCACAGACAGAGTGAGACCTTGTCTCAGACAAAACAAAACAAAACAAAACAAAAAATTTCCCTCAAAGAAGAGCCCAGGCACAGATTTAACACCAGTCTTTCTCAAAACCTTCCAAAAATAGAAGAGGAAGGAATATTTCCTGACTCATTCTGTGAGGCCAATATTACGCTTATATCAAAACTAGAAAAAGACATCACACATACACACGAAAAGAAAACTAAAACCAGTATCTTTTATAAATATAAATGCTAAATTTCTCCAAAAAAAAAAAATCCTCCAAGACCAAGTGGAATTTATCTCAAGAATATATAGTTGGTTTAACATATAAAAATCAATCAATGCAATACACCATATCTGTGAAATAAAGGACAAAAACCACATGATCCTCAATAAACACAGAAAAAAAATTGACAGGTCAGGTGCGGTGGCTCATGCCTGTAATCCCAGCACTTTGGGAGGACAAGTTGGGTGGGAATCGCTTGAGGTCAGCAGTTTGAGACCAGTCTGGCCAACATGGAGGAATCCCATCTCCACTAAAAATACAAAAATTAGCTGGGTGTGGTGGCATGCACCTGTAGTCCCAGCCACTCAGGAGGCTGAGGCAGGAGAATCACTTGAACCTGAAAGGCAGAGGTTTCAGTGAGCCAAGATCGCGCCACTGCACTCCAGCCTGGGTGACAGAGCAAGATTCTGTCTCAAAAAAAAAAAAAAAAAAAAAAGAGAGAGAAATGAAAAAGAAAAAAAAATGACAAAAGTCCAACACCTTTCATGATTAAAAAAAAAAAAAAACTCAAAAACTAGGACTAGAAGGGATCTCAAGCTGATAAAAGGCATCTGTGAAAAACTACTAACATCAGTCTTGGTGGTAAAAGACTGAATGATTTTCCCCTAAGATCAGGAATAAAACGAGAATGTCTGCTTTGGCCATTTCTATTCAACATGTTATTGGAGGTTCTAACCAGGCAATTAGGCAACAAAAAAGGCAATCAGGTCAGAAAGGAAGAACTATTCCCATTTACAGATGATATCATCTTATACAAAGAAAATCCTAAAAGAACTGCAATCAAAGCCTACTAAACAGTGAAGGCAGGCCGGGTGCAGTGGCTCATGCCTGTAATCCCAGCACGTTGGGAGGCCAAGGCGGGCAAATCTCTTGAGGTCAGGAGTTCGAGACCAGCCCGGCCAATATGGTGAAACCCCGTCTCTACTAAAAATACAAAAATTAACCGGGCATGGTGGCAGGCACCTGTAATCCCAGCTACTCAGGAGGCTGAGGCAGGAGAATCACTTTAACTAACTCTGGATGCAGAGGTTGCAGTGAGCCGAGATTGCACCACCGCACTCCAGCCTGGGTGACAAAGGTCTCAAAAAAAAAAAAAAAAAAAAAGGAAAAAAGAAAAAAGGAAACAAACAAACAAAAAAACAATAAAGGAGTAGAACAAGGTTGCAGGATAGAAGAACAATATTAAAAAATCAACGTGGCTGGGCTCGGTGGCTCACACCTGTAATCCCAGCACTTTGGGAGGCTGAGGTGGGCAGATCACAAGGTCAGGAGTTCAAGACCATCCTGGCCAATATGGTGAAACCTCATCTGTACTAAAAATACAAAACTTAGCCAGGCGTGGTGGCAGGCGCCTGTAATCCCAGCTACTCGGGAAGCTGAGGCAGGAGAATTACTTGAACCTGAGAGGTGGAGGTTGCAGTGAGCCGAGATCGTGCCATCACACTCCAGCCTGGGCAACAGAGCAAGACTCCGTCTCAAAAAAAAATCAATTGTATTTATATATACTACTCATGAACAATAAAAAATACAATTAGGAAAATAATTCTATTCACAATAATATCGAAAAGTATAAAATACTTTGGGGCCGGGTGCAGTGGCTCATGCCAACAATCCCATCACTTTGGGAGGCCAAGGTGGGAGGATCACTTGAGGTCAGGAGTTCAAGACCAGCCTGGCCAACATGGTGAAACCCCACCTCTACTAAAAATACAAAAATTAGCCACATGTGGTGGCACATACCCGTAATCCCAGCTACTCAGGAGGCTGAGGCATGAGAATTGCTTGAACCCATGAGGTGGAGGTTGAAGTGAGCTGAGATCGCGCCATTGCACTCCAGCCTGGGTGACAGAGCAAGACTCTGTCTCAAAAAAAAAAAAAAAAAAAAACTTCGGAATAAATTTAACACACATGCAATATTGTTACACTGAAAATTACAGATCTTTGCTGAGAGAAATTAAAGAAGGTCTAAATAAATAGACATTCTCTACAAATCAGAAGACTCATTATTAATAAGGAATTTCTCCTCTATTTCATCTATAGATCCAATTCAATTCTTCTCAAAATCCAAGCAGGCTTTTTTTTTTTTTTTTTTTTTTTTGCAAAAATTGACTAGCTGTTTCTAAAATTTATTTTAAAAGGCAAAGGGCCTAGAATGGCAAAAACAATTTTGAAAAAGAGTAACAAAGCTAGAAGACATAATTTCCCAATTTCAAAACTTACTATAAATCTACAGTAGTCAAGAGAGTGTGGCACTGAATAAGGATAGACATATAGATCAATGGAACAGAAGTGAAAGCCCAGAAATATACCCTTAACACTGATGCCAATTGATTTTCAACAGAAGAGCCAAGGCAATGCCACAGAAAAAGAATAGTCTTTTCAACAAATGATGATGGAACAATGGAATATCCATGTGCCAAAGAATAAAGTTAGATCCCTATATCACACTATAGGCAAAACTAAACTAAAAATGGATCAGAGAACTAAATATAGAGTTAAAATTATAAAACGTTAGAAGAAAATTGTTGTGACTTTGGGTTAGGCAAAGATTTCATAGATATGACAGCAAAAGCACAATCCGTAAAATTTTAAAAATTGATAAATTGGATTTCATCAAAATTAAAAGCTTTACAAGATACCATTAAGGAAATCTAAACATTGGAAGAAAGTATTTGCAAATTATATGTCTGCTTAAAGACACGTATCCAAAATATATAGAATACTTACAACTCAATATCAAGTAGTTAAATAATCCAATTTTAAAAGTAGATATAATAATTGAATATATATTTTGCCAAGGAAGATATATGAATAGCTAATAAACACATGATAAGATGTTCAATATTTTTATTCATTAGGGAAATACAAACCACAAGAGATACCATTTTATACCACAAGAACAGCTATAATTTTTTTTTTAAAAAAGGACATAACAAGTGTTTGTGAGGATGTGGAGAAACTAAAACCCTTATAAATTGATTATGGGAATGTAAAATGGTGCACCCAGTTTGGAAAACAGTTTTTCAGTCTCCTTAAAATTTAAACATAAGTTTTCCATATGACCTGTCAATTGCCCTCCTAGGAATATTTGTCCATGAGAAACGAAAAGACATGTTCACACAAAGCTTGTTATAGGAATGTTCACAGCAGCATTACTCTTAGTAGCCAAAAAATGGAAACCAAAATGTTCATCAGTTGATGAATTGATAAACAAAATGTGGTACGTCCGTACAATGGAATACTATTCAGCCATTAAAAAGAATGAAGTGCTGGTACATGCTAAAACATGGATGAACATCAAAAACACTATACTAAGTGAAAGTAGCCACACATAAAAAGCCACATATTGGATAATTCAATTTATTTGAAATGTCCAGAAAGGGCAAATCTACAGAGATAGCAATTAGATTAACAACAGTTGACTGAGGCTGGTTAGAAAAGGGAGTGACTGTTAATAGTCATGAGGGATCTTTCTTGAGTAATGGAATGTTCTAAAATTGAATTATGGTGATGATTGCACAACTCTGTAAATTTACTAAAAAATCATTGAATTGTACACTTAAAAATAAAATGAAATAAAATGAAAAGACCTGACTAAAACAAAAATAGTTTAAAAAGATAAACTGGCCAAGCACGGTGGCTCAAACCTGTAATCCCAGCACTTTGGGAGGCTGAGGTGGGTGGATCGCAAGGTCAGGAGATCGAGACCATCCTGGCTAACATGGTGAAACGCCGTCTTGACTAAAAATACAAAAACTTAGCCGGGTGTGGTGGCATGCACCTGTAGTCCCAGCTACTCGGGAGGCTGAGGCAGGAGAATTGCTTGAACCCGGGAGGCAGAGGTTGCAGTGAGCAGGGATCGCGCCACTGCACTCCAGCCTGGGCAACAGAGCAAGACTCCATCTCAAAAAAAAAAAAAAACAGATAAACCACAAATATGTAAATAAACCAGTTTGTTTATTCATTCTACTAATGATAGATATTTGAGTAGTTTCCAGTGTAGAGCTATTATAAATACTGTTACTGTGAACATTCTTGTATATGTCACACAGTAAACATCTGTAAACTTATTCATTGTCTTTTGGAGATGGGGTCTTGCTCTCTCACCCAGGCTGGAATGCAGTGGTGCAATCATAGCTCATTGTAATCACAAAGTCATGAGTCGCCAGGACTACAGGCACATGCCACCAGGCTAACTTAAAAAAAAATTTTTTTTGCAGAGATGAGGTCTTGCTATGTTGCCCAAGCTGATCTCTAACTCTTGGCCTAAAAGGATGCTTTCACCTCAGCCTCCCAAAGGGGTGAGATTACAGGCATGAGCCACCATGCCTAGCCCATATGTACACATTTCTGCTGAGTGTATATCTAGGAGTAGAACATCTGAGTCATGAGTATGCATATATTCTGCTTTAGCAGATACTGCCAAAGACTTTTGCCAGGTTCTCTACCAATTTACATGTCCTTTGGCAGTATATGAAATTTCTACTTTCTCTATGCTATGATGTGAATGTGTCCCCCAAAGTTCATGTCTTGGAAAATTAATCCCCAAAGCAACAGTGTTGAGAGGTGGGTCATCTAAGAGGTGATTAGAGATCATGAGGGCTCCATCTTCATGAATAGATTAATGTCATTACGGTAGCAGTGATTTAGTTATCACTGGAGTTGGTTCATGATAAAAGGGTGAGTTCTACCTCCTTCCCTTTTCTCTCACATGAGCACTTCTGCCCTTTCACTTTCCACCATGGGATGATGCAGCAAGAAGGCCCTGGTGAGATGTAATTCCTTCGACCTGGGACCTCCCTGTCTCCAGAACTGTGTGAAATAAATCTCTGTTCTTTATAAATTGCCAAGTCTTGGGTATTTTGTTATAGCAGCATGAAATGGACTAAGATACTCTACTTCCTTGCTGACATTTGGCATCTGTTCAGCCATTCTGCTGGGTGTGTAGTGATTCCTTCTTATGGTTGTGAAAGTGAACACTATTTTAGGTTTTTCTCTTTTGGTTTTTGGCTGTTCGGGAATCTTCTTTGTGAAATGCTAATTCAAATATTTTTGCCCTTTTTTCCCCTTAAGTAGTCTGTTGTTTTCTTATTGATTTTTGTAGAAGTTTTTTTTCTAAGAAATTATTTTTTCCAAGCCAGTCACAATGGCTCTTGCCTGTAATCCCTTTGGGAGGCCGAGGTGAAAGAATTATGTGAGGCCAGGAGTTCAAGACCACCCTAAGCAACATAGCAAGACCCTGTCTACAAAAAAATAAAACTAAATGAAATTATTTTTTCCACTCTTTGGCTTGACTTTTCACTTTTTTTTTTTTTTTTTTTTTTTTTTTTTTTTTGAGATGGACTCTCGCTCTGTCGCCCAGGCTGGAGTGCAGTGGCTCAATCTCAGCTCACTGCAAGCTCTGCCTCCCGGGTTCACGCCATTCTCCTGCCTCAGCCTCCCTAGTAGCTGGGACTACAGACGCCCGCCACCACGCCCGGCTAATTTTTTGTATTTTTAGTAGAGACGGGGTTTCACGGTGTTAGCCAGGATGGTCTCAATCTCCTGACCTTGTGATCTGCCCGCCTCGGCCTCCCAAAGTGCTGGGATTACAGGCGTGAGCTACCGCGCCTGGCCAACTTTTCACTTCCTTAACAATGTCTTTTGATAAGCATAAGTTTTAGTTTTAATGTAGTCTAACTTATCCATTTTTTTTTTCCTTTGTGGTTTTAGTGGGTTTTTGTTTGTCTTTTGTTTTTTTATTTTTATTTATTTATTTATTTTTTGAGACAGAGTCTCACTCTGTCTCCCAGGCTGGAGTACAGGGGCACAATCTCAGCTCACTGCAGCCTCAGCCTCCTGGGTTCAAGCAATTCTCCCACCTCAGCCTCCTGAGTAGCTGAGACTATGGGCACATGCCACCATGCCTGGCTAATTTTTGTATTTTTCGGAGAGACAGGGTTTTCGCCATGTTGCCCAGGCTGGTCTCAAACTCCTGGCCTCAAGTGATCCTCCCATCTTGGCCTCCCAAAGTGCTGGGATTACAGGCATGAGCCAGATTTTAGTGTTTTGTTTGTTTTGTTTTTTTTTTTTAAGACGGAGTCTCACTCTGTCACCCAGGCTGGAGTGCAGTGGCATGATCTCAGCTCACTGCAACCTCTGCCTTCTGGGTTCAGCAATTCTCCTGCCTCAGCCTCCTGAGTAGCTGGGATTACAGGCGCCCTCCACCATGCCCAGCTAAATTTTGTATTTTAGTAGAGACGAGGTTTCACCATGTTGGCCAGGCTGGTTTCGAACTTCTGACCTCAAGTGATCCATCCGCCTCAGCCTCCCAAAATGCTGGGATTACAGGCATGAGCAACCACGCCCGGCCAGTTTTAGTGTTTTTTGATGTACCATTTAAAAAACATTTGCCTATTTCAAGGCCACAATTATATTTTCCTGTTTTCTTCTAAAATATTTATTGTTTTACCTTTCACATTTAGATCGACAATAAATCTGAAGTTGATTTTGCATATACTGTAAGGTAAGGGGTCAACATTTATATTTTTCTATTTGGGTAACTGATTGATGCAACACCATTTTTTAAAAAAGCACTGCAGATTTATAGTAAGTCTTGAATTTGATGAAGTCCTCCAACTTTGTTCTTTTATTTTTAATTTAATTTATTTAGTTATGTATTTATTTATTTTGAGATGGGGCCTCTCTCTGTCTCCCAAGCTGGAGTGCAGTGACACAATCATGACTCACAACAGCCTTGACCTCCTGGGCTCAAGTGATGCTCCCACCTTGACCTCCTGAGTAGCTGGGACCACAGGCATGCACCACCACACTTGGCTAATTTTTAAAATTATTTATAGAGATGAGGTCTCGCTATGTTGCCCAGGCTGGCCTTGAACTCTTGGCCTCAAGTGATCTTCCCGCCTCAGCCTCTCAAAGTGCTGGGATTACAGGCGAGAGCCACTGTGCCCAGCTCCAACTTTGCTCTTATTCTTCAGGATTACTTTGGCCATTCCTGGTTTTCTGCTTCTGCATATAAATTCTAGAATGAGCTTGCAGTGAAAATTATTCTGAGATTTTACTGGAATTACATTAAGTCTATACATCAATTTGAAGAAATCAGAAAAATTCATTATAATATGAATCTTCCAATCTATGGTCTTGGTATGTTTCTCCATTTATTTAGCTATCTTTAACTTTTTTGGAAAATGACTTTGTAGTTTTCAGTGTAGAGGTCTTGCATGTCTTTCATCGTAATAATTTCTAGATTTTTTTTGGAGGAAGGCAAAAAGATATCTATATTTAGAATTAGCCAGCTGGACTCAGTTTAGATGATCCCAACTTTGTTGGCAACATCCAAAGCATCGTAATCAGAAGCCAGGCAAACGTGTGCCTTCTTCTCTCCGTCAGGCTGAATCAGAGTGTTGACCTTGGCCACATCAATGTCATAGAGCTTTTTCACAGCCTGTTTGATTGGTGCTTGCTGGCTTTAACATCTACAATGAACACAAGTGTGTTGTCTTCTATCATCTTTTTTTTTTTTTGAGACGGAATCTCGTTCTGTCGCCAGGCTGGAGTGCAGTGGCACGATCTCGGCTCACTGCAACCTCCGCCTCCCCAGGGTTCAAGCGATTCTCCTGCCTCTGCCTCCCAAGTAGCTGAGACTACAGGCACACGCCACCACGCCCAGCTAATTTTTGTATTTTTAGTAGCGACAGGGTTTCACCATGTTGGCCAGGATGGTCTCAATCTCTTGACCTCGTGATCCGCCCGCCTCAGCCTCCCATAGTGCTGGGATTACAAGCATGAGCCAAGGCTCCCGGACGTTGTCTTCTATCTTCTTCATGGCAAACTTAGTAGCCAGTGGAAACTTGATGATAACATAATGGTCAAGCTTGTTTCTCCTGGGGTGCTCTTCCGAGGATATCTGGGTTGCCTCCGGAGTTGCAGCGTCTTGGCCACAGGAAGGTGGGTGATGTGAGGATCTTCTTTTCTTTGTGGCTGTGGACACCTCTCAGTACTGCCTTCTTGGCCTTCAAAGCCTTCGATTTGGCTTCAGCTTTAGGAGGGACAGGAGCTTCCTTCTTTGCCTTTGGCAAAATAGATCTTGTGAAAAGGATCTATTTCGAGATTTTTCATCATTTATTCTATCATATAGCATTTTAAGTTTTTAGTTAAAATGTTTCTTTTTTTTTTTTTTTTTTGAGACAAAGCCTCGCTCTTGTCCCCCAGTCTGGAGTGCAGTGTCGAATCTCGGCTCACTGCAACCTCTGCCTCCCAGGTGTAAGCGATTCTCCTGCCTCAGCCTCCCGAGTACCTGGGATTACAGGTGCATACCACCACACCCAGCTAATTTTTTGTATTTTAAGTAGAGACGGGGTTTCACCATGTTGGCCAGGCTGGTCTCGAACTCCTGAACTCAGGTGATCTGCCCATCTAGGCCTCCCAAAGTGCTGGGATTACAGGCGTGAGCCACCATGCCTGGCCAATTGTTTCATTTTTTAATGCAAATGTCTATGTATGTTGCTTATTTATAAAAATGTAATTAACTTTTAAAGATTAACCTTGGATGCAGCAGCCATTCCAAATTCACTTGTTTTTGTTTGTTAGTTTTCTTTCTTTTTCAACCAAGATCAACTTCTGCACAGATTCACTTATTGATTCCAATAGCTTGTCTGCAGACTTATTGGAAATTTCTCTGTACCTAATCATGTCATGTAAATAATGATAGTTTGGAGCTGAGCATGGTGGCTTCATTTTGAGAGGCCAAGGTGGGAGGAATTCTTGAGCCCAGTTCAAGATCAGCCTGTAGTCCCAACTACTTCCAAGGCTGAGGTAGGAGGATCACTTGAGCCCAGAAGTTTGAAGCTGTGGTGAGCCATGACTGCACCACTGCACTCCATCCTGGGTGGCAGAACAAGACCCTGTCTCTAATAATAATAATAATAATAATAATAATAATTTTGCTTCCCCCCCACCCCCAATGCTTATGACTTTTATTTCTTTTTCTTGACTTATTGCACTGGCTTCCACCTCTAGTGCAATGTTAAAGAGAGCTGGTGAGAGTGGTCCAAGTCACAGTAGTATACTGAACAGTTTGTTCGGTATACTATCATATATGTAGGAAAAGGAGGACAGGGGTTACATGTACATATAGGCTTACAATACTAGAAACCAGTAACCCATCACCAAGGCCACAACCAACTGGACTAGGGGTTATAGCTGGAGCCAATAGTAGTCACCCAGACCTCCCAGTGGCCAATGCAATGGGCTGGTTTGGGAACTCAATCAGTAGGATCAATCTGGAATGGGGTGATAACCTGTGTCATCAGATTTGGAGACCCACAGAGCAGAATCACAGTCAGTTTCTCACACCAGGAAGAGGTGCTTAGCTGGGATACAGGAAGGGGAGCTTTCACCACTGTTTGCAAAGGAAGATGGCCCAGAGAAAAGATTCTCTGTCTGACTATGTTTTCTGGGCATTTCATGATCTTGCTTTCCTATTGCTTCCTCTAGGGACTTTTCATCAGCATCTCAAAAACTCTCAAATCCATAAATCACCATAAAAACCATTGTTGAAAAAAACTGGCAAAAGTCCTTACCTCTGGAGAGGTCAGGGACAGGGAGGGAGACTTACATTTCACTGTTATATCATGCCCATGTAAGGTTGATTGAAAAGTAAATTTAGTATTTATGTTATAATACATAAATAAATTAGATATTAAATCATTACAAGGTTGAAAAGACAATCGCTGGGAAGGCACTCCTCTGGAAGAATGTGTCAGGGTTGCCAGCCCCTCTAACCCACCCCTGCTGTGCTTCTTTTTTTTTTTTTTAACTTTAAGTTCTGGGATACATGTGCACAATGTGCAGGTTTGTTACCTAGGTATACATGTGCCATGGTGGTTTGCTGCCCTTATCAACCTGTCATCTTGGTTTTAAGCCCTGCATGCATTAGGTATTTGTCCTAATGCTATCCCTCCCCTTGCCCCCACCCCCTAACAGGCCCCAGTGGATGATGTTCCCCTCCCTGTGTCCATGTGTTCTCATTGTTCAACTCCCACTTATGAGTGAGAACATGTGGTGTTTGGTTTTCTGTTCCTGTGTTAGTTTACTGAGAATGATGGCTTCTAGCTTCATCCATGTTCCTGAAAAGGACATGATCTCATTCTTTTTTATGGCTGCATAGTATTCCATGGTGTATATGTGCCCCATTTTCTTTATCCAGTCTATCAACTGGGAATATACCCAAAGGATTATAAATCATTCTACTACTATAAATACACATGCACACGCACACGTATGTTTATTGCAGCACTATTTACAATAGCAAAGTTTTGTTTTGTTTTGTTTTGTTTTGTTTTGTTTTTTTTGAGATAGAATCTTGCTCTGTCACCCAGGCTGGAGTGCAGTGGCCCGATTTCGGCTCACTGCAATCTCCACCTCCTGGGTTCAAGCGATTCTCCTGCCTCAGCCTCCTGAGTAGCTGGAATTATAGGCACCCACCACCACGCCCAGCAAATTTTTGCATTTCTAATGGAGACAGGGTTTCGCCAGTTGTCTAGGCCAGTCTCAAACTCCTGACCTCAGGTGATCCGCCAACCTCGGCCTCCCAAAGTGCTGAGATTACAGGCGTGAGCCACCACGTCCGGCCCCCGCTGTGCTTCTGACATGGGGAAGGGAATGGCACAGAAGCCAAGACCCCATCCCCCGCCCACCCCAGGGAAGGCAGAAACTGGAGCCATCCACAGGGAAGGACGTGAGGAAGTGGGAGCTGTGGCTGACCTAAGGAGAATGTAGCAGCAGCCACTACAGAAAAAGACGCAGACCCAGAGAGCAGCTGGGTCACAAAGATGGCAGAGTGCTGGCTGCAGGAGGGACAGAGGACCCCCAAACCAGGGGAGGAGGCTGAGCTGCTCAAGGAGTCCCGAGCGCCACTCTGCCCTCCCCTACTATTCCCAGCCCAGCTATTCCCTGCTATTCTGGGTATTCTGCGTCCCTGCCTGGGAGGCCCATGCAAATTCTTTCTGTGTTACAGATGCGTGTAAATCTGTGACCTCCCTCTCCGGCGGACCTGTCCTTCCAGAGCACTGAGGCAAGAGGGCCCCTGCAGGGGGCGGGGGTGTCTCTCTGCTCCATCTGGGGCAGCCCCCCTTCCTCAACTCCCATCTTCCTAGAGAAACCTCCTCCCTCTTGTCCTAACCTCTAGGGTTGGATCCCAATCCCACAGCTGGGAATTTTCCAAAATCCCCACAAGCCCTTTTACCCGGATTGCCCTTTCTCCATACCACCCTTCAGGGGTCTGCAACACTGAGTGAGGTTGTGAGAAGGGTTTCTTGGAGCCCCAAAATAGCAAAATGGAACTGAGTGCAGAGGTAAGAGCACGGAAGGAGAATCCAGATCTAGTTCTGGACCACGCTGAACCCAAATACAGTGTTCGAAATAGCAATTAATAACTATGTGCCTATCTGTCTTTAGGCCTTTTATGTGGATTAATTTATTTAATTATCACAAAAATATTTTGAGGTAAGTACTATTTTTCTCTCCATTTTACAGAGAAGGAAACTGAGGCTGGGTGTAGTGGCTCACGCCTGTAATCCCAGCACTTTGGGAGGCCGAGGCCGGTGGATTGCTTGAGGTCAGGAGTTCAAGACCAGCCTGGTCAACATGGCGAGACCCCATCTCTACAAAATATACAAAAAATTTAGCGGGACATGGTGACGCGTGCCTGTAGCCTCAGCTACTCGAGAGGCTGAGGCACGAGAATTGCTTGAGCCTGGGAGGCCGAGGTTGCAGTGAGCCGAGACCATGCCATTGCACTCCAGCCTGGGTGACAGAGTGAGACTCCGTCTCAAAAACAAACAAACAAACAAAAAACAGAGAAGGAAACTGAGGCACCAAGAGGTTAGAATGCTTGCCAAGGTGCACAGGTGTAGGTGATAGAGCCAGGATTCAAACTTAACTAGTCTGATTCCAACATCCATGTTCTCAACTCATACATTCCACTGCTCCTCACAGTCCCTGGGCAAAGCGCCCACCTCTGAGCCTCAGTTCATGCTGTTCCCTCCTACAGGAATGTCCTTCCTCCCTTCTCCACCTGGCAAAATGCATCTTTCCAGATCCCAATCTGAGAGCCCTGATGTGTCCCCCAGCACGTGCACACACACCAGACAGAATTTCATGGTGTCCTCCTCTGGGCCACTGGGCAGCCACTTCCCTCCAGCACAGAGTGGTCATGCCATGCAGCCTTTGCCCAGCCAGGGCCTCGCTCCCCTGCTAAGCCAGGAGCACTTCCCGGCAGGCCCTGGGCTTGGCCCGTCACAGTGTCCTCAGCCTCCAGCACACAGCAGCCTTGGCCAGTGCCGTTCCGCGTTCCAGATAGGACTGGCCTCCACCTCTAACTTTCTGTGGCACTTTGGGTAAACCACTGCCTCTCTGTGGCCTCAGTTTCCCCATATCTAGGGATCCCAGGATTGAGATTTTTAAAAAAATTTTTCTGATTGTTCCTCAGCTGCTGAGAGTTCTATGTCTCCCTGCCAGAAAAATCACCTGGGAACTTTCCTCTCAGACCACGCTGTGGAGAGAAACCAAGGAGTTGCTGGGAGGGCCAGTGGGACTTTCTGGGCTCCCAGCTGGACTTGGACTTTCCTAGAGGAACATCTGAGTCACCTTCCTGTCTGCGGAAGGAGTTTGGCTGCTCTGTTTCAGATGATGAAAGGCCAGGAAAGGGCCTCTGTCCAAACATCCACTCTTCCCACCCAGACCTGATGATGCCCCTCCAGTGCCAATACCCCATTGATAATAATAATCGGAAATATGATTTATACACTACCCTCCCCCATACTCATTCACAGTGCCCTGCAGTTCCCAAGCCAAGGAGATAGAGCTGTGGGATAGCTAGGACTAGGCTGGGTCAGACCAGAGCTCTTGTGCCAGGGCTGCTGCTCCTTCGCCTCTCCATGCCTCAGTTTCCTCGTCTGTAAAATGGGACAAGGGCACCTGTTTTCTTAGGTTGCTATGAAGAATACATGTGCAAACTGCACAGTGCCTCGTGCCTAGCTATTGCTCAACACTCTGGAAGGACCAATGGTCTAAGCCAGGTAGGTGCTGGCCAACACCTAACTCCGACCATTATACAGATGAGAAGATCCCCTGAGCAACTTGGGAGCAAACAGAAGGTGTTCTATTCATCTCCATGTCACCAGCATCCAGCACATGATAAATATCCAAAAAGCCTAAGAAATGTTCCACTTCCCACTCAGCCCCAGTAGCTGTGTGTCTTTGGGCAATCTGCCTTCCTTCTCTGGGCCCAGCCTTTTTGGGATGCCTAAGCTCACACTTTAATATCCAGGTGCAAGGGAGCAGTGGATTACATTAGGAACTCTGAGTTGGCAGAGCTGGCCTGGTATGATTTCTGCCTTCAACACTAACTGTGTGATATAAGGGAAGAAGGGAAGTTCCTTTACCTCTTTAAGCCTCAGGATTGTGTGTGTGTGTGTGTGTGGTTTGTTGTTGTTGTTGTTGTTGTTGTTGTTTAGAGACGAGGTCTCACCATGTTACCCAGGCTGGTCTTGAACTCTTGACTTCAAGTGATCTACCCACCTTGGCCTCCCAAAGTGCTGGAATTACAGGCATGAGCCAGCCTCGGCTTCCTATTCATAAAAAAAAAAAAAATTCCCCCTACCTCTCAATATTGTTTTGAGACTTCAACATATGAAAAGTACTGGACACAGCCCCGGAACATCGTAAATGCTCAATTAACTAAAGATGATTTAAGGGTGAGAAGAGGAAGTTGGGGGGTTGGTTGAAATGGTTATAAACCATGTTGTGGGAACCCAGAAGAGAGAGCAACAAATTCCAGCTGGGGAGATGTAGAGAGGGGAGGCGACTCACCGGAGGCCACACAGTTATTGTGGCAGAGCTGGAGGGAGTTCCACAGACCAGACCCCTGTTTGGGCTGGAAGGCAGCCATCTCTGAGGGAGCGAGGCACTGGTTTCGTGTCTTCCTTCTGAGAATCCAAGGCACCTAAGACAAACAAACAAATAAATCTTGGCCTGAGTTCCATTTCACTCAGTGAAGGAGCCTTGTAAAAGGATGTGTCTGAGCAGGAAAAGTTTATCCCTACCCATTTCACCTTCAACTTGAAGAAGGAGCCCTGAACCGTGACTCAAGACTGGGTTCTAGACCTCTCTGGGCCTCAGTTTCCACTTCTGTAAAATGACTAGATTTTATAGGCATTTCTGTGCTCTTGCAAACAACCACCAAGATACATTGTTAAGTGGAGGAGGAAAAAGAACAAGGCCAGTATGCATAGAAGATGACAGTTTAAGGAGAAGGGTGGGGGAAGGTGGGAATGCCTGTATACATCAGCTTGTATATGCAGAAAATTTCCTGGAGGGCTACATGAGGAACCAGTACCGCAGGGCTTTCCTCTGGGGAAGGAAGCAGGAGTCAGGGATGGAAGGAAAGTTTTCATCTGTTTATTCTTACTTTGCACCTTTTGAAAGTTAAATTATGCAAATGTAATCCCTGTGGGGGGGGATATATATACACATATATACATATATATATATATGCACTGTAAAAAATAGAAAAGTATTGAAATCCAGCACTTTGGTATTTTTAAAAAATTATATAACATTGACTGCAGTTTTTGTTTCCTTTTAATACTCTGAGATTCCAAGAAGAAAACCCCCCAAAAGGCAGGATCTCTGGTCAGAGACCTAATGCCTGCAGGAGGAGGAAGTGGGGGCAGAAACAGGGAAAAGAGATATACAAGATTAGAAAATTCAAACCTTATTATGAAAGCTACAAAAAAGGAAAGTGAAAGCCTTTGCCTCCCTCCCCAGAGGCAAGGTAATCAGAGGAAATCTCTGATAACAGCTTTCTGTGATTCATCCGGGACACGGGAGGATTAAAAGTCAATAAATAAAAAGAAAGAAAAAGAAACCGACATTGTGAAAGCGAAGTTTACATTTGATTTAATCTCATGTCTGGTAGGAGCTGTTTCTGCAGGTGATTTTGTCCTGTTTGTCCAGGCACTGGGTGGGGTTCCATTCTCCTTGGTCAGGTATACAAGCCAGCAGGCCTCCTGGAAGCAGCATCCCTATCTTCTCAAAGTTAGGCAATGACATTCAGAGCTGGCTCCTGGGGAGGGGGAGGCCATCCAGAGCCTACCCAGCCTCACACCCTATCCCCTGGCAAACACCTCAAGCCCTGACTGTGGTCCTCTCTCTCCAGAACCACAAGCATCTCCCCAGCTGGGCTGAGAAATGTGTCCCGGGGTTCCAGTTCACCGACACCTTTTTCCAGCTTCTTTTTTATTATAAAAATAACACATGCTCTTGGTAAGAAATTCCAAGAGCACAGAAGAGCAGGAGCCCCCTTCTCATTCCCTTTCCTCAGGGTGAACTGAGCCACCAGGGTTCTTGGTGTCCCAGTCAGCCCCAGGAGATCATAAGGGTAATGATGCCCATTTTATAGACGAGGAAACTGAGGCATGGAGAGGGGGAGAAACCATTGAGGCCATGTGTTGAAAAGTGGCAAAGGTGGGATTTGAATATGGCTCTTCTGCCCCCAAGTCTAGAACTTTCCACAAGTCTACCAGGAGTACAGCTCTGCTCTGATCAGCTCAATCCCAAGTTCATAGTGCTTCTTTGCCCCATCCTTATCACTCCTCATCCCCACCACACAAACATATACACGCATACACACACACACACACATACACATATACACACATACACACATACACACACATGCATACACATGCATACTCACATATACGCACATGCACACAGACATACACACATATACATATACACATACACACACACATTACACACACACATATACATATATACACATATGCACCCACATACACACACATACACACACATACACACAAAATCCCACAGTGACTAACCCAGCTGCATGAAAATGCCTCCACACACATATATACAATCACCCAGCCCAGTGCCCTCATCCCCATAGACTATTTCTGAACCAACATATATACTTGCACACAATCACACATGCGCAATGTACAAAAACACACTTCAGACACTCACACGTGTTCTCACTTCCAGAGACACAAAGACACACTTCTACACACCCATAGACATAGATGCTGGCACACACCCATCCCCACCAGCCTCCCCTCATACCCTCTGTCAGAGCCCACCCCTCAGAGACGCCACATCCATCTCGTGGCCAAGCCATCACCGCCAAAGTCCTGTCCTCTTCTACCCAATCAAGCCCTAGTTGTGGTCTTCTAGGTACACTATTGTGCCAGCCGGATGCCACCTGTCCCCCAGCCAAAGCTGGGCCCCTCCCTCAATGCCCTTGCCCTTCTGCCGAAGATTCCAAGGCAGCAGAATTCTGTTTATTTTATGTATTTATTTTTGAGAAAGAGTTTTACTCTGTCGCCCAGGCTGGAGTGCAGCGGCATGATCTTGGCTCACTGCAACCTCCACCTCCGGGGCTCAAGTGATCCTCCTGCCTCAGCCTCCCGAGTAACTGGGACTACAGGCATGTGCCACCACGCCCAGCTAATCTTTGTATTTTTTTGTAGAGACGAGGTTTCACCATGTTGGCCAGGCTGGTCTCAAACGTCTAATCTCAGGTGATCTGCCTGTAAACTAGCAGAATTTTTTTTTTTTTTTTTGAGACGGAGTTTCGCTCTTGTTGCCCAGGCTGGAGTGCAATGGCGTGATCTCGGCTCACCACAACCTCCGCTTCCCAGTTTCAAGCGATTCTCCTGCCTCAGCCTCCTGAGTAGCTGGAATTACAGGCATGCGCCACCACGCCCAGCTAATTTTTTGTAATTTTAATAGAGACGGGGTTTCTCCATGTTGTTCAGGCTAATCTTGAACTACTGACCTCAAGTGATCTGCCCACCTCAGCCTCCCAAAGTCCTGGGATTACAGGCATGAGCCACCGCACCCGGCCAAGCTAGCAGAATTCTAGGGCGTCCTGTTGTCACCTCTCCCACCCCCATGGCAGTAGTGCCTTGAAGAGATTTGATGAAGAACCTCACAGTTCACCACTCCTGCCTCCTGAGGTGTGCACAGATAGCTTGAAAGGGACCATCTGCTCCTGAGGATCTGCACTCACCCTCGCTCCAGACCCTCTTCATCTTCTCTGAACACTTCCAAATCCCTTACCTCCAAATCCCTTCCCCCAACAGTTCTCAGAGGATGGGGACCTGAACATTCAGTCGTGGCTCCATTTGGCTCACCTGTAAATGTGGTTCCTGAACACTCCAGAGACAACTAGGAACTTCATGAAAACACACAGTCCTGCCCCCAGACCCACGTGGGGTCTCTGGGACTGGCACAGGGTGGCCACTCAATCTGATGGCCAAGAAGAGGTCAATTGAAGAGCTGGGCAGGTGGAGAGAGGAACATCTTTCTCTTCCATAGTCAGACATTAACCGGGAGAGAACTGGATCCCCAAAATGTAATCTTGAGGACTTGAGCACAAGCACTGAGGGCCCTAGTTGGGGTGCTATGAATATATGGGGGAAACACTCTGAATTGGGGATTTACTGGGGGATTTATTAATTTGTTTTTCAATTAATAAATACTTCCTACAAGGAGGCCGGCCTCAGTGACTGTAATCCCAGCACTTTTGGAGGCCAAGGCAGGAGGATCACTTGAGTCCAGAAATTCGAGACCAGCCTGGGCAACATAGTGAGCCCCTGTCTCTACAAAAAATACAAAAATTATCCAGGCTTGGTGGTGCATGCCTGAAGTCCCCGCTAATCGGGAGGCTGAGGTGGGAGGATCATTTGAGCCTAGAAGGTTGAGGCTGCATTGAGCCATGATCGAGCCACTGCATTCCAGCCGGGGTGACAGAGCAAGACCCTGTCTCAAAAACAAAAACAGTTCCTACAAGGAAGCAGGCACCAAGATGTGTGGGGATTGAAGAGTCCCAGATCACATGAGTGTGGGGTCTGGTGGGGACACACGTAGCCTAAAACTCTCCTCTCTCTCTGTCTCTCTCTCTCTCACACACACACACACACGCACACAAACACACACACACATACACCATGCCAAGGGTTCTGGTGCAGACAGGGGAGCTGACCCAGGCTGGAGGTCAGGAAAGGCTCCCCAGGGAGGGAACCAGAGGAGAGCTGAGGGCGGCGGGTGAAGGTGTTGAGCTCCTTCAGCAACTTGGAAACTTTTTCAGACCACCTGACCTAGAAAAATTTTGTATCAGACTGTCTCATTTTTATGAGGAACTTGATAAATGAAGAAACTTGCTCTATATATCTGCTGAAACCTTTGGAGAACAAAGGAGGCATCAGTAATGCTCTTTTTTTAGAATGAAACGTAATTTTCATGGCTGTTTTTCCTTTCACATTGCAAAAGCAGTGCCTTTTGGGAAACATGACTCCCCCAGCCCCCACCCTCCCCTGCCCTGCCCACCGTGTCTCTGGCTGGGGAACAGGGCACCCGACTTGCACCACCCCGTCATGACCTCCTGGGACTCCAAGAGTCCATCTGTTGCCTGTCCAGGCACCTCCCCTGGGCAGACCCACCTGTGCCCCTGCTGGCACATCCTCTGCTGAGGTCCCCAGGACAAAGAACATAGGTTGGTCTTCTAGGATCTGAGTCCCAGCAACCATAGAGAAAGACTGCAACAAACAGGCCTGGAGAAAATAGCATTAGGCATATCAAAATCCAGAGGCAAACGGGGAGTTATTTGAAGATAAAGAATTTCCAGAGGAAATGTCAAAACTCTGAGTGGCTTCACGCAGGTGGAAAAGGGCTGCAGCTGTGGGTTCCTGCTCCTCCCCAGGGTTGTGGTCCCCATTTCCCTCCTTGGAAGCCCCACTTGGATGGGTTTGCGTCCCAGACATGGCCTGCAACACTGGGTCCAAGCAGTTTAGGGGCTAGCTCTGACTCTGGAAGGCTGGAGAAATGGCTGCACCAGCTCTGGGCTCTCACGATGCACATAGGGCCAGGAGAAGTGGCTCATGCTTGCAATCTCAACACTTTGGGAAGCCAAGGCAGGAGGATTGCTTGAGGCCAGGAGTTTAAGACCAGCCTGGGCAACGTAGACCTTGTCTCTACAAAAAAAAAAAAAAAAAAAAGTTGTTGTTGTTTTAATTAGCGGGACATGGTGGCCAAACACCTGTAGCCCCAGCTTACTCAGGAAGCTGAGGCAGCAGGATCTTTTGAGCCCAGGAGTTTGAGGCTGCAGCGAGCCAAGATTGCACCATTGCACTCCAGCCTGGGTGACAGAGCAAGGCCTTTCTCTAAAATATAAATAAGGCCAGGCCTGGTGGCTCATGCCTGTAATGCCAGCACTTTGGGAGGCTGAAGCGGGTGGATCACTTGAGGCCAGGAGTTCGAGACGAGCCTGGCCAACATGGTGAAACCCCATCTCTACTAAAAATACAAAAATTAGCCGGGCATGGTAGTGTGCGCTTGTGACCCCAGCTACTTCGGAAGCAGAGACAGGAGAATCTCTTGAACCCAGGAAGCGGAGACTGCAGTGAGCTGAGATCGTGCCACTGCACTCCAGTCTGGGCAACAGAGTGAGGCTCCATCTTAAAAATAAATAAATAAAATAAAAATAAATAATGATTTTAAAATGATGCCCATAGAAAACGTGTAGTGATTAAAAGGAAAATGGAATATTTGTCCCTCTTTATTGCACTTTCCCCGGGATCCCTGGCTTTCCTGGAGAAATTGATGCCCCATCTCAACTGGACTCCATACCATCCTTGGTTCTCCTGAGACCCATCTTCTCCCAGTCCCACCCCTAGGCCTTTGCTCATGATGGGCTCCATGGAATGCCTTCCCCTTCCTCTCAGCCCATATAGGTCAGACCGGTCCTTCTCTGACCACCTTCCCCAGCACACCTCCTCCTCTTTGGCATCCCTGGAGTTCTTTCTCTTCCACTAAGTCTGCATCATTTAATCAGGCAGGATCTTATCTCTTGTTTCCTGATGTTTTGCAGAGGAGCCATCTAAGCTAGCACTGCCCAATAGAAATATGACACAAGCCACATAGGAAATTCAATTTCTTTTTCTTATTCTTTTTTCTTTTTTTTTTTTTTTTAAACAGAGTCTCGCTGTGTTGCCAAGACTACAGTGCAATGGCACAATCTCAGCTCACTGCAACCTCCGCCTCCCAGGTTCAAGCGATTCTCCTGTCTCAGCCTCCTGAGTAGCTGGGAATAAAGGCGTGTGCCACCACACCCAGCTACTTTTTTTGTACTTTTGGTAGAGATGGGGTTTCACCATCTTGGCCAGGCTGGTCTTGAACTCCTGACCTCAAGTGATCCACCTGCCTCAGCCTCCCAAAGTGCTGGGGTTACAGGCATGAGCCACCCCACTCAGCCAGAAATTAAATTTTTCTAGTAGCAGCATTGAAAAAGTAAATAGAAACAGTGGAAATTAATTTTAATAATATATTTTTATTTAACCCAACATGGCCAAAGTATAATTACATTGAAAATTAATAATGAAACAGTTTACATTTTTGTTTTCATACTGTCTTTGAAACCTACTTTATATTTTACACTTATGATCCCTCTCAATTCAGACTCGCTACATTTCTTTTTTTATTTTATTTTATATTATTTACTTTTTTTTTTGAGATGTAGTCTCGCTCTATTGTCCAGGCTGGAGTCCAGTGGCGTGATCTAAGCTTACTGCAACTTCTGCCTCCCAGATTCAAGCAATACTCCTGCCTCACCCTCCTGAGTAGCTGGGATTACAGGTGTACACCACCATGCCCAGCTAATTTTTGTATTTTTAGTGGAGACGGGGTTTTGCCATGTTGGCCAAGCTGGTCTCGAACTCCTGACCTCAAGTGATCTGCCTGCCTCGGCCTCCCAAAGTGCTAGTATTACAGGCGTGAGCCACTACACCTGGCCTGGACTGGCCACATTTCAAATGCTCAAGAGCCAGTGAGTGACTACTGTGTGGGCGGGTACAGGTCCAGGCTGTGTTTGTCTTTGGGTTACATGTGACAGAGGTTCACATTAAACTGGCATAAGTGAAAAAGCGCATTGGCTTATGAAACTGACAAGACCAAAAGGGATAAATTGATGGACAGCTAGCTCCAGGTTTTCCAATGTCATCAATGTCATCAGAGAGCTGACATTGTATATTTTCCAGCTTTCCTTCTCAAGTAGGTTCTGGATGGCATAGAAAAGACAGCCACCACCAGCTCAGCCACCTGACCCCTCACCCAGCTTCTCTATTCCAAGTGTTCCCCCAGGCCAGACTCCCACTGGACCAACTGGAATTCTGCACTCATTTCTGAACCAATCAGTGTTGTGGCAAGATGGGTGGAATGGCTGACTAGCAGATGTGAGTCATCTGACCATTCCCAGCATGAGAGGAGAGGAGAATCAGCCTCACCTTTCCTGCTGGGACTGACAGTGGCCACGGAGGGGTTTCCCAAAGGAAAATCAGGAGGTTTGGTACCCAAAGACTAAGGGGGCCACACAGGATGGGGAGGGAGAGGGATGTGAGGTGAGAGTGAAAAGTGACCAGAATGCAGGTTGGATTGAATAAAAAGAGGCTCCCAAGAGTACTGGAGTATGAGATTGAACAGGAAAGACATGATCTTAGTCTGGCGGAAATGTTCAAAAGATGTGATGGCTAGTAGGGCGCATGCCAGCGAGAGCAGATAATAGCCTTGGTGCTGGGTGCCCAGGAGTCTTGGGGGTTGTGAGGAATCCCGGAGAGGGGAAGGGCCAGGATGGTCGTGGGGACTATGGGAGGCTCACTGCAGCCACATTTACCAAGGAGGACAGCAGTATTTCCACCTGTTGCTGCTGATATGGCCATAGGAAGCACATCAAGAGACCATTCAGAGGCCTCGACCTCAGACACTGCATCCCATACCCCACACTAAGGATGCAGCCCACCCCGAGAGAAAGCTCTGCACTGGTGCAGCTCTAAGCAGAACACAGAAACCTTTTAGCCCAGAAAGACAGAGCAGATGGACCTTCCCGAGGGTCTGGAGGTCCCCGAGCCCAGGCAGTCAAAAGGGCTGTTATCCCAATGGGGAGAGCTGGGCACGGGACTCAGAGAAGAAGACTTCTGGGGAAGGCAAGGGTCATGAATGGCCTTCCCAGGGGGGAACCCAGGCTTCCTGAGCTCCACTGCAGAGGCACAAAAAGCTGACTTGAAGAGCCCAGAGAATTGACTCAGTCGTCTGTCTGTCCGTCCATCCATCCATCCATCCATCCATGTATCCCTTTGTCCGTTCACCCACTCATGTACTATTTATTTACCAAGCTCCTGCTATGTGACAGGAATGCCCTACCTGCCAGGAATACCCTGGTGAACTAGATGGCCGAGGTCCCTGCCTTCGCAGAGCCCAGAGCCTAGTCAGGGAGAAACACGATCAACAGATAAGCCAGCCAATGAACACGGTGACTTCAGATCTCAAATAGGGCAGCCAGATAGCAAGTGACTGGGAGGAGAGGTGGGGGCTGCTTTAGCCACACTCTGAGGAAGAGTCATTTGAAGAAGATGGCTCTAGACAGAGGAAACGGCCAGTTTCATAGACCCTGCGGAGGGAGTACATTTTGTATTGGAAAACCAGATAAATGGAGGTGGGAGATGAAGGTGGGGGAAGAGGTTGGAAAGCTGGTCATGGCTGACTCAGGTGAGGCCATCAGGATGCACTGTGGTTGTGGGGAGGGCAGGCTAGAGATTCTCTCCACAAAGTCAGATTGGCAGGTCAAACTGGCCCCATAGTATTCACCAGGCACAAGAATTGTCATATTAGGCTGGGCACAGTGGCTCATGCCTATAATCTCAGCATTTTGGGAGGCTGAGGTGGGAGGTATGCTTAAGGCCAGGAGTTCAAGACCACCCTAGGCAATATATTGAGACCCCATCTCTACAGAAATTTTTTTTTTTTTTTTTTTTTTTGCAAAAATTAGCCAGGCGTGGTGGCATGTGCCTGTAGTGCTAGCTACTTGGGAGGCTGAGGTGGAAGGATCACTTGAGCCCAGGAAGTCGAGGCTGGAATGAGTTGTGATTGCACCACTACACTCCAGCCTGGGTGACAGAGTAAGATCTTGTCTGAAAAAAAAAAAAAAAAAAAAAAAATCACATTGTTTTATTTTGCTGGGCTAACACATAAAGCATTTACTCTGCTCCAGGCACTCTAAGTGCTCAGCATGTATTAACTTATTTGATCTTCTCAACAATCCTCTAAGATAGATACTAGTACTAAGACCATTTTACAGATGGGGAAACTGGGGAACTGAGAGGCTAAGTAACTCCCCCGAGGTCACAGAGCTAGCAAATGGCAGAAGCAGGATTTGAACTCAGGTGGTCCCAGAGTCCACACATTCAGCCACGAGGGTTCGAATTAAAATTGGCCAGCCGGGTATGGTGGCTCACACCTGTAATCCCAGCACTTTGGGAGGCCGAGGCAGGTGGATCGCCTGAGGTCAGGAGTTCAAGACCAGCCTGGCCAACATGGTGAAACCCCATCTCTACTAAAAATACAAAAAAAAAAAAAAAAAAAAAATTAGCTGGGAGTAGTGGTGGGCGCCTGTAATCCCAGCTACTCGGGAGGCTGAGGCAGGAGAATCACTTGAACCTGGGAAGTGGAGGTTGCAGTGAGCCGAGATCGCACCATTGCACTTCAGCCTGGGCAACAAGAGCGAAACTCCATTTCAAAAAAAAATTGGCCCTCTACTCCTTGCCTATCAGGGTGGTAAGCTGTCGTCTCAGCCATTCCTGGGGTTCTCCTTCTAGGGTGGCCAAAGGCTTAGGAGGCATGGGCAGAAGCAGTCCAGAGAACTTAGAAGTGAGCTCCTGGCCTTTGGTCTATTCTGGTCGTCACTGAAATGCTCACTGTCCACGTGATCCACTCATAGCCAAGAAATTGAGCCGCCTGACTCCCTCTATGCCAAGGGTGGACCTTGGGGTCTTTGGCTCCAGCTCCTGAGGGACCAAATTTTCCCTACCCCATCCTGTTAGACATCTTCGCCTGCCTCGTTCACTTCACCTCCAGATTCCCCCATTCCCCTGGGGCTGGCCTGGCTTCTCCCCTCAGTAGTCAAGATGTCCAAACCAGGACCTTAACAGGCATTTGCTCCTGGCACCCCGTGGCTTCTGCCCTCCACCCTCAGCCCAGAAAACCAGAGCCTAAACAACAAAAGCTTGGCCATGCTACTTGGACTGCCTTACTGGGAAAATCCTACCCTTTCTTTTAAATCTCCTTCAATAATGAAAACAAACAGGACTAAAAACAGCATCTCAAAGTCCATCCTGCCATGTGAATTGGCAAGCCCTCGTGGCTTTTTTTTATTTTTTCTTTTTGAGATAGAGTCTCGCTCTGTTGCGCCCAGGCTGGAGTGCAGTGGCGCGATCTCGGCTCACTGCAACCTCTGCCTCCTGGGTTCAAGCAACTTTCCTGCCTCAGCCTTCCGAGTAGCTGGGATCACAGGCGCCTGCCACCATGACTGGCTAATTTTTTGTGTTTTTAGTAGAGATGGGGTTTCACCATGTTGGTAAGGTTGATCTCGAACTCCTGACCTCAGGTGATCCACCCACCTCGGCCTCCCAAAGTGCCGGGATTACAGGTGTGAGCCACCGCACCCAGCCTCATGGCCTTTATTAAGGAGACAATGTAAAGAAAGTGCTTGGCACAATGCTAGGCCCACAGCATTCAAGAAGGGGTTTTGCTTTGTTTTGTTTTTGAGACAGCATCCCACTCTGTTGCCCAGGCTGGAGTGAGGTGGCATGATCACGGCTCACTGCAGCCTCGACCTCCTGGGCTCAAGCGATCCTCCCACCCCGGCCTCTCAAAGTGTTAGGATTACAGGTGTGAGCCACCACACCTGGCCTCAAGGAGTTTTGAGCCAGACAAATCAAGTTCCATTTATCAGCTGTGTGACTCTGGGTAATTCATGTGGTCTCTCTGAGCCTCACTTTCCTGTAAAATGGGGGTAATGATGACCTGTGTTGTGGTGCTGTGATGAACATTAGGTGAGATAATGGATGGAAAGGAAACATTCACTAATACTCAGCTTCCTGCCACACTTGTCCCTGGGAGGGCTGGTGATGTGCGCTGAAGTCCCGGGAATGCTAGGAATTACCCCTTTCAGGCACCTTGACTGGACAAACACTAGGTCCTCATTTGGCCGTCTGACTTCATCTGTGCAAAGTAGGGCAAAGCACAGGAAGAGCCATGTCGGGGCTTCCCCAGCTGCTTGTGGGCTTTTCAAGCTCCACCCAGGGGACTTTTTTTTCCCAAGCTGGACAAATGCCCAGAGCAGGGAATGGGTGAGGCCTGTCCCACAGGGCTCACTGTTGGCATCTAGGCTGCTGATAAGGTGGAAACAGGACATAAACAGAAATGGTGGCCTTCTCCCTTCCCAATTTTGGTCTCAGGGACCTAGGGGTACAAGGCTTCCTCCAGGCCAGGAGGGTGTCACATGAAAGGTGTCGAGGGGGGACACCTGATCATCCACCCAAACCCAGGAGACAGAGCTGTGTGAGAACCTGGTGCTGAGCCCCATCAAGGGAGCACTTTCTCCCAGGCCAGCCAGGAGGGCAGCAGGCAGGGCGGGGCTGGTGTGGGCTCCAGCTCTGGCCCTACCTCTGTTCCCTTCTCTCTAAAATGATGTGCACTCAGAAAGGTTGGTGAGGCAAGAAATGAAGGGAGGGTCCCAGAGGTGGAGAGTGCAGGGCTTCTGCCCCAAAGAGGACCTTGGGCAAGTCACTCAGCCCACCTGAGCCTTACCTCCCTGGTCTGCATAATGGGGTAAAAGTGGGAAGCTAGCAGCCCCTGCTTCAAAGCCCTTGCCTTCAAGGGAAACCAAGCATCTAGTAACCTGGCTCCCCTATGGCCTTGGTGACCTCCTATTGCATCCCTACATCTTCTCTCTCCACCCTGACACCCCCCACACACACTAGCCAGTCAGCAGGGCTTGTCTGTTTTACCCCAAAACACATCCTGAATCTTGAATTCTACCACCGTTTGCAATCTCCACTTCCCTGGTCCAGCCATCATCATCTCTTACACTCCCTGCCCAGGCCTTCTCCCTGGACTTCCAATTCTTCCCTTGGCCTCCCGTCCATCCTCCACACAGCAGCCAAAGGGCTAGTTTTTGAAGGGCCCTCAGGACCATGCCACTCCCCTGCTTAAAACACTCCAGGCTGGGCACAGCGGCTCACACCTATAATCTCAGCATTTTGGGAGACCAAGGCCGGAGGATCTCTTGAGCTCAGGAGTTCGAGACCAGCCTGGGCAAAGTGTCAAGATCCTGTCTCTACAAAAAGTACAAAAATTAGCCAAGTGTGGTGGTGCACACCTGTAGTACCAAATACTTGGGAGGCTGAGGCAGGGATTGCTTGAGCCCAGGAGATTGTCTGCAGTAAGCCAAGACTGTGCCACTGGACTCCAACCTGGGCGACAGGGCTGGACCCTGTCTCAAAACAACAACAACAACAAACAAAAACATACCAGTTACTCCATCACAGAAGAAAATCCAAACTCTTTTCCCTGGCACTCCAGCCCTGTGTGATATGGCCTGAACCTTCCTATCACCTTACCCCTGCCACACTGGCCTTGCTGTCCCTCCAACAGACTATATTCCTCTCTGCCTCAGAGCCTTTGCACTGGCTATGTCTTTTATCTGAAATGCTGCCACCTGCAGCTTTGATCTTGCTTGTCTTTCTCCTTTTGAACTCAGTGTCAGCTCCTCACAGAGGCCCTCCCTAACCACCCTGCCTAGGAGAGCCCTAATCACTCTTGATCACTGTTAAAAGGGTTTTTTTTTTTTTTTTTTTTTTTTTTGAGATGGAGTCTCACTCTGTTACCAGGCTGGAGTGTAATGGTGTGATCTCAGCTCACTGCAACCTCCACCTCTTGGGTTCAAGCAATTCTCCTTCCTCAGCCTCCTTAGTAGCTGGGATTACAGGCACGTGCCATGACACCTGGCTAATTTTTGTATTTTTACTAGAGACGGGGTTTCACCATGTTGGCGAGGCTGGTCTTGAACTTCTGACCTCGTGATCTGCCCACCTCAGCCTCCCAAAGTGCTGGGATTACAGGCATGAGTCACCTCGCCTGGCCAAAACGATAATTTTTAAGATAAAATAATAATTCATATAAATATAAAATGAACACATGTCAAAGATTTTATTTTAGTCATTAATTAATGGGAGGACCTGTTCAATGTTATAGCCAATTCAAAAGAGAATTCAAAGATACACATATATTGGCAATCAGGAATGCTGAAATGAATTTATAAGTAGATTGCAAAATTGGTCAATATCCACAGGGCAATGATCAATTGCATTCTGCTCTAACAAAATTCACCTGTATTTCTGTGGACAAGAATTATTTGGACATAAAAGTAATGAAAGGTGCAAGCCCTTATAGAATCAGATCCAGCTATCTTTTTTGCCTGTTTTAAAGTCTTTCATGAGTTTCTTGATGCATCCTCTACCCAGCATTTAACACCTGGACGTATTTGTTCACCTGTTTCTTATCCTTCTCCCTTCACTCCATGCCTGAATGTATCTTGAGAGTGGAAATTCTGTTTTGTTCACAGCATCTAGAAGAGTGGCACATAGCAAGTGCTTAATAAATTTTTGTTGACTTTCTTTCCAGCTTCCAGGGCAATTTGTATTTTAGAAGAGGACACAAAAGAGGTTAGTGCTAAACCTAAAGGAAAGAATTCTGGCAGTCAATGAGGATAGGACATTTGGGACAGGGAAAGAGGAGGGTTTCATTGTCTTTCAGATAACCAGGACCTCTGCCCACCCCCAGGGGGCTGCATCCCAAGCTCCAAGCATCTAAAGGGAATCTAATCCAACGGTGGTAAGTGCTGCTGTTCTCTGGCTGAGGCCGCTCTGTGATACCATCTCAGACAAGTCCGAGGGCACTAAGAGGTTAATGTGACCCCACTGCTCACACCTTCTGGGCCTGACCCCTGGACTCCAAAGTTGGCTCACAGATGTTCGAGGGTCTTGGACCCTCTTTTCTAGTGCCTGTGTACAGAGAGGGGCAGCAGCTGCCATTGTAGGAATATGAGTCATTAATGAGGGAATTCATTAATTAATGTGTAATTGTTACACACCAGGTCAGCGGCCCAGCCCCCTGAGATCCTAGAAATCTCGTGGAGAAGGGCACCCTCTCGGTATCGAGGTCTTCTGGTCCCTGGAAACAGCCTGTGCGCGGCGTGCGTAAGCCTAGAGGGGGTGGAAGGGAAGAGAGGAAGATGCCGCGGGGGCCAGGAAAAGAGAGATGAGTCGCGAAATGAGGGGATGCAGGAAGGAGGAAGCGAGGGAAGAATGAATTCTTGGGATCTTCCCTGCGTACATACTGTGTGCCGGGCACGGTTTGGGCACTGGGGACATAGGAATAGGGCGGGTCTGGCTGTGCAGCTGCAGGCCTCGTTCTACCCCGGAGCTTGAGTAAATGAGTTATAACACACATACAAATGTGAAGCTGCAGCTGGGGCAAGTATTCGGAAGGAGAGCGCGGTAAGAGTGCCAGGCGGCCTTGCAATTACTGGGCTTTACCTAGATTGGGCGCCAGCCCACGGAAATGTCTACGAATCAGTGCAGGTAAACGGACTTGATTGCATTGTGCACAAGGGAAATACAAGGTTGCTTGCAGATTTCAGGAATCAAAGCTGACATGATAGTACATGTATGCATGCAGAATGAATACATGCTGGAGGCACGAATGCATGTGTATTAAAGTAAGTCTTCGGTCTCGGCCTTCTCTAGTAGGCCTTGCGCACCCTCTGGCGTCGCCTAGGTGAATCGCGCTGACCCTCCTGGTCCCATCTCTCCATGCCCATTGGAGCAAGTGAGTGTATCTCACTCCACCCAACGCCGGGCGGACGCCGGGCGGAGAACTAGGCCTGGGTCTTCGCTGCCCGCTACGCATGCGCACATTGCAGAACTTGTGAAGAAGCTTTATGAGCGTTGTCTTACAAGCAGTCAGGATGGCCGAGCGGTCTAAGGCGCTGCGTTCAGGTCGCAGTCTCCCCTGGAGGCGTGGGTTCGAATCCCACTTCTGACAGAGCTCAAATGCTTTTTCCTTATCAAGACCGTAGATCAATAAGGTTATGATGTCTTGTGTGTATATGTTCGCATAATCTTTTTTTATTCTTTTACAGATCAATGAGGTTATGATGTCTTGTGTGTATATGTTCGCATAATCTTTTTTTATTCTTTTACAAAACGAGTAGTTTCTTATTAACGAGCATTTTATTTTTTAAAAAAGAATCTCGCTCTGTCGCCCAGGCTGGAGTGCGGTGGCAAGATCCTACCGCCTCAACCTCTTCAACAGTTGGGAGTTCAGAATCACACGACCACGTCCTGTGAGACTTTTTCTTCCCCACAGACATTCATTTGACTTTGGATTATAAAAGCTACGGCCCCCTGTGTTTGCGGGCTTTTCTTGGTTGCGGTCGTCGAAGTTTTCTCTTCTAAAATACCGGAAAAGATCACTTGTCAGAAGTGGGATTCGAACCCACGCCTCCAGGGGAGACTGCGACCTGAACGCAGCGCCTTAGACCGCTCGGCCATCCTGACTTCCTGGGAGAGGTTATTTTGGGGTCTGATGTAGTTCTTCTTATGCTTCAACGATGCTCGGGAACCAGAACCCAGAGGCGGTGTCCCGGGCAGTTCCGAGTCCGGCCTGCTGCTTAGGTTATCCACAACCAAACCCATCTGGTGCAGCGAGACCCACTGCTGTTCTCAAACTGGCGCTTTCTACTGAATACACAGAAAATTTAAATGGAAAATCAGTTTCCCTTACCATCAACAGAAATAAACACAATGAAAACGAAATAACGTTGCTAAATTCTAGCCGCCTGCCCAGGCTCTGAGCCTCAAGTGGTGGTATTATTATGAACTATTACTAATACCAGTCGGATGTTTCGGGCTGTGAATGGGGCACTGGCGGAGTAGGGGGCGGGGTTTGGAGAATTATTGTTGGAAGGAGAATGCTCTATAAGGTTTTTGTTATCCGCTCCTCAGGACGGGAGGCCTTGGGTTGGGAGATCCCACTCTGCAAATGATTACCTAGGGCCTCATCCAGAAAGAGTTGGCTTTTAGACCTTTCTAGTAAGCTGATCAAGGGAAAAAGTTGGAGATTGTTAAGCTTGGGGAAGAGAATTATTATCTGTCTACAAAAGCCTGATATACAAGGGGTTGGGATTGTGTCTGCCTGTCCTTTTTGCTCCAAGAACTGGGGCCCGAGGTGGGGGTGCAGTGGGTGGATAGTTACAGAGGATGGGTTTGGGAGAAGAGTTTGCTGGAAAGGAAACAGGGTGACTGTATTGGTAGTGATATCCCCGTCGCTGGAGGCATTCAAGACGAGGATTGATGGTCACTTGGTGGAAATGCTGCCAAGGAGATTCAAGAGTTTCTATTGCTGCCGTAACACATAACTACAAATTTGGTGGCTTAAAACCATCCCATTTATTTATCTTACAGTTCTGCAGGTCATAAGACTAAAATGGGTCACAGGGTTACATTCCTTCTGGAGGCCAGAAGGGAGAATCCATTTCCTTTCCTCTTCCAGCTGCTGGAGACCACCCACATTCTTTGGCTTCTCAGTCCACACCACCCCAACCTTTGCTCTGTCTTCACATCACCTTCTCTGACTCTGACCCTCCTGCCTAACCTCTTTATAACAACCCTTGTGATTACACTGGGCCCGTCTGATAACCCAGGGTCATCACCCCATCTCCAAATCTATTATTATTATTATTATTATTATTATTATTATTATCATTATTGTTATTATTTTGAGACGTAGTCTCACTCTGTTGCCCAGGCTGGAGTGCAGTGGCACGAACTCAGCTCACTGCAACCTCTGACTCCTGGGTTCAAGCAATTCTCCTGCCTCGGCCTCAGCCTCCTGAGTAGCTGGGACTACAGGCACACACCACCACGTCCGGCTAATTTTTGTATTTTTAGTAGAGACGGGGTTTCACCATGTTGACCAGACTGTTCTTGAACTCATGACCTCAAGTGATCCACCCACCTCCCAAAGTGCTGGGATTACAGGTGTGAGCCACTGTGCCCAGCCCAAAGCCTTAATTTAACCACAGCTGCAAACTCTCTTTTAACCATTTAAAGTAACAGAGCCACAGTTTCCAGGGATTAGAATATAATGAGGAGACTCATTCTACCAGTGCCCTAAAGCAAAATTTGATTTGGAAGATTCCATCCAGGGGTAATTTTCTATAATATCTTTGGTCTGAAACCAACTTTCCCCACCACTTTGCTGTTCGGTCTCCCCAAAACTGCTCTGAGTTCACCTCCTCCCTCATCACAAACGTGGCTAGTGGATCCCGGAGGTCCCTGCTAAACCTTGAACAGGTTGAGAAGAAGTACTGCGTTTGAATTCCTGCGGTGTGCTCTTGGGTAGATCACTTCATCTCTCTGAGCCATACAGGAAGGAAGGGAGGAGTTGGGGCAGGGGTCCCTAACCCCTATAGCGGTCTGTGACCTGTTAGGAACCGGCGGCGTAGCAGGACGTAAGCTACAGGCAAGCTAAGGAAGCTGCATCTGTATTTACAGCCACTCCCCATCGCTTGCATTATCGCCTGAGCTCCACCTCCTGTCAGATCAGGGGCAGCATTAGATCCTCATAGCAGCCTGAACCCTATTGTGAACTGCGAGTGCAAGAGACTAGGGTGCATACTCTTTATGAGACTCTAATGCCTGATGATCTCCCATCACCTCCAGATAGGACCGTCCAGTTGCAGGAAAACAAACTCAGGTATCCCACTGATTCTACATTATGGTGAGTTGTATAATTATTTCATTATCTATTACAATGTTATAATAATAGAAATAAAGTGCACTATGAACATAATGTGCTTGAATCATCCCAAAACCACCCTCCTAACCCACCCCTACCTCCTCTGGAAAAATAGTCTTCCACAGAACCAGTCCCAGTCCCTGGTGCCAAAAACGCTGGGGGACTGTAACGCCATTCATCAGTTTCTTTGGGTGTAAAAGACAGAAACCCAGCTTGCCCTCGTTTTGGCAAAAAAGAGAGATTTGTTGGCTCATGAGACAGAGGGCAGGGTGGGCAGGCAGGCTGCAGGATCTCAGGGGCCCCAGGAAGTGAGGGATCAGAACTTCTCCCTCCTGTGCCCCTCTCTGCTTCTCTGGAGGCAGCTCTGGCCAGGGCCTTGTCTCTCTGTTCAACACCAAGAGGGCCACCCTCACACTCCAGATCTTTTTACCACCGGGAAGCCTTCCCTGCTCACCCCTACAAATCGAGTTGTCTGGCACAGTCTCTCCCAGCTCCCTGGGTCTCCATCCAAGCACATCTGTAATGAACATATTATCTGGGTAATCCTTTGATTAATGGCTCTCCCTAACACCCCCAATCTGTGGCTTGGTGATTAGCCAGACCCCTGGGGCTAGGGCCTGGCACATAATAGGGCTTGGTCCATATTCACTGTGTGATGAAAGAAATAAATAACACAATCCTAGTTTACAAAAATAAAAAATAAATTTAAAAAAAAAGGGTTCATACCATGGAAAAATCTCAAGACAAAAAGTTAAGTGAAAAAAGCTAAGTAGAAACCAGAAATGGGCCGGGCGCGGTGGCTCACAACTGTAATCCCAGCACTTTGGGAGGCTGAGGCGGGTGGATCACTTGAGGTCAGGAGTTTGAGACCAGTCTGGCTAACACGGTGAAACCCCATCTCAACTAAAAATACAAAAATTAGCCAGGCATGGTGGCACGTGCCTGTAATCCCAGCTACTCGGGAGGCTGAGGCAGAAGAATTGCTTGAACCCAGGAGGCACAGGTTGCAGTGAGCAAAGATTGTGCCACTGAACTCCAGCCTGGGCAACAGAGTGAGACTTCATCTCAAAAAATAAAAAATAAATACATAAATACAATCTTACTAGGTGATCAAGGTCAACATCAACAGTGATAGGTTCTATTGATAGTAGGTATCCTTGAGTGGCAATTTAGCTCTGTAGTCTTCCTTCCAAAAATACATTACTCGAAGTCTAATCATGACAAAATAATATCGGACAAATCTCAATTGAGGAACATCCTGCAAAACCCCTGACCAGGGCCCGGTGTGGTGGCTCACACCTGTAATCCCAGCACTTTGGGAGGCTGAGGCGGGTGGATCACCTGAAGTCAAGAGTTTGAGACCAGCCTGGCCAACATTGTGAAACCCTGTCCCTACTAAAAATACAAAAATTAGCCAGGCATGGTGGTGCGTGCCTGTAATCCCAGCTACTTGGGAGGCTGAGGCAGGAGAATGACTTGAACCCAAGAGGCAGAGGTTGCAGTGACGTGAGATCACGCCTCTGCACTCCAACCTGGGTGCAAAACAAAACAAAACAAAGAAAAAAAACCCTGACCAGTACTCCTCAAAATGTTCAAGGTCATCCAAAACAAGGAAAGTCTGAGAAACTGTCACAGCCAAGTGGAGTCTATAGACACAGGATGACTAAATGTACTGTGGTATCCTGGATGGTATCCTGGAAACAGAAAAAGCACATTGGGGGAAAACTGAAGAACTCTGAATAAGAATTTAATAACAATGTAGCAATATTGGCTCATTAGTTGTGACACAAATGTAGCCTGGGCAACATAGAGAGACCTGACTCTAAAAAAAAAATGAAAAAAAAATAGCCAGGCAAGGTGGCTCACACCTGGGGTCCCAGTTACTTGGGAAGCTGAGGTAAGAGGATCATTTGAGCCCAGGAGTTTGAGGTTGAAGTGAGCTATGGTCATGCCACTGGACTCCAGCCTGGATGACAGAAGGAGACCCTATCCTTAAAATAAAAAAAAATAATAAAAATTTTGCTCTTCAAAATTAGCCTGGCTTTGTCATGCAGGTTGGAGTGCAGTGGCGTGATCTCGGCTCACTGCAACCTTCGCCTCCTGGGCTCAAGTGATCCTCCCACTTTGGCCTCCCAAGTAGCTCAGATTACAGGAACACCACCATGACTGGCTAATTTTTGTATTTTTTTGGTAGAGACAGGGTTTCACCATGTTGGCCACACTGATCTCAGCCTCCTGGGCTCAAGTGATCAGCCCACCTGGGCCTCCCAAAGTGCTGGGATTACAGGTGTGAGCCACAGTCCAGCCAAAAACACTGTTAAAAAATAAAAGACAAGCCACAGACTGGGAGAAAATATTCGCAAGATTTTTTAAAATCAGATATATCTGATAAAGCACTTGCATGCAGTTATATCTCAATTATAAGGAGACAACCCAATTTTAAAATGGGCAAAAGCTTTAAAGAGACACTTCAGCAAAGAAGATATATGAATGGCTAATAACCACATGAAAAGATGCCCAACCATCGTTAGTTATTATGGAAATAAACAGTAAAGCCACAATGAGACACTACTGCACACCTATTAGAATGACTTTTTTTAAAAACTGGCAATACTAAGTATTAGCAAGGATGAGACGCTACTGCTAGAAGTCTCTCATATATTGCCAATGGGAATGTAAACGGTGAGGCCACTTTGGAAAATGTTTTTTTTTGTTGTTTTTTTTTGAGACAGGGTCTCCTTCTGTTGCCCAGGCTGGAGTGCAGTGGTGCAATCCCAGCTCACTGCAACTTCCGCCTCCCAGTTTCAAGTGACCCTCCTGCCTTAGTCTCCTGAGTAGCTGAGATTATAGGCGCCCACCACCACGCCCAGCTAACTTTTGTATTTTTAGTAGAAATGGGGTTTTGCCATGTTGGCCAGGCTGGTCTCAAACTCCTGACCTCAAGTGATCCACCTGCCCCCGCCTACCAAAGTGCTAGTATTATAGGCGTGAGCCACCGCGCCTGGCCAAACATTGATTCCTTTTTTTTTTTTTTTTTTTTTGAGATGGAGTCTTGCTCTGTTACCCAAGTTGGAGTGCAGTGGGGCGACCTTGGCTCACTGCAAGCTCCGCCTCCCGGGTTCACGCCATTCTCCTGCCTTAGCCTCCCAAGTAGCTGAACTACAGGCGCCCGCCACCACACCCGGCTTTTTTTTTTTTTTTTTTTTTTGTATTTTTAGTAGAGATGGGGTTTCACCGTGTTAGCAAGGATGGTCTCGATCTCCTGGCCTCGTGATCTGCCCGCCTCGGCCTCCCAAAGTGCTGGGATTACAGGTGTGAGCCACCACGCCGAGCCACTGGAAAATGGTTTTGCAATATCTTTTTTTTTTTGAGACGGTGTCTCGCTCTGTGCCCAGGCTGGAGTGCAGTGGCCTGATCTCGGCTCACTGCAAGCTCTGCCTCCCGGGTTCACACCATTCTCCTGCCTCAGCCTCCCGAGTAGCTGGGACTACAGGCGCCCGCCACCAGGCCCCACTAATTTTTTATATGTTTAGTAGAGATGAGGTTTCACCGTGTTAGCCAGGATGGTCTCGATCTCCTGACCTTGTGATCTGCCCGCCTCGGCCTCCCAAAGTGCTGGGATTACAGGCGTGAGCCACTGTGCCTGGCCGCAATATCTTTTTAAAATTATTATTTGGCTGGGCAAGGTGGCTCATGCCTCTAATCCTAGCACTTTGGGAGGCCAAAGTGGGTGGATCACCTGAGGTCAGGAGTTTGAGACCAGCTGGCCAACAGAGTAAAACCCAATCTTTACTAAAAATACAAAAATTAGCCAGGTGTGGTGGCACACACCTGTAGTCCCAGATACTTGGGAAGCTGAGGCAGGAGAATCCCTTGAATTATTATATGTACATATAATTTTATTTTGTTTTTTAAAAAATAGAGACAGGGTCTCTCTCACTCTGTTGCCCAGGCTGTGTTGAACTTCTAGCCTCAAATGATGCCCTCACCATCATTGGCCTCCGCCTCCCAGAGTGTTGGGATTAGGATTATAGGCATGAAGCATTCACACCCAGCCAGTTTCACAATGTCTTATAAAGTAAAACATATTGGCTGGGCTGAGCTTGGTGGATCACACCTATAATCCCAGCACTTTGGGAGGCCGAGGCGAGCAAATCACTGAGCCCTGGAGTTCAAGACCAATCTGGGCAACATAGGGAGACCCTGTCTCTACTAAAAATACAAAAATTAGCTGAGTGTGGGTGGCGCAGGCCTGGAGTCCCAGCTACTAGGGAAGCCAAGGCAGGAGAATCGCTTGAACCTGAGGAGTGGAGGTTGCAGTGAGCTGAGATCGCACCACTGCACTCGAACCTAGAGGACAGACTCCGTCTCAGAAAAAAAAAAAAGAAAGAAAAGCATAAACAAGGTGGCTGAGTGACACTGCTCACACAATGACAGAGTTCAGGGGTTTCCCCAAACCATCCTTAGGTTCCATAATCAGCCAGGACTCACAGAACTCGCTGAAAGCTGTATAACCACAGCTGCAGTTTATTACAGCTGAAGGATACAGATTAAAACCAGCCAAGGGAAATGGTGTATAGGGTAGGGGTCAGGAAAGTTCCAAACCTGGAACTTCCATTATCCTCTCCCTGTGGAATCAGGGACAGCGTTACTTTCCCTGCAGTATCAATGTGTGACAATACGCACAGACTATTGCCACCCTAGTAAACTCACTGTCTTGGTGTCTAGAGTCTTTATTGAGGTCCCATCATGCAGGCAGTGTTGACTGCCCGGGTGGCAAATCTCAGACTCCAGCTCCTCCTAAGGTCCAGCTATGTGGGTCCATATCTTGTGTCCCAAAGCTTCCACCCTAAGCCACACTGATTGGTGACCTGCTGCAGCCAGACCCCAGGCTAAACCACATTGTTAGACTATCAGGTGTGGCCAGCTCCACTCTAAACAATGACTATCAGATATGACATTCCAAGGGTTTAGAGGTCAAGACCCAGATGCTGAGCCCAAAAGCTAGATCTTGCTGGGTAGGTGGTTCACGCCTGTAATCCCAGCACTTTGGAAAGCCGAGGCAGGCGGATCACGAGGTTAGGAGATTGAGACCATCCTGGCTAACACGGTGAAATCCCGTCTCTACTAAAAATACAAAAAATTAGCCGGGCATGGTGGCGGGCACCTGTAGTCCCAGGCAGGAGAATGGCGTGAACCCGGGAGGCGGAGCTTGCAGTGAGCTGCGATCGTGCCACTGCACTCCAGCCTGGGTGACAGAGAGAGACTCCGTCTCAAAAAAAAAAAAAAAAAAAGCCCTCAACACTAACTAGGAAATGGGGAGATGTAGGTCAAAGGGTACAGAGTGGCAAACATGTGGGATGAAGAAGTGGAAAGACCTAATGTACAGCATGAGGGTTAGAGTTAATAACAGTGTATTATATTCAGGATCTTTGCTAAATGAGCAGATTATAGCTGCTCTTGCCACAGGGAGGAAAATGGGTACCCATGTGAAATGATGGATATGTTAGTTTGTTTCACTACAGTAACCATTTTACTCTACATGTATCTTACAACATATTGTATATCTTATATATACACAATAAAATGCATTAAAAAAAAAAAGGAACCATTCCCACAGCACCAAGCATAGGGCCAGATGGAAAAGTACTCAATCAATATTTGTTGACTGCAATCAGCAACTCGTTAAAGTTGGCTTCTGGAAGCTGTTAGATGAACCCCCATGGGAACCTTTCTGTGAATTTCTTAAAATTGTAAAAGGCAGGGTGTGATGGCTCAAGCCTGTGCTCTCAGCTCTTTGGGAGGCCGATGCAGGATGATTCCCTGAGGCCAGGAGTTCGAGACCATCCTGGGCAATACAGCGAGACCCTGTCTCTACAAAAAATAAAATTAGGCCAGGCCCGGTGGCTCACGCCTGTAATCACAGCACTTTGGGAGGCTGAGGCGGGCAGATCATGAGGTCAGGAGATCAAGACCATCCTGTCTAATATGGTGAAACCCCATCTCTAATAAAAATACAAAAAAAAAATTAGCCAGGCGTGGTGGCAGGTGCCTGTAGTCCCAGCTACTCGGGAGGCTGAGGCAGAAGAATGGCGTGAACCCGGGAGGTGGAGGTTGCAGTGAGCTGAGATCATACCACTGCACTTCAGCCCGGGCGACAGAGGGAGACTCCATCTCCAAAAAAAAAAATTAGGCCAGGCGCCAAAGTGGGCAGATCACGAGGTCAGGAGATCAAGACCATCCTGGCTAACACAGTGAAACCCCGTCTCTACTAAAAATACAAAAAACTTAGCTGGGCATGGTGGCGGGCGCCTGTAGTCCCAGCTACTCTGGAGGCTGAGGCAGGAGAATCACTGGAACCCAGGAGGCGGAGGTTGCAGTGAGCTGAGATCGTGCCATTGCACTCCAGCCTGGGCAACAGAGTGAGTGTCCATCTCAAAAACAAATAGTAAAAATAAGTTAAAAATAAAAATAAAATAAAATAATTAGCTGGGCGTGGTGGTACACGCCTATAGTCCTAGCTACTGGGGAAGTTAAACTGGGAGGATCACTCGAGCCCAGGAGTTCAAGACTGCAGTGAGACATGATCATACGATTGCACTCCAGCCTGGGCATCAGAGTGAGACCCTGTCTCAACAACAATTGTTGTTTTTTTTTTTTTTTTTTTTTGAGACAGAGTTTTGTTCTTGTTGCCCAGGCTGGAGTGCAATGGTACAGTCTCGGCTCACTGCAACTTCCCTCTCCCGGGTTCAAGTGATTCTCCTGCCTCAGCCTCCCAAGTAGCTGGGATTACAGGCATGCGCCACCACACCTGGCTAATTTTTTTGTATTAGTAGAGACAGGGTTTCACCATGTTGGCCAGGCTGGTCTCAAACTCCTGAAATCAGGTGATCCGCCCGCCTCGGCCTCCCAAAGTGCTGGGATTACAGGTGTGAGTCACCGCACCCAGCTACAACAACAATTGTAAATCTAATAGTGTAAATCCTTCAGTGGTTTAAGACCCAGGTGATCTGACCCTTGGCTGCCTCTTGAACCTCATCTCTCCCTGTCCTCCCAACTCTTAACCCTCTGTCCTTCCTCAAAGATCTCAAAGTCTTCCCTGACTCAGGGTCTTTGCACAGAAGGCAGTTTTCCCTGCCTGCAATGTTCTTCTCCTGTCTGATTCTTGTTCATCCTCCAGGTCTCTGCTAAAATGTTTAGACCTTCCTTGACCCAGTTATCTAAATGACAAGCCCCAATCCTCAGAATTACTCTCTCCCCTGGCACCCTGCTCTTTTTCTGTGGTGACATCATCACTATTGGTGAGTTGCTATTTCTTGGTGGGTTTGTACATCTAGATTGTTTGTCTCCCCCACTAGACTCCTTGAAGGTGGGGGCCCTCATCACAGCTCACAGCTCTGTTCCCAGGGCCTGGCACTCCCGAGGCACACACTAAACATCTGCTTCGTGCCTGAACCCCCACTGCTGAGTAGCTGAGTAGCTGGGACCACAGCTGGGCAGGCCCAGTACACAGTGGGGATATGGTCAGAGCAGGGAACTTTTGTAGAACTGAAGATAACTGAGGCAAGACATGTACTGCAGGTATCCCGTGTGGAGATGGGCTGCTCAGAGCCCAGGAAGGGGAGGCCAGTCCTGGCAGTAGACAGGCTGTCTGTCCCCGAACCCCATCCTAAGAATTCAGGACCCTGTGGCGCCAGCGGAGACTGTGGGTGGGTAGCTGGTTCCAGTCTGGGGACAGGTTCCTTCCCACTTTTTCTGACTGGGAGGCGAGTGAAGTTGGTTTGGGAGAAAATGTCAAAGTGAAAAACAGTGGAGTGATTCAGTCTTTTCAGTCTTGCTTGCTGCCATTTGAAAGGAATGAAAGTGGGACTTACAAAAAAAAAAAAAAAAAAACCCACAAAATCCAAACCAAAACCAAAACAAAAACACCCTACTGTTTTAGAATCTGCCTCAGAAACAATCATCTTTTTGTTTTCTGTGTCATAATAAAATTAAGGGCTCACCCGAGCTTTGTTCTGCACTTGGACTGGTCTGCGGAGAGGCTGGTCTCTGAGTAACAATTTTGCAGCTACCAGGAAGACTCCTCATTTCCAGAGTACCTACTACAAGTGGGGTGCTGGGACAGGGGAAGGGTCCCAGGTGCATTGAGGGGAGGGGGTTGAACATCCCGTTGAGTAAAGGGTTAAGTCAGCATCAACCAGTGATATTTTTAAAGTGTTCATCAGAGCTTGTCTCTTGCCTGCTTAAAACACTCCAGGCCTTGGCTGGGCGCGGTGGCTCACGCCTGTAATCCCAGCACTTTGGGAGGCCAAAGCAGGCAGATCACGCGGTCAGGAGATTGAGACCATCCTGGCTAACACGGTGAAACTCCATCTCTACTAAAAATACAAAAAATTAGCCAGGCGTGGTGGCGGGTGCCGGTAGTCCCAGCTACTCTTTGAGGCTGAGGCAGGAGAATGGCGTGAACCTGGCAGGCAGAGCTTGCAGTGAGCTGAGATCACACCACTGCACTCCAGCATGGACCACAAAGCGAGACTCTATCTCAAAAAAAAAAAAAAAACAACACTCCAGGCCTTAAAATAAAATGTTAGCCCTTCTCCATCATTGTGGTAGGCTGTATAATGGCCACTAAAAGATATATCAGTGGCTCATGCACTTTGGGAGGTCAAGGCAGGAGGATTGCTTGAGCTCAAGTTCGAGACCAGCCTGGGCATCATGGCAAAACCCAGTCTTTACAAAAAATTGGTGAGTCATGGTGGCTCAAGGACCTGTGGTCCCAGCTACACAGGAGGCTGAGGCAGGAGGATTGCTTGAACCCTGGAGGCGGAGGTTGTAGTGAGCCAGGATGGCACCACTGCACTCCAGCCTGGGCAACAGAGTGAGACCCTGTCTCAAACAAACAAACAAAACAGATCCTAATTCTTGGAACCTGTCCATTTTACCTTATAAAGTAAAAAGGTCTTTACAGATTAAGTGACTAAATTAAGATTCTTTTTCTTTTTTTTTCCTTTTGAAACAGGGTCTTGCTCTGTCACCCAGGCTGGAGTGCAGAGGCAAAAACATGGTTCACTGTAGCCTCAACTTCCTGGGGCTTAAGCAATCCTCCCACCTCAGCCTCCTGAGTAGCTGGGACCACAGGTGTGCACCGCCATGCCCGGCCAATTTTTTTTTTTTTTTTTTTTTTTTTTAGAGACGGGGTCTTTGCTATGTTGCCCAGGCTGGTCTCAAACTCCTGAGCCAAACCCATCCTCCTGCCTTGGCCTCCCAAAGTGCTAGGTTTACAGGCATGAGCCCCCACGCCCAGCCTCAAATTAAGATTCTTTATTTGAGGAAGACTATCCTGGAGTATCTGGGTGGCCCTAACACGATCACAAGTGTCCTTATAAGAGAGGCAGAGAAAGATGTGATACATACAGAAGAGGAGGAGGCCATGTGACGTAGGAGGCAGAGACAGGGTTGATGCAGTCATAAGTTGAGGAATGCCAGCAGGCCCCACCAGGGTTGGAAGAACAAGGATAAGATTCTCCTCTAGATCCTGCAAAGGGAGCATGACCCTTAGGACACCTGATTTTGGCTCTTCCCAAATTTTGGAAGATTTTGGCTCAGTGAAACTGATTTCAGACTTCTGGCCTCCAGGACTACGGGAGAGTAAATTTCTGGTTTTTCTTTTCTTTTTCTTTCTTTTTTTTTTTTTGAGACAGAGTTTTGCTCTTGTTGCCCAAGCTGGAATGCAATGGCTCAATCTCAGCTCACTGCAACCTCCGCCTCCCAGGTTCAAGTGATTCTCCTGCCTCAGCCTCCCGAGTAGCTGGGATTACAGACGTGTACTACCACACCCAGCTAATTTTTTGTATTTTTAGTAGAAACAGGGTTTTGCCATGTTGGCCAGGCTGATCTCGAACTCCTGACCTCAGGTGATCTGCCTGCCTCAGCCTCCCAAAGTGCTGGGATTACAGGCGTGAGCCACCGTGCCTGGCCAAATTTCTGTTGTTTTAAGTCACCAAGTTAGAACAGCCACAGGGCACTAATACAGTCATCTAAATAGCCTGTGTGATCCGGCCCTGGCCCGTGTTGCCAATCTCACCCTTGCCCACTTGGCCCCAGCCCCACCAAGGACCTTTTTCTGTTCTCAAAACTGGTCCAGCCTCAGGGCTCCTGCACTTATTAAATTCTTCCCCCAGATTTCCCAAGGCTAGCCCCTACTCATGATTTGGGTCTCTGCATAAATGTCACCTCTTCCCACAGGTCTTCCTAGACCACCTTAACCCAGAAATCACCTGTGGGTGACTCTGTGTCACATTCCCCCATTTTACTTTAGTCACAGTGTTTGTCACTATCTGAAAGTATTATTCCTCCCTGGTTTATTACTTCTGATCCCCACCAGACAGTGGGATCCAACAACTGAAATCCTATCATTTGTGGCAACACAGATGAACCTGGAGGACATCATGTGAGTGAAACAAGCCAGGCATAGAAAGACAAACACCACATGGTCTCTCTCATATGTGGAATGAAATAAAGAAGTTGATCTCGGCCAGGTGCAGTGGCTCACGCCTGTAATCCCAACACTTTGGGATGCCGAGACGGGCAGATCACCTGATTTCAGGAGTTTGATACCAGCCTGGCCAACATGGTGCAACCTTGTCTCTACTAAAATTACAAAAAATTAGCTGAGCGTGCTGGTGGGCGCCTGTAATCCCAGCTACTCAGGAGGCTGAGGCAAGAGAATTGCTTGAACCTGGGAGGCGGAGGTTGCAGTAAGCCGAGGTCACGCCATTGCACTCCAGACTGGGCAACAAGAGCAAAACGCCATCTCAAATAAATAAATAAATAGATTGATCTCATAGTAGAGTAGAATAGTGGTTACAGGAGGCTGGGGTGTAGTGGGAGGATACAGAGAGGTTGGTTAACAGGTACAAAGTTATAGTTAGGGCTGGGCATGGTGGCTCACACCTGTAATTCCAGCACTTTGGAAGGCCAAGGCGGGTGGATCGCTTGAGGCCAGGAGTGCGAAACCAGTCTGGGCAACATGGAGAGACCCCATCTCTACAAAAAATTTTTAAAAAATTAGTCAGGGCTGGGCCCGGTGGCTGATGCCTGTAATCCCAGCACTTTGGGAGGCCAAGGTGGGCGGATCACAAGGTCAGGAGTTCAAGACCAGCCTGGCCAACATGGTGAAACCCTGTCTCTACTACAGATACAAAAAATTAGCCGGGCATGGTGGCTCGAGCCTGTAATTCCAGCGAGACTCCATCTCAAAAAAAACAAAAACAAAATTAGTTGGGCATGGTGGCGTGTACCTGTAGTCCTAGCTACTAGGGAGGCTGAGGTGAGAAGATCACTTGAGCCTAGGGGTTGGAGGCTGCAGTAAGCTATGATCATGCCACTGCCCTCCAGCCTGGGTGACAGAGTGAGACCTCGCCTCAAAATAAATGAAAGTAAAAAGAAAAAAATACCAATATTGTACATTTCTTTTCTTTTTTTGTTTTTGTTTTTAGATGGAGTCTGGCTCTGTCACCCAGGCTGGAGTGCAGTGGCACGATTTCAGCTCACTGCAACCTCTGCCTCCCTGGGTTCAAGTGATTCTCCTGTCTCAGCCTCCCGAGTAGCTGGGACTACAGGCACCCACCATCATGCCTGGCTAATTTTTTTGTATTTTTGTAGAGACAGGGTTTTGCCATGTTGACCAGGCTGGTCTTGAACTCATGACCTCTGGTGATCTGCCTGCCTTGGCCTCCCAAAGTGCTGGGATTATAGGTGTGAGCCACCGCGCCTGGCCCTAATATTGTATATTTCAAAATACAGTAGCTAGAAGTGGGGATTTTGAATGTTCTCACCCCAAAGAAGCCATAAATGTATGAGGTGATGGATATGCTAAGTACCTTGATTTGATTTTTTTACACAATGTACACAGGTACCAAAACATCACATGGTACCCCATATTTAGGTACAATTATAGGTTGCTGCAAAAGTAATTGCGGTTTTTGCTATACTTTTAAATGCAAAAACCGTAATAACTTTTGCACCAACCTAATATTACATGTCCGTTAAAAACAGTTTTTCAAGTGGCTCTCCTTGAAGTGTGAGTATTTGGGGAAAATGTGGGAGCCAAGAAGGCCTTGTCTAGTTCGTTTCCTGCTGTATCCACAGGGCCTGGCATGTAGTAGGTGTTCAGCAAACATTGGTTGATGAATGCATGAATGACCTATCTGAGCAAACCTCTAGGCTCAAGGGGTGTGTGTGTGTGTGTGTGTGTATGTGTGTAAGGATTTTAGGGTGCATGTGTGGCAATGAAACTGTAACCTCTATATGACCTCCCATCTTCTGAGTGACCCCTCCTCCCTCACGTAGTCAGGTGCTTTCTGGGGAATATTTCATTTATTCCCTACAATGCTCTGTGAGGCAGGTTTCCTTCATATCTATATGACAGGGGAGGAAACTGAGGCTCCACGATCATCTAATTATACAAAATCTGTTCAGAAGTGAAAACCGCATTAATAGGCAGAAAAGGACCTCCCCCTTCTACCGCTTACCCACCGCTTACCCAGACCCTCCCCTTCCCCGCGCTGGGTCTCCCGGGACTGTACTTTCTTTTCTATAAAATACAGACGGGGTGGGGGGGGGGTCTCACTGTGTTACCCAGGCTGGTCTCTAACTCTTGGCCTGAAGTTATCCTTTCACCTTAGCCTCCCAAAGTGCTGGGATCAAAGGCAGGAGCCACCGCATCCAGCCCCCCTCCCGGGACTCTTCTAGAGTCGCTGTGCAGGGCCTAGGCCGAGGGTGCACAGCACGCAGAAAGCGCCTGGGAGAGCGGTGGTCCCCGCGAGCCACCACAAGTTTATCCCTAGGCGCGGAAGCTACCACGGCCTGGACAAGTGCCGGGAAATTCCCAGTGGGCGGCTTGCCCCGGGGGAGGCCGGCGACGCGGTCTAGGCTGGTGCTGGCGGAGCCGATTCACGGACCCGGGGTTGTTTACTGGTCCGGGGAGTGGACGCGGCTGCCCACGAACCGGTCGCGGCTGGAGCGGCGGCGGCGAGCAAAGGGTTAAGGGGGCGGCCCCGGCGGCGGGGGCGGAGCCGGGATCTCGGCCGCACCTGGCGCCCCGGTCTCCCAGCCCCGACGCCTCCTGCAGCGCCCGGAGCCACACCGGGATCGGGAGCCTCGGGGGAAAAGCGGCGCGGGAGCCGGCACCCACCGCTGGAGGGGCGGCGACGGCGGCCGTAGCGACCTCGGGAGGCGAGCGGAGCCGCCATGGCCGAGTTCCCGTCGAAAGTGAGCACGCGGACCAGCAGTCCTGCTCAGGGCGCCGGAGCCTCGGTGTCGGCGCTGCGCCCGGACCTGGGCTTCGTGCGCTCCCGCCTTGGGGCGCTCATGCTGCTGCAGCTGGTGAGAGCACGCGCGGGCCCACGGGGTTGGCCGGGGGCTGCCGGTCCGGCCAGGATGGGTGAGGGACTCCGGCGCTGCGTTCATTCTTCGCGAACCTTGCGCTCCCCACCCGGGCTCACACTCTCACCGACGCGCTGCGCGTACCCCTAGGGCGCTTCCCGCACGGACGCCCCCAAGATCGCCCTGCATCCCTGTCACCACGACACTACCCCGTGGCCGTCGCTGCGAGCGTGAGCACCCTGCACCGTGTACAGAGTGCCTACTGCCCGTGCCCCATCGTGCCCCCTCCAAGGTGGTTACCAGCGGCCACAGAGAAGCCCCCACCGGAGCCACAGTCACTGCGCACAACCCACCAACCCTTGCCAGCCCTCCCTTCCCTCCTCTCTCTTTTTCACCCCTCTTTCTGCCCGGACAGTGCCCCCAGCCCTCTAGGGAACCCAGTCTGAGGCAAAGTCCACTCTCTGACCACCTTCTGCCCCGCTCCCAGCGGCTCCGCGTGGCCGCACCCATGAACATTCCTCATCTAATCTAGAGGGCACATCCGACTCCCCAACACGCACACTCAGGCACTACCCTGTGGGCGCCCGGGAGCCGGGCTCTTCTAGCTTTCTCTGGGTGACCCGCCAGGTTTCAGCCAGTTTAGCCAGCCCCACGGGGCCGAGATATCGCTGGAGGGAGGGGTCTGTGGGTAGCCAGGGGCAAGACTCCTACTCTGTCCCAGACCCCTGTACAGACCCCACCTGAGGCGGACCCATGGGAACATCCTCCACTCCCACACCAGCCACAGGCCCGGATGTTAGCTTCTTCCTCTGCCACCCTTTCGTGAGGATCTGGAAGCTGGGTGGGTGCCCTGGGTGGGTGAGGGCCTGATACATTTTCAGAGGACTCAGGTGGAATTGGAGTTGGGCCAGGACCTGTATTTCTTAGCAATCCAGCGAGTGGACGTTTCCCACTGTCTCCTACTGCTGAGTGCTAGCGCTGCTGCGAGGCCCAAGCTGGAGGGCAGGGTGGTTGCTTTGGTGCCAGACCCTGGGCTGAGGTCCAGTCTCCCTCCCCTGACCTCTCCGGGTGCGGGCCCACCTCCACCTGGGTCGGTGCTATCTCATTTCAGGATTTCTCAGATCTCTGTGGGCCCCCTCCCCAGCCTCTGAATCTCCTGGCGGGTTTGTTTAAAATTTAGATTATTGGACTCCACCCCCGGAAAAAAATGTGCAATTGGAATTTGAATCTCAGGAAGTACAGCCAGAAATTCATGTTTAACACTTCTCCCAGAGTTTTTTGTTTGTTTCTCTTTTGGGGGGGGTGGGGGAGAAGGGGAGAAGATTCTGTCTTCTGAGGGAAGAGGTCTAGTTCCTGGAATCATTTAATTCTGCAGATGGGGAGAGCCACTGACCCCGCCACTGCTGGAATGCTCGTCTCTGGGCTGGTTGTGAGGGGCACAGCCATGAGCAGCTGCCTGGCTGCCCAGGGGAGAGCCAGGTGGGTGTGAGAAGTGGTGCAAAAGGGCAGAGGAGGAGAGCAATTCCACGACCAGGTAGGCTTGTTGGAGGAGGTGGTTTTTGAGCAGAGACTTCACTGAAATCTAAGGCAGAGGCAGGGAAAGGGTGTTCCAAGGGCAGGAAACAGTGTGAGCCAAGATGTGGTGATGAGAAAGTTGAATTAATTTGCAGGGAGTAGCCAACAGGTTGGTGGTGCTGGAGTTGAAGCACTTGTTTCTGGTGTGGACAGAAGCCAAGGGTCTTGTGTAACTTCTGCGAGCTACAGGGTCTAGGTTCTGTTGGTGGCCTTAAGAGGTTTTGGAACAGAAGAGGGATCTTGCTGGGTGGAGGATGATGACCGGCAAGATCCCTGTGAGGGATCCCTCAGCATCCCTGGTGAGGTGGATCCTGAGGCTGGCCCCTGATGGACAGGAGGATTGCTTGTGGCCAGAAGTTCAAGACCAGCCTGGGCAACATGTTGAGACCCTGTCTTTACAAAAAAAGGAAAAAAAAATAGCCACTCATGGTGGTATGTGCCTGTGGTCTCAGCTACTTGGGAGGCTGAGGTAGGAGGACCCCTTGTGCCTGGGAGTTCGAGGCTACAGTGACTTTGATCGCACCACCGTACTCCAGCCTGGGTGACAGAATGAGACTTTGTCTCAAACAAACAAACAAACAAACAAAAAAAAAAGAAAAGAAAAAAGAAAGAGACTAGCAATAGGGGCAATAGGGGGAATGGAAGGCATTGGAGTAAGAGGAGGATGTTGCTCCTGTGGGCCGCAAGGGTCTTGGTAGCTTCCTCTAGAGAAGGCTTGTGTTCCTGATTGGGGGTGAGGGGGGGCATCCCCTGAGGGCTCAGCAATCCAGCCCTGAGCATCTGGGTCCCATTACACAGACGTAGACATTGAGGTCTAGGTAGAAGGACTCGCCAGGAGTCCTGTAATAGAGCTTGGCACTTGGGTCACTTGGGTCTCTTGACTCTCAGGGACTGGGTGTGAGGGAAGTGGGCTTCTTTTGACCCCTACCTGCAGTGCCTTTGGGAGGATGAGGGTCTCCCATCAGAGTTCTGAAAATGAACTCTAAAATGTGTTCTAAGGCACATTTTAGTGCCTTAGAAATCTGCTTGTTGGGGCTGGGTGTGGTGACTCACGCCTGTAATCCCAGCACTTTGGGAGGCCGAGGCGGGCGGATCACGAGGTCAGGAGACGGAGACCATCCCGGCTAACACAGTGAAACCCTGTCTCTACTAAAAATACAACAAAATTAGCCGGGCATGGTGGTGGGCGCCTGCAGTCCCAGCTACTCGGGAGGCTGAGGCGGGAGAATGGCTGAACCCAGGAGGCGGAGCTTGCAGTGAGCTGAGATGGCGCCACGGCACTCCAGCCTGGGAGACAGAGAGAGACTCCATCTCAAAAAAAAAAAAGAAAGAAAAAAAAATCTGCTTGTTGGAGAAGCTGCATCCTGAGCTGTTTCTCTGGCAACAGGCAGTTCCACTGGGTCTGAGATGGGATATGTGGGGGTTAATCCAACAGGCACCACCATCTGCTGGGAAGCCAAGGTAGCTCCCATCTATCAGGCCAGCACTAGGCTCAGGCCCTTTGCCAAGGCCTTTAGATCTTCTTAGTCGGCCCCATTTTACAGGTGAGAAAACTGAGGCTCAGAGGCCAGTTCTTTGCCCAAGATCTCACAGCCCTCCTCCACAGGAGTGATTTTTCTGACTTTTCTGGCCTATGGTCTTAATGACCATGTGTGGCTTTGCTGCTACCTTCCCAGGATCTGTCATTATGGAGGGAGTGATGGGGACCCTGGGCCCAGAGCCCGCTTTCCAGGAGCTTTTGGTCAGTGAGAGAGGTGCCCAGAGGATGTGCTTCTCCCAGAGGGATCAGAGAAGGCTGCATGGAGCAGGAAATAAATGAGAAGATGGAAGCTAATTCCCCATCAAACCCTTCTGTTTCCCAGGATTTGATGAATGTTCCTGGTGTGGTGGGAGGAAGGGGAGGTGGGTAGAAAGGCTCCCAGCTCCTGGAGAAGGAGATACACTTTTCATTCGGTATCAGAATGTGTCCTGAAGAACCAGTCTCAGTATTCTTCACAGATGTCTGGTGGTGTTCATTGATTTATCACTATCCTTATTCCTTGTAGATTCAGAAAGAACACCAGATGGAATATGATATTAAACCACATAAGACAGAAGAGTTAAAGCAATGTATCTTTAAAAGCTGGTGGTGTGGAGGGGAGAATTGACTTGCAGCAAGTTTAAGGCTGTTGATTATTTGTTGAACTTCCTAGCAGCCTAGGCAAAAAGGGAAACATGAAGAATCTATGCAGATAGCGTCTAAAAAAGGAGGCAGGTCTTTGTTGTTGTTGTTGTTTTTTTTCTGTGACCAATGGATTCATGTCACAAGGCAGGCAAGTTTGATCTACAGACAACTCTTGTGGTTTTTTTTAAAAAAAAGATGTCAGTGGTACAGATTTTTGTGTAACTCAGGTGGAAGAATGCAGAAGGCGTGGTTATTTGCTTATGGGGAGCTCCCAAAGCCTTTTTACAATAAGTATAAAGTAGTGCTGTTAGGTGCCCATCTCTCGTTTTTTCAAGCCTCCCCAAGCTGTGGGGAGAAGGATGATTTTATCTGGATTTATTGATAAGTAAATAGGCTCAGAGAGGGTGAGGAACTTGTCCAAGGTCACACAGGATAGAGTGGCAAGCTTGGCTTTGCACTTTGATCTGGAAATCCAAAACCTGGCTCTAGCTATGCTTCCTCATCTGATTTATTTTGGGGGTGGGAAGTTCTAGAGTGCTTTGGAGGGGGAAAAGGGGGACTTCAGGAAGGGAGACTCATCAGGGGCCAAGGCCATCAGGGAGGGCTTCCTGGCATAGGAAGGGAGAAGGAGGATCAGGACAGACCAGAGCTTGTACAGAGACCTGTCAGTCAGTAGGTGTTCTTGAGACCCAGGATGTGGAAGCTGTGTGAATGCCCTGTGGCGGTAAGGCCATTTGGTTTGGTACCTTCTGTCCTTCCATTTTGCCCCACCTCCTGGGATTGGGGGTGGCCACACAATTCCCACTTTGCAGGTGAAAAACAGATCAAAAGCCTCACCTAGCTGGGCAGGTGGCAGGGTGGCACATGCCTGTAGTTCCAGCTACTTGGGAGGCTGAGGCAGGAAGATTGCTTGAGCCTCGGAGTTTGAGGCTGCAGTAAGCCATGATCACGTCACTGCACTCTAGCCTGGATGACAGAGTAAGACCCCTACTTTTTTTTTTTTTCCCTCGAGACAAGGTCTTGCTCTGTCACCCAGGCTGGAGTGTAGTAGTGTGATCACAGCTCACTGCAACCTCAACCTCCCAGGCTCAGGCCTCCTGAGTATCTGGGACGACAGGTACATGCCACAATGCCTGCCTAAGTTTTTATATTTTTTGTAAAGATGGGATTTCATCATGTTTCCCAGACTGGTCTCAAACTCCTGGGCTCCAGCAATCCACCTGCCTTGGCCTCCCAAAGTGCTGAGATTACAGGTGTGAGCCACCGCACCCAGTCCTCTACTCTTAACAAGAAAAAAAAAAAAAAAAAAAAAGGAAGAAGAAGAGAAGCCTTCCCCCTAGATCTCCATGATCCATGGGGTGGCATGGAGAGTGCTGATGGGAACATAGGCCTGGACACTGAGAGCCTTGGGTTCAAATCCTGGCTCCGTCCCTTTCTGGCTGCATGATCCTGGGGGAATTCCCAAATTTCCCTGAGCCTCACTTCCTTGTCTGTCAGATGGTGATGGCAGGATCTAGATCATGCCTGCAAAGAGCTAGCCTAGTACTATATGTGGGAATGAAGGACCCTTTGGATTCACAGGGTTATAGGATCCGAGGGTTCTTATGCAAGCATAAGAGGTCCCTTTGCAGCATCTCCAACATGAACTTGCATGCTTCCAGAGACAGGGAGCTCAGTTCTTCTTAAGGCTGCCTGCTCCATCCTTGGGCACTTGGGAGTGTTGGAAAGTTCTTCCTTATGGTGATACCGGCTCTGTCTGCAGCCCCAGGAGGCAGACCAGCTCCTCTGCAGATGAAGGGCAGGGCAGGGACTGAAAGCCAACTCTGGTCTCCAGGAAGGGGCTACCTAGATGAGATTGTTGGAGTCCGAGTGAGGTGTGAGCAGGGCTTGGTCACACTGGGATTGCAATGTCTGAGACTCCTGGGGCTTCCCTTAGCACTGAGATTTGTGGGTGGTTCAGTCTTTTTAGTGCAGCATTCCAGGCCCCGCATGCCCAGTATGTTCATCTAACCCAGCTCCACTGCACAGAGCAATAAATGCCTTGTATTGTTAGTTCCCCCTACACTCCCCACTTACTGCAATGGGGGGAGTATTGAGTGTTTGGGAATTAATTTGTAATTACATTATGAATATATGAATACATTCTCCTCACAAAATAAAAAAACCTGTACAGATTACACTAAAGCTGTAGTTGGATTACCCACCTCTGTCCCTAAGGGGACAACTATTTGGGGTGTTTGTGGTCTTTTTTCCTGTGCACTTTTGAAAACATTGATAGTTTTATTCTGTATCCTTTGTTCAGCAAGTCGCTTTTCTCATACTTGGTGCATCTGAGAGCTCTTCATGTGCTCTTGTCATCCAGGCTGGAGTTCAGTGACGTAATCTCGGCTCACTGTAACCTCCGCCTCCCGGGTTCACGCCATTCTCCTGCCTCAGCCTCCCGAGTAGCTGGGACTACAGGTGCCTGCCACTATACCCAACTCATTTTTGTATTTTTAGTAGAGACGGGGCTTCACCATGTTGGCCAGGCTGGTCTTGAACTCTTGACCTCAGGTGATCCGCCTGTCTCAGCCTCCCGAAGTGCTGGGATTACAGGCATGAGCCACCGTGCCTGGCCACTCTTCATGTTCTGAGACTTGTCTTCCTTCCTTGTAAACTGTTGTGGAGTAACCTGTAGTGTCCCGGCAGCCTCTGCTCATTTAGCTGTTTCTCTACTGATGGAATTGTTTTATTCTTTGAAAAAAAATTACAGAGACATAATACAAAGCACTCAAATGGTAGAAAGGGTAATCATGAAAATGTAATCTCTCTCATCCCTGACTGACCACTCCCCACAGCTGCCCTCACCCCAGGCAACCACATGCCTTGTATCTCATTCCAGGGTGAGTGGATGCATATTTCTAACCACAGATAGGTGCTGTCTGTGCATGTGCCAAGCCATGCTTTTCCCCACACCAATACACCTAGGGATATTCTGTATCGGTGCACAGCAAGCTGTGTCCATTTTTTTCATACCTTTATTTACCTGATTTCTTTTTCTTTATTTTTATTTTGTTTGTTTGAGGCAGAGTCTTGCTCTGTCACCCAGGCTGGAGTGCAGTGACGTGATCTCGGCTCACTGCAACCTCTGCCTCCTGAGTTCAAGTGATTCTCCTGCCTCAGCCTCTTAAGTAGCTGGGATTACAGGCACACACCACCATGGCCTGACTAATTTTTGTATTTTTAGTGGAGACAGGGTTTCACCATGTTGGCCAGGCTGGTCTCAAACTCCTGACCTCAGGTGATCCGCCTGCCTCGGCCTTCCAGAGTGCTGGGATTACAGGCGTGAGCCACCGCACCCGGCCCCTAATTTCTTTAATAGGTAATGTATTTACAATGCTCAAGAGTAAAATAGACAGGGAAGGAATACAGTGAAAAATCTCTGTTTCCTTTTGGTTAAAGTTGACTCCTCATGCCCACTCTCAGTTTTCTATATCCCATTTTAAGACTTTAAGGAGATCTATGCAAATGTGGCTCTAGATTCCTATCTCTCCCCAGTTTATATAGTCTCCCCAAGATATATAGTCTAGCCACATCCTTCTGCACTTTTTCTTTTACACTTAAAAAATGAATCTTAGGGGTCCTTTTGTCTCAGTGTGTGGAGTGCAATTGCTTCTTTCTTTATGGCTTCTGTAGTATTCCATCATGCAGCTGTGGTGTGACTGTGTGGTCAGTCCCTTTGTTGACAGACACTTCGGCTTTTCTATTCTTTTGCTGTTGCGCACCCTGCTGCAAGAAATGCCACCAAGTGCATCTGTACGACATGTTTCCAGAAGTGGGACTACTGGGTGGGAGGGTACATGCGTTTGGGATTGTGATGTAGATTTCCAAATGCCTTCCCGAGAGGTCACACCCTTCCTGCCCGCAACAGCATGCCTCCTGGAAGGTTCCCACGGCCTCCCAACATGGTGATTTAACACACTTCTGGATGTGCCCAATCTAATAGACCAAAATGATAGGTCAATGTAGTATTATTTTCATTTCTCTCTCTCTTTTTTTTGAGACAGAGTCTCACTCTGTCACCCAGCCTGGAGTGTAGTGGCATGATCTTGACTCACTGCAACCTCTGCCTCCCGGGTTCAAGCAATTCTCTGGCCTCAGACTCCCGAGTAGCTGGGATTACAGGCGCCCACCACCAAGCCCGGCTAATTTTTGTATTTTTAGTAGAGACAGGGTTTTGCCATGTTGGCCAAGCTGGTCTTGAACTCCTGACCTCAGGTGATCTGCCTGCCGCAGTCTTCCAAAGTGCTGGGATTACAGGCATGAGCCACGATGCCCGGCTAATTTTTATATTTTTAGTAGAGACAGGGTTTCGCCATGTTGGCCAGACTGGCCTCGAACTCCTGACCTCAGGTGATCTGCCTGCCTCAGCCTTCCAAAGTGCTGGGATTACAGGCGTGAACCACCAAACCTAGCCTATTTTCATTCTCTTTTCAGTGAGGTTGACCTTTAAAAAAATGTGTTTGGGTTGTTTGTTTTTGAGACAGGATCTCACTCTGTCACCCAGGCTGGAGTAGAGTGGCACGATCAGGAATCACTGTAACCTCCGCCTCCTGGGCTCAAGCCATCCTACCTCCTCAGCCTGCCGAGTAGCTGGGACTACAGGTGCTTCTCACCATGCCCAGCTAATTTTTGGTAGAGACATGGTCTCACTATATTACCCAGGCTGGTCTCGAACTCCTGGGCTCAAGCAGTACTCCTGCCTCGGCCTCCCAAAGTGCTGAAATTATAAATGCGAGCCTCGGTGCCAGGATCTAAAAGATGTTTAAGAGCCATTTGTATTTCCTTGTCTGTTTGTATTCTTTGCTCATTCTACTGAGTGTGGTTGGTCTTTGCCTTAATAACTGCTAGGAGTTCTGGATTATTTGCAAATATTTCTTTCCTAATTTGTTTGTTTTGCTGGGTTTTTTTCCCCCTCTCATGGTTTTTTTTTTGCCTTGCAAAATTTTGTTTTAGTTTTTTTGTTGCTGAATTTCTTTATTTCATTCCTCTTCCTTTTTTCTTTCTGGGTTCTGGAAATTGAATCATAGTTCAGTCTTTTTCACTCCAGTTGTATCTATCTGAAATGTATTAACATTGTTACATATTTGTTGTATTTAATTACATTGTTAGCTTCTATTGTGATAGATAATACAGGTTTCCCACTTCCTAGTGATTTAAGTTTCCTTTTTAAAATTAGCTTATATATGTGATATATACAAGTTCGTCAATGGGGACTAGTTTAGATAAATTATGATACATCTGTACAATGGTGCATGATGCAGTGAGTAAAAAGATATCCCCCCACCCCTCAAAGAAGACAATGCAACAGCTCTGTGTATAACGATGGACAATCTCCAGGCTACATATTTAAGTGAAAAAAGCAAGGTGCAAAATTGTAGCATGCTATCATTTGTGTGGAAGAAGTACACAGATACAAGACACACTTATCTGAAATGCATATGTGTGTGGGGGGGGAGGGGGGGCGGTGTGAAGTCCCTGGAGACACACATAAGAAACCACTCTTGGCCGGGCGTGGTGGCTCACGCCTGAAACCCAGCATTTTGGGAGGCCAAGGCAAGTGGATCACAAGGTCAGGAGATTGAGACCATCCTGGCTAACACGGTGAAACCCCGTCTCTACTAAAAATACAAAAAATTAGCCGGGCATGATTGTGGGTGCCTGTAGTCCCAGCTACTCGGGAGGCTGAGGCAGGAGAATGGTGTGAACCTGGGAGATGGAGCTTGCAGTGAGACAAGATTGCATCACTGCACTCCAGCCTGGGTGACAGAGCAAGACTCCATCTCAAAAAAATGAAAAATAAACTACTCTTGAGCCGGGCACAGTGGCTCACACCTGTAATTCCAGCATTTTGGGAGGCCGAGGTAGGCAGATCACCTGAGGTCAGGAGCTCGAGACCAGCCTGGCCAACATGGTGAGACCTCATCTCTACTAAAAAGACAAAAAATAGCCTGGCATGGTGGTGCGTACATGTAGTCCCAACTACTCGGGAGGCTGAGGCATGAGAATCGCTTGAACCCCAGAGGCAGAGGTTGCAGTGAGCCAAGATTGTGCCACTGCACTCCAGCCTGGGTGACAGAGCAAGATTCTGTCTCAAAACAAAAACAAAAACAAAACGCACTCTTGGTTGCCTCCAGAAGTTGAGTATCAAATGGAAGACATGATGCTGAATATGCTATTTGGATACCTATCATGTCATATATATTACATCGTTCAAAGATAAAAATCACATTTAAAACTTTGAAATAAATGAAAATATTGAGTGAAGAAAAAAATAGGGCCAGGTGTGGTGGCTCACACCTGTAATGCCAGCACTTTGGGAAGCTGAAGCGGGAGGATCAGTTGAGCCCAGGAGTTCGAGACTAGCCTGGGCAACAGAGCTAGACCTTGTCTCTACACAAATTTAAAAATTAGCCAGGCATGGTTGTGCGTGCCGGTCCCAGCTCTTGGGAGGGTGAAGTGGGAGGATTGCTTGAGCCCAGGAGTTCAAGGCTGCAGTGAGCTGTCATCACGCCACTACAGTCCAGCCTGGGCAACAGAGTGAGACCCTATTGCCAAAAACATAAAAAATAGTACACGTTCGTGGATATGGCAAAAGCTATGAAGGTGGCACTTGAATGTCCTCAGGCCAAGAGAGAGAAAGGCACTTTCTCCAGGATCACACAGCAGGGAGCAATAGCCTTGAGTTCAGTGTTACGGCTGAGGGACCTTGGGTGATTTTCCCAACCATCTATGAGTGGAAGGAGAACAGGTTACTGGGATAAAGTCTCCCAGGCTGTTGCCGTTGCTGTTGACCTGGCAGGGACAGGCATTGGTCACTCCTTATTAGCCAGTGAGTTGTTTGTGGCAGAATTCGGTGAGGAGCAGGGCCCTGATTTCCCATTCAGAGATTATCTGGATCCCCATGGCTGCTGTTTGCCCAGGTCTCCATGGTGATTGGGAACCTGGGTGGTGGGGGTGCTGTCTTTCTTGGCAGCCCAGTGGGCTGAGCCCTGATTGTGGCAAAAGCCAGGCCCAGGCCCTTTGCTGTCGGGCTGGGCTGGTCTCTCCTGTTTGTCCAGTGGGGAGAGGCCAGGGTGGTACCCCAGGGTCTCACAGGGAGTTGCAGGCAGGGAGACAGGTCAAAGGTCAGGCAGGGCCCAAATCCTGAGCTGCTAGGGAACAGACACAGGCCTGTTCTGGAATGTTCTAGCTTTTATTTGGGGCTGGGGTCAGACACCAGATGAGCTTTTTCACATCTGCCACTCTGTGTGAGGGTGGCAGGATGCGAGCACTGTCCCCCCAACTTTTTTTTTTTTTGAGATGGAGTCTCACTCTGTCACCCAGGCTGGAGTGTAGTGGCACGATCTCGGCTCACTGCAAGCTCCGCCTCCTGAGTTCACACCATTCTCCTGCCTCAGCCTCCCGAGTAGCTGGGATTACAGGCGCCCGCCACCATGCCCGGCTAATTTTTTGTATTTTTTTAGTACAGACAGGGTTTCACTGTTAGCCAGGATGGTCTCGATCTCCTGACCTCATGATCCACCTGCCCAGCCTCCCAAAGTGCTGGGATTATAGGTGTGAGCCACCGTGCCTGGCTCCCCCACCCCCAACTTTTTTTGAGACAGGGTGGAGTGCAGTAGTGTGATCATGGCTCACTGCAGCCTCGACCTCCTGGGCTCACATGATCCTCCCGCCTCAGCCTCCCAAGTAGCTGGGACCACAGGCATGCGCCACCATGCCTGGCTAATTGGCTAATTTTGTTTTTGTTTTTTTGTAGAGATGGGGATCTTGCTTATGTTGCCCAGGCTGGTCTCAAATTCCTGGGTTCAAGCGTTCCTCCTACCTTGGCCTCCCAAAGTGCTGGGATTGCAGGTATGAGCCACTGTGCTCTGCCAATGGGCCCCTCCTTGAAGTTGAGACAGACAAGGCTTGTTCAAGGTCACCCAGAACATCAGTGCCAGCACTGGGCATAGAACCAGTGTTGCAGGAAGTCCAGGGAGAGAGGAAGACCCTCACTTTAGCACCCCCCATTCCTCCAGCAGGCCGAGGCCAGGGTGCGTGGGGCTGATGAAGCTCTATATACTCCCAACAGCAGCTGGTTCTTTCTCTGGAGGGGCCGATGGAAGGATGAGGTGGCCTTGGGGTGCTGAGACTACAAGCTTCTTGTTATCCCAGCTGCCCTGGGTTCGAGTTCTGCCACTGTCCCCTCTCAGCTCTGGCTTCAAGAGCAGTGATGCTCCCTTCAAATAAAGTAGTCTCCAGGAGAATGTTCCCACATCCTGGGTGACAGGGGAAGGAGAACCTGGGCCACAGAACTATCCAGGTCCCAACCCTTACCAGGCATGACCTTGGTTCAGGTCCAGATCTTCCAAGAGCCTCAGTTTTCCTCATCAGTGGAATGGGTCAAGTGTTTCCCTTGAGAGGGTTGGGCCCAGAAGGAGGAAGGCCCTGGGGATAAAGCCCTGGCGGGGGCCTGGCAGGGTAGTTGCGGGGGCGGGAGTTGGAGGGAATGAATGCAGGGCTCCACCTGAGACTTTACAAGGAGGGTAAGGCCTTCCTGGGAAAGCTCTGTGTGGCTGGAGGGGCCTGGGTGCTGAGGAGGCTTGGGTTGGCTTTGTGGGGTAGGCCTAGGAGACCCTGGGAAGGAGGGAGGAAGCAGAGGAGGGGACCAGCAGGCAGGGAGCTCTGAGTTTCTGAGATCCCACCTGCGAGTGCTGCCACCTGCTCTGAGAGCCAGAGAGGGCCTTGGAGTGTCACTCAAGAGGCCCCCACCCGCCTTTACACACCTGGGGGCTGCCTGTGGAGGGAGGACCTGCTTGATCTGACCAGAGGGCAGAATGGGAACTGGGTGGGATTAAGTAGAGGGTAGTTTGAGTTCAAGTTGGGAAGACTTTTCTTTTTTTTTCTTTTTTTATTTTTGAGACAGAGTTTTGCTCTTGTTGCCCAGGCTGGAGTACAGTGGTGCGATCTTGGCTCACTGCAACCTCTGCCTTCCAGGTTCAAGCAATTCTCTTGCCTCAGCCTCCCGAGTAGCTGGGATTACAGGTGCCCACCACCACGCCCAGCTAACTTTTTGTATTTTTATTAGAGGCGGGGTTTCACCATGTTGGCCAGGCTGGTCTAGAACGCCTGACCTCAGGTGATCCACCTGCCTCGACCTCCCAAAGTGCTGGAATTACAGGTGTGAGCCACCGTGCCCGGCTGGGAAGACTTTTCTAAAGCCCTAAGGGGGGACCTCACAGCAAGGATGAGGTGGTAGTGGCTCCTTGGCTGCAAGTACACATGGGGGCTGCAGGACCTTGCTGGGGGTCCAGGGCAGCTCAGCCACTGGAGTAGGTGTGCTGCAACCTCTTCTGCCTTTGGCATTGAAACGCTCTCTGCTCTGAGACCCAGGACTCAGGAATAACAAGCGATACAATGAACGCCTTGGAGGAGGACCAGGTCTGAGCCCCCACCTCCAGTATCGTCCTCCTGCCGTAGCCCCAGGAAGCAGGGCCCACGCGGGAGGTAGGGGTGGGGTGGCTGTGGCCTGGGGTGGCGACCCTCGCTGCCAAGCTCCCCACTGTGTTCCCAGGGCATAGAACAGCGCCTGGCACAGTTTGTTTAATGACTGAATGACTCCGTTTGGTGACTTACATGCCCATTTTTCCGACGACAAAAGAGAGCTTAGGGCTATTCAGTACTGCCCAGGTCTAGTGGATCTGGGGCTGGGTTCTGAGTCTGCTGTCGCCTTCCTAGAGAGCGGGGATGACTCCAGGATCCTCGACTGCTGGAATGCATGGCACGGGAATTCAAAGGTGCCCTGCCTCTCACACAGGCAGGGGGTGGTGTGTGGCTGTGTCGTGGCCAGCTTAGGCGCCCGGAGCCTCTGTCCCCTGCCCCTTTGTCTCGTGTGATACAATGGGTGGCTTTTTGTCCCCATAAAGTCCCTTTCACTGTAGGGAGAAGGGCCAGAGCGGGGGTGGGGACCGAGCCTGGCCAGGCTGAGTTCTGAGTGTCCTTGGCTTGCCCAGATGTGTCCCCAGTGAGGGGGACCCCAGGAAGGGTTTGCTTTGCCATGCTGGGCGTGGTTTTCCTGGATGGAGCGGTGGGAATAGAGAGGCTGGAGCTGGGGAAGGACTTGGGGGCCTGGGAAGCACTCGGGGGCCATGGCTGGACTTGGGGGCAGGGGAAGGACTCGGGGGCTGTGGAAGGACTTGGGGGTGGGGATGGACTCGGGGGCTGGGGAGGAACTCAGGGGCTGGGGAGGAACTCGGGGGCTGGGGAAGGACTCGGGGGCTGGGGAAGGACTCGGGGGCTAGGGAGGGACTCGGGGGCTGGGGATGGACTCGGGGGCTGGGGAATGACTCAGGGGCCAGTAAAGGACTCGGGGGCTGGAAAAGGGGGTTGTGGATAGACTCGGGGACTGTGTTTGGACTCGGGGGCCATGAAAGGATTTGCTGCCTTGGCCCCTTTGGCCGTCACATTGTTTCTAAAACCTTTGGTTCAGTCACCCATGTTTAAAAAGCTGATTTTCGCCAGGTGCAGTGGCTCACGCCTGTAATCCCAGCACTTTGGGAGGCCAAGGCAGGTGGATCATCTGAGGTCAGGAGTTTGAGACCAGCCTGGCCAACATGGTGAAACCCTGTCTGTACCAAAAATACAAAAATTAGCCGGGCATGGTGGTGGCACGCACCTGTAATCCCAGCTGTTTGGGAGTCTGAGGCAGGAGAATGACTTGAACCCAGGAGGCAGAGGTTGCAGTGAGCCGAGATTGCGCCACTGCACTCCAGCCTGGGCAGCAAAGCGAGACTCCATCAGATAAATAAATAAATAACTGATTTCCATATAAAATCCAGACTTCTGGTGTCTCTTGAAAAATTAGAAACTTTGGTCACCCCAGGCCTGCATTCCCAGCAGCCACTCCAGAGACTCCCCAGCCCACTGTAGTCATTCCTGTGACCTGCCAGCCCTGGCAGCTGCTGAGCTTGAGCCCTGGTGTCCTCTAGGCCCTGGCTGCCTTCCTGCCTCATGGCTTCCCTCTCTGGGATTTCCCTCCCCCAGCCCCGGACTGTCTCACAGCCTTCACGACTGCTCACGACTGCTATGGCTTTTAATGTTTTCTTTCACATGGTTTCATCTCCATGACACACCTGTGAGGTGTCCAGGTGTCCCCCTAGGGTCCCTGTACCCCAATTTCCTCACTTGCCAGATGAGGAAACAGACCAGAAAGGTTAGGTAACTCCCCCAAGGCCACACAGTGAGCCCACAAAGGTCTGACGCTGCCCCGGAAGTGAGGAGGGTGAAAAGAGTTGGGGTGACTGTCTTTGCATGACAGCTCAGAGTCCATAGGGTTGGTCGAACCCCTCCCTTTGGGGCCCCTGGAGGAGGCCCATGTTCAGGAGTGTTGACCTCGGCTGCGGGGAATCTCAGAGAACAGCAAGCCAAACTTCCCTGCTTCCATTGTGCCAGGGGGTGAAGGGGTCTGCCCAAGGCCCCTCAGCCTATGAGGAGCTGAGGGAGTGCAGCTCCAAGGGAGATCTGAGGGCTGGGCTGGATTTCTGGGGCCTCCTGTGGGAGCACCACCGCCTTATCTGTCAGGTGGGTGGGGCTGGCACTGACGTGGGTCCTTATCTGTGCCTGGGCTGTGCCTGGTGCTTGAATGTGGATACTGTCATTCTCTCAGTGAGGCCTCACCCTCCTGAGGAGCCGCACACACCGTGGCGAATGCAGGAAAGTAGGCCCAGGGCCTGACTTGAAAACCCATGTTCTTAACCCCTCAGGGTGATCATGACACCTGGCCATGTTGAATATTAAGCCTATGCTGGTTGCTGGTCTAAGTACCTTGCTCAAAACTACCCTAGGGCCCAGCAGGAGGATCAGTTAAGCCTAGGAGTTCTAGACTAGCCTGGGCAACATGGAGAGACCCCACCTCTACAAAAATTAAAAATAGCTAGGAGTGGTGGTGCATGTCTGTAGTCCCAGCTACTTGGGAGGCTGAGGTGGGAGGATCACTTGAGCCCAGGAGTTCGAGGCTGCAGTGAGCTGCAATAGCGCCATTGCACTCCAGCCTGGGTGACAAAGTGAGACCCTGTCTCAAAAACAAAACAAAACAAAACCACCCTAGGGGGTAGATACATTTCAAAGATGAAGGAAGATGAAGACAAGGGCACAGAGAGGCTAAGCCACTTGCCTGAGGTCACACAGCTAGTTAGGTTGGCAGGGCCAGAGCATGAATTCAAGGAGTCGATAGGCCACCCCTCCAACAGAACCAATGCCAGTGTCACTAAGGTGAACAAGGTCATGACACCCATCCACAGATTCAGAGAGCAGCTGAGAAAAACCTATTCATTTCCTGGGGCTGCCGTAACAAAGTTCCACAAACTGGGTGGCAGAAATATATTGTCTCAGTTACTGAAATCAAGGTGTTGGCAGGGTTGCTTTCTTCTGGAGCTCTGAGGGACAGTCTGTCCCATGTCCCCCTCCTGACTTCTGGTGGTGACCAGCAAGCCTTGGTGTGCCTTGGCTTACAAATGCATCACTCTCGTCTCTGCCTCTGTCTTCACACGGTGGTCTCCCCTTGTGGTCTCTGTGTCCACATTTCTCTTACAAGGACACTGGTCATTGGATTAGAGATGCCCCCAATCCAGTATAACCCCCCTTAACTCGAGCATGTCTGCAAACACTATTTTATTTTATTTATTTATTTATTTTGAGACGGAGTTTCGCTCTTGTTGCCCAGGCTGGAGTGCAGTGGTGCAATCTCGGCTCACTGCAACCTCTGTCTCCTGGGTTCAAGCGATTCTCCTGCCTCTCCCAAGTAGCTGGGATTATAGGCGTGTGCCACCATGCCTGGCTAATTTTTTGTATTTTTAGTAGAGGTGGGGTTTCACCACGTTGGCCAGGCTGGTCTTGAACTCCTGACCTTAGGTGATCCACCTGCCTCAGCCTCCCAAAGTGCTGGGATTACAGGTGTGATCTACCGTGCCAGGCCTTGTTTTGTTTTGTTTTGTTTCTGAGACAGAGTCCCACTCTGTCCCCCAGGCTGGAGTGCAGTGGTGCGATCTCAGTTCACTGCAACCTCTGCCTTCTGGGTTCAAAGTGATTCTCCTGCCTCAGCTTCCTGAGTAGCTGGGACTACAGACACCCGCCACCATGCCCGGCTAATTTTGGTATTTTTACTGGAGACGGGTTTCTCCATATTGGCCAAGCTGGTCTTAAACTCCTGTCCTTAACTGATCACGCACCTCAGGCTCCCAAAGTGCTGGGATTACAGGTATGAGCCACTGCGCCTGGCCAGACCCTGTTTTCAAATAAGGCCACATTCCCAGGTACTAGGGGTTAGAACTTGAACATATTTTGGGGAACACATTGCAAACCACAACAAGAGATGAGGAAAAACTTCCCTCAGAGTCAGTGAAGTGCACGCACCCTGCAGGAACCTGGCCTGTCTGGCTGTCAGTGTTGGCAGCTTCTGGGGAAACTGTAATAACAGGGTTTCGCTGGAGCAAGGAGTGCCTCTTGGTCGGGCATTTGTGACGAATCTTCTCTCTGATGCTGCAGGTGGTTTTAACGAAAACATCTCTTCATGACCCAATTGTTTGGAAATTCTTTGAAGATGCAAAAGTCATTTTTGACACTGTAGTCTTCATATGTAAAAAAAAGTTCCTAATCCAAATTATTCAGGTTTTCAGAAAAGCAAAAAAAAAGGCCCTGTGCCCTTGAGATTTCCAGACAGTTCCCTTTGGTTATCTGCAGGACCTGTCTGGGGAGGCATGGCAGGGACCTCAGAGAGCTGGGAAGGAGGGGAGGATGTGGTTTGCCTGTGTGTGTAGGAGAGAGACAGTTAGATGTTCATGTAGACACCTCCAGAGAAACACGGGGACAGACGAACACGTAAGCAAGAGAGACCTACAGGGCCCGGGGGTGAAGGCATAGAGTTCTGTTCCGAGATACCCACGTGGCACCCTCCCTGCCCCTCCCTCACCTCCCTGGGTCTTTGCTTATCATCACCTTGCCAGTGAGATCTTTCTTGGCCCCTTCTCCATAGACATTTGTTAAATGTATGAACCCAGAGAGATGCCCACAGCGAGGCCTGTGTTGGGTGCCCGTTCCGAGCAGGGTCTCTCTTGGGGGACTGGGCTGGGGGCTCAGAGACCAGGAGAAACCAGTCTGTCTGGTTCAAATGCAGGAACGAACCTTCCTTGTTCTAGGGCAGAAATCGAGGCAGCTCCCCAGGCACAGAGCCAGGCAGCACAGCCAGAAAGAACACCAGAAATTCCCAGTGCTTATCCACTGGCTTCATCTGGACGCTGCGTTTGCTGATCTGGAAACCAGGGGTGGGGCTGGAGCACAGCACAGGGCGGGGCAGGGACAGGGGGGAGGTGGTGGGGGCGGTGGGGGGAGCCTGGGTGCCCAGCCCAGCCTGGCTCTTGGAGCCAGCTGAAGTGTCCTCATTTTTTACACTTCACTAAATAACTCATAGTAGCGCAGGTTCCAAGGAAGCACAGATCTGGGTTCCTGTCCTTCCCTATCCTTTTAAAATTTTTATTTATTTTTTGAGACAGGGTCTCTGTCACCTAGGCTGGAGTGCAGTGGTGCGTTCATGACTCACTGCAGCCTTGACTTCCCAGGCTCCATTGATCCTCCACCTCAGCCTCCCAAGTATCTAGGACCACAGGCACATGCCACTATGCCCAGCTAAATGTTATATTTTTGGTAGAGATGGGGTTTTCCCATGTTGTCCAGGCTGGTCTTGAACTCCTGAGCTCAAGTGATCCACCTGCCTCAGCCTCCCAAAGTGCTGGGATTACAGGTGTGAGCCACTGCGCCCGGCTTCCTGCCCTGTCCTTTACCCACAGTGACCTCAGGCACATCGCCTCCTGAGATTACCTTTGGAAGATGAGAATAACAAATAGAACATTTGAGGAGGGTCTGGTGATGGAGGAATCAATGAGACGTGTCTGGCACAGAGCGGGAGGGCATTGAGTGGTTATTGTGACCTAGGCTGTGAGTCATGGGACAGGTGATTGATAGGCATATGATAGTGGAAACCTGAATTGGTCTTTTCTTGATTTTTGGTTCATTGCATTTTCTGACTTTCCTTTAGTTAGTTGGAAGCTGGCAACGCAGTGGCAGCAGAGGCCCATGAGGAATTGGCTTTAAATGAAAAAATAATTGTTTATCTTGGACACACCCAGTTCTCACCTGGAGAAGGGACGGAGGCGTGCTGCCTGAAGTGTTTGTTCTCCTTCAGAACACTGGCCTCCCCCCGGCTCTGGGGGTTCGTGGCCTCTCCAGGTGTGTCTGTTTCTGGCAGGGTGTTGTTCTGAGACATCTTGCCCTGGGTCCACACTCGTAAGGGCTCTGCCCCCAGCTTGGTGTGTGACAGCGGGCAAGGCCCTGCGGCTCCACCCTGGCTTCCTCACCTGCCTGCCCTCACCTGGCCTGCTTGTGGCGGCGAAAGGATAGTGCTGGCAGGCAGCAGAGGCTGGCAGGGTGCTGTGTGTGTGTGTGGGGTGGGTCCCTGGAGCTTCACCCCAGTGTGGGGAGGAGCAGGTGCTGAGCCCTGGAGAGAGGGACACCTTCCCTGGGCCTCCCACTTTGGGCTGAGCCCCTTACTTGGGTTGGGGGGAGGCAAGGCCAGGGGCAGTTCACAGATGGACACCTGCTTCTTCTTATTTTATTTTGTTAATTTAATTTTAATTTTACTTAATTTTAATTTTATTTATTTTAGTTTATTTTGAGACAGGGTCTTGGTGTTGCTCAGGCTGGAGTACAGTGGCACAGTCATGGCTCACTGTAGCCTTAACCTCCCAGGTTCAAGTGATCCTCCCCCCTCAGCCTCCCAAGTAGCTGGGACCACAGGTGCACCATCACCACACTCGGCTAATTTTTAAATTATTTGGCAGAGATGGACTCCCTGTATATTGCCCAGGATGGGGTCTTGAACGCCTGGGCTCAGGCAGTCCTGCCACCTTGGCCTCCCCAAATGCTGGGATTACAGGCATGAGCCACCACGCCCAGCCCCACTGCTTCCTCTTTTAATACACAGCGCCTGTGCAGGGCAGGGTTCTGATCTCTGTCATGGATGAAGAAATAGGATTGTTAGTTCCTAAGCACATTGTGTATTTAGCGTATATTATGTGTCGAGTACTGTTGGGCACTGAAGATACAGCAGTGAACAAAACCCAGAATCTTCCTCGGAGAGCAGGGAAGGTACTCGGTCAGCGTCACACAGCCACACAGCTTTTGACTTCCAAGCTCGAGGCCCCACCTGCCACTTCCCCACTGGGCCACACCCTTCCTCAGCCAGATCCCTGGGGGATGGGGAGGAGGCAGAGGAAGGAGGGTTGTGAGGGCTGAGGGCTCCCTGGGCCAGCTCAGCTACAGGCCCCCGAGTCTTGTCCCTGGCTTCTGTAGGGATCCACACAGGAGCTTCCCTTCTGGTCCTTGACGAGGGTGCTTTTGGATGGGGTGCCTGGTGGGCACCCCAGCTCTGTCTGTGCTCTGGGCCCAGGCCCTCAGGTGCTCTAGGGGCTGGCGGCAGCCCCTCAGCTGCTGGGAGCAGCCAGGACTTTCTGTCTCCAAACCCTAGCAGCCAGAGGCAGGTCCTGCTCCGGAGCCGCTTCTCTGATCCCACTGACTTGTCCTTGGGCTGGTGGCAAGGTCACTACGCAGCCTTGGTGCCATGTACCTGGGCACTGACCAGGGGAAAAAGAGGACACCTCTGTGTGTCTTGATTGGCAATGGAGCCTTTCTCCAAAGCTAGAGCCTTGTGTCCTCTCCGTGGCCAGGGATTCCAGAGAGTGCCCTCGTGGAGAAGGCACTGTCCAGAGCATCTCCACCAGCAAGGGTTGGGGGGGTAGGAGGGGCTGGGGAGGCCCAGGATGGCCACATCCGAGGTGCCTCTGGGGGCCTCCACGAGCTCCCTGGGCCCTGCCTCAGCTGGCCCTTTGCTGGCCCGCACCCTCAGACAGTCTGCATAGTGAGTTGACAAACCTGCCACAGAGAATTCTCTGTGGCTGTGAGGGCTGGGGCCTGTGCAGTCCAGTTCGGACTTGTGGAATAATAAAAAAACACTTCTGTTGCAATCATTTATGTGCATGAACTTGTGGGTCCTCACAGTAGCTCTACAAGGTAGGAATGGTCATTGTACTCATTTGATAAGCAAGGGTGGTTATACACTTGCCCAAGGCCACACAGCCGGTAAGGAGAGCCGGGATCGAAGCCAGACAGCTGGGCTCCAGAGTTCATGCTGTTAGCCACTACCCATGCTCTGCTGGGATGGTTGGGCCCATCCTGCCATGTGGGAACGGCGTGACAGGTAGGCCCCTTGGCTTCCCGGAGGCCCAGTTTCACCTGTGAGATGGCAACACCTGTATAGAAGGGCATCTGGGAGAGCCAGAGACATGGGGTGTCGGACAGGAGGTCACCCAGAGGCCCTTGTGACGTTCTCTGCTGGGCCCAGCTGGGAGGGAGGACACAGGGCTGTTGTCTTCCCGCCTCTGGGATTGTGGCGACTTGATCTTCCTTTCAGCAGCTTTTACTGAGCCCCTGGCAGGGCCTAGGTCCTGTGCTGGGTGTGGGGACATAGCTGTGAGACAGCTACGGCCGTGCCCTCGTGGAGCTCGCAGTCTGGGGAAGGGAACGATTATGGCCCTGGATGGTGGGTACCTGGGGGGGCCCTGTGAGCACTGACGAGGGCTCTGGGACGCCGGCTGGAGGCGTGGGGGTGTCCTGGAGCACCTGACATCTCAGCTGAGACCTGGAAGAGGAGTGAGAATGCAGGTCAGGGCCCCAGTACAGTGGTGTATCACACGAGCCAAGTCAGCATTCCTTTTTAAAATTTTTTCTATTTTTTGAGACAATTTCACTCTGTCTCTGAGGTTGGCGTGCAGTGGCATGATTATAGCTCACTGCAGCTTCTAACTCCTGGGCCCATGTGATCCTCCTGCTTCAGCCTCATGAGTAGCTGGGACCACAGGTGCACACCACCATACCTGGCTAACTATTATTATTATTATTTTGAGATGGATTTTCACTTTTGTCGCCCAGGCTGGAGTGCAGTGGCGTGATCTCAGCTCACTGCAACCTCTGCCTCCCAGGCTCAAGCAATTCTCCTGCCTCAGCCTCCCAAGTAGCTGGGATTACAGGCACATGCCACCATGCCTGGCTAATTTTTGTATTTTTAGTGGAGACGGGGTTTCACCATGTTGGCCAGGCTGGTCTCGAACTCCTGACCTCGGGTAATCTGCCTACCTCAGCCTCCCAAAGTGCTGGGATTACACGCGTGAGCCACTGCGCCCGGCCTTAATTTTTCTGTAGAGATGGGGACTTGCTCTGTTGCCCAGGCTGGTCTTGAACTCCTGACCTCCAGCGATTATTACACTTTGGGCTCCCAAAGTGCTGACATTACAGGCATGAGCCACTGTGCCTGGCCAATATTTCTTAGCTAGATAAGAAATGAAACCGCATCTCTGGCCGACCCTGCCCTGTCTGACCCTCCTAGGTGCTGGGGCTGCTGGTGTGGGCGCTGATTGCGGACACCCCGTACCACCTGTACCCGGCCTATGGCTGGGTGATGTTCGTCGCTGTCTTCCTCTGGCTGGTGACAATCGTCCTCTTCATCCTTTACCTGTTTCAGCTGCACATGAAGTTGTACATGGTTCCCTGGCCACTGGTGGTGAGTCTGGGTGGGGGTACTGGAAGTGGCTATGACAGGACCACTGTGACTTTCCCTAAAAGTAGTGGCAGGGTGTGGGGGGGTGGCCTGACATCCTCACTGACCTAAGCTGGTCTGCAGAGCCAGGGGTGGAGGTGAGGATTGATGGTTCAGAGGTCCAGTTTTTCTATTTTTCCTTCAAGACAGTGTCTCACTATGTGCAGGCTGGAGTGCAGTGGCTCAGTAATGGCTCACTGCAGCCTTGAACCCCTGGGCTCATGTGATCCTCCCATCTCAGCCTCCCCAGTAGCTAGGACTACAGGCACGTACCACCATGCCCTGCTAATTTTTATTTTATTTTTTTTTGTAGAGGAGGGGTCTCACTTTATTGCCCGGGCTGATCTTGAACTCCTGGACTCAAGCAGGTCTCTCACTTTGGCCTCCCAAAGTTCTGGGAGTACAGGAGTGAGCCACCATGCCTAGGTGCACGGTTTTTTGGGGAACCATGAGCCAGGAAGGACACAGGCTTGCCTTTGTCCCAGGAGGGGCGTAGAAGTGAGGAGCTGTTGAGTGGATTTATAAGAGGCCATTTGGAATCTGAAAAATATTTTTCCAGGCCGGGTGTGGTGGCTCACGCCTGTAATCCCAGCACTTTGGGAGGCTGAGGCGAGTGGATCACCTGAGGTCAAGAGTTTGAGACCAGCCTGAGCAATATGGTGAAACCCTGTCTCTACAAAAAATATAACAATTAGCCAGGTGTGGTGGCACGCACCTCTAGTCCCAGCTACTCGGGAGGCTGAGACAGGAGAATTGCTTGAACCCAGGAGGCGGAGATTGCAGTGAGCCGAGATCACACCATTGTACTCCAGCCTGGGTGACAGAGCAAGACTCCGCCTCAAAAAAAAAAAAAAAAAAAAAAAATTCCCTCTGGGGGTGGTCAGAATTTGTGCCTGTGTTGTGTGAGTTTGTGAGATTGTAGCTTGGCCCAGGTAGGCAGCCCTGTGGCTGGAGGCTGGGGCAAGCTGTCAGAAGTTGCCCAGACCAGGGCCTCAAGTGTGCAGGACAAGCTCGGGCACCCGGCTGCCTGCAGGTGAGGCCCTGAGGCCTGGGAGAGGCTGGGCTCCCCAGGTTTGCCCCAGGACAGTCTCCCCAGGACACAAGGCTGAGAGCGGACATGGGAAGTACCCCGGCCAGACACACAGAAAGCTGCTGGGGTTTTTTTTTTTTCCTCTGACCCGGAAAACCCCTGCAGCTGGGGTCTGAGGCTTTCAGTGAGAAGAGAGACGAGAAAGGCACATGATTGTAAGACAAGCAAGGCTGGGACTAGGCGGCATTGTTTGGAATTCAATGACTTTTTAAACCGAGGAAACGTGAGTCATCCTCAAGACAAAATGGGTTTGTTAGATCTCGACATCCCTGGCAGAAACAGGCAGCGTTTGCAGGGGTCGCTGGGCTTGCAGGGAAGATTTTGGGGCGAGGAGGCGGCGCCTTGACTTCCGGGCTCAGGGTCCACCCCCTCCCTCATGTCCCAGGGGCCTCTAAGAGAGAAATCTCCGGAGATAAAAGCCTGTGTGTCTCTTAGGTGCAGATTTGGGGCTCCAGCCGTGGCTGTTAATGGAAGGAGGCTCCCTTCTGCCACAGTGGCAGGGCATTGCTTCTTGTGCTTCTGGACCCTCAACGAATGGGGCAGAGAGGGCTTAACTGCATCTAGAGAAGGCTGGATTAGCATGGCCAACTTGAGATTTTCTGGCATGGGGGCTACAGACCCCTACAGGATCCAGGCACGATATGTGAGTGAATTGGGTCAGGAGGGACCCTGAAGAAGCCAGCATCCATCTGCCCATCGCAAGCTGCCTCTATACTCACTTCATCTGTTCCTAGTGGGAATGCAGCCCCTTTGGAGCAAAATCTTTTGATATCCTAAGTTTTTTTTTTAGACAAAGTCCCGCTCTGTCGCCCAGGCTGGAGTGCAGTGGCGCGATCTTAGCTCATTGCAACCCCTGCCTCCCGGGTTCGAGTGATTCTTCCACCTCAGCCTCCTGTGTAGCTGGGATTACAGATGGGCACCACCACTCTTGGCTAATTTTTGTATTTTTATTGGAGACGAGGTTTCACCATGTTGGCCAGGCTGGTCTCTAACTCCTGACCTCAACTAATCTGCCTGCCTCGGCCTCCCAAAGTGCTGGGATTACAGGCATGAGCCACACTGCACCCGGCCACGATTTTTTTAATATGAAATTTTTACATGAAGTCTTCAGGTTTTCATGAAATCTAATTTTATAATGTTGGTAATTTTTTAAAAGTATATTGGACAAACTGAATGAATGTTTGAGGACCATGCATTTGAAGACTGTGAATGGGCTCCTGGGGCCCAAGCGTTTGGGATGAGGGACTGGGGCCTGGTTGTCAGCAGAGTGCCCCTTCCTGCCAGTCTGGTTCTGTATCCAGCTTGAAATATCTGGTCCTCCTGGTCCTGACCCTGGCATTTGCTTAGAGCCTTGAGCTTAGGATGTGGCCAAAAGGGAGACAAAGATTCTTCCCCCTGAAGGCAGAGAGGGATGTGAGGCCCAGCCCAGGACTGGCCACAGAGCCAAACCTTGCAGTGGTACCAGGGATGGCCTGGGCTTGGCCCTGGGCCACACTTGGAGGAGTGGCCTGTGTTTCTTTAGCTGGTACAAAGAGATGGGTCATGGATTGGCCTCTTTCTGTGAGGAATGGGTCTGGCACTGCCCCTGCCCCATCACTGAGGCCCTCCTGTCATTCCCCTCCCCCGGCCTCAGGTGTGTTCATGCTCCCTGCTCAGCAGGCCTCCTGGGGATCAGGGCCTCATGGGCTGACCCCCTGGAAACTGTGGCCTCTTGAGGCCCTGTTGGTAGGAAAGACCCAGGTGTTTGCATCCCCATCCAATGGCTACTCAAGGAGTGTGCCAGTGGGAACCAAGAGGCCCCAACCGTTGGTCTTGTGTGTCTTTTTTTTTTTTTTTTTGAGACAGGATCTCACTGTGTCACCCAGGCTGGAGTGCAGTGGTGTGATCATGACTCACTGCAGCCTCAACCTCCCGGCACCAGGTGATCCTCCCATCTCAGCCTCCCAAGTAGCTGAGATCACAGGCATGCGCCACCATGCCTGGCTAACTTTTTTATTTTTGTAGAGATGGGGCCTACCTATGTTCCCCAGGCTGGTCTCTAACTCCTGGGCTCAAGTGATCCTTCCACTTCAGCCCCCCAAAGTGCTGGGATTACAGGTGTGAACCACCGTGTCCAGCCTCTCTTTGTGTTTTAAGCCTTTTCTCTCCCCACTCCCTACCCCCATGTCCCGCAGTTAATGATCTTTAACATCAGTGCCACCGTTCTCTACATCACCGCCTTCATCGCCTGCTCTGCGGCAGTTGACCTGACATCCCTGAGGGGCACCCGGCCGTATAACCAGCGTGCGGCTGCCTCGGTGAGTCTGCTTCCCAAGCTCCCTTGGTGGTCTGCAGGGTCTTGGCCCCAGGACTCAGGCTGCTCACTTGGTCTGAGGCCAGGCACCTGCCACCTCCTGAGGAGTTGTCACCTGAACACTCAGTGGGTCTTGGGAGCCGGGCTGCCTCCAGGCTTCCATAATTAACAGTGGGGAGTGGTGTGTGGTGGGCAATGGAAGTTTTGGGTAACTATTTTTTTTTTTTTTTTTTTGAGATGGAGTCTTGCTCTGTTGCCCAGGCTGGAGTGCGGTGACGTGATCTCGGCTCACTGCAACCTCCGCCTCTTGGGTTTAAGTGATTCTCCTGACTCAGCCTCCCAAATAGCTGGGACTACAGGTGTATGCTGCCACACCAGCTAATTTTTTTGTATTTTGTATTTTTTTTTTGGAGATGGAGTCTCATGCCTGGCTAATTTTTGTATTTTTAGTAGAGATGGAGTTTCACCATGTTGGCCAGGCTGGTCTTTTGAACTCCTGACCTCAGGTGATCCACTCGCCTCGGCCTGTTAAAGTGCTGGGATTACAGGTGTAAGCTACCACGCCCGGCCTGGGTTAACTATTGAACCTTGTTGTAAATCAGCTGTGCCACACTGACTTAGGGTCATGTGCCCCCTTGGAGAATGTGAAAAACATGGTCTCCCACTGACAAGTGCACGTGCAAAAACCTTTTGGCTTAAACCATTCTGGGTGATTCGTAGGCTCTCCCATGAAACCCAAACTCCGAGCCCACGTCAGGTGGCCAGTAAAGTGGCTGCAGTCCCCTCCACGCCTGTCACCCTTCACACCACCAGGCCCTGCACACCATCTCCTCCCAGGATCCCGCGACACCCACAGTGAGGGAGAGGAAGGGACTACCAGTCCCTTTTGACAGACAGGAGGTTCCCGCTCAGAGAGGTTGGACGCCAGGCCTGGAGCCACAGCCAAGCCCAGGGGAGGGCAGGGCCTCGATCAGCACGCATTTGGTTCCTTACTCTTCCTGATGAGGGCAGTTTTGAAATCAGCAAATTCAGTGATGGGGACAGAGATGGGGAGCTTCTGAATGTGGCTGCAGGTGTTAGTATAGAGGCGTGAACTGGTTATAGGAAATTCCTAGGGTGGCCTTTGAATGTTGTCTTTTTAGAACTAAATCCTTGGTAGGTGTCCCCTGCGTCACTCTTATCTTCTCCTTCATTGCCCTTATCACAATCTGACAGGCCCCACCTGCGGTTCTTAGCTGTTTCCCGTGCTTAGAAGGTAATGTTGGCATCCCAGGACCCTGGTGCTCATCAGCCCCATGATAAACAGCTGTGAAACGCATCTGGCTAAGTGTGAGATGGTGCGGCTGCCACAACCCCTCCTGCCTGGCCTGAGATCTGGTTGGAGCTTGTGTCACTGTCACCCTCTCGGTCCTTAAGCCCTTCTCACCTCTCTTTCAGTTCTTTGCGTGTTTGGTGATGATCGCCTATGGAGTGAGTGCCTTCTTCAGCTACCAGGCCTGGCGAGGAGTAGGCAGCAATGCGGCCACCAGTCAGATGGCTGGCGGCTATGCCTAAACCACCTGTGCCATGGCCCCCTCTGGGGCTGAAGCCGCCGCTGGGTCACAGAGCAGGGTCGCCCTGCAAGCCCAAAGCTAGGGAGCCCTGCGCGGAGTCAGCCCGACAGGGACTGCATTTGCTCCTCTCTGCCCGTCAGACACAAGCTCTCACAGCGCTAAGGAAGCAGGCCCAGGCTGGCAGGCATCTCGGCTTGCAGGAGGCCAACCGCTGAGACCTCCTCTCCATCCCCCTTATTCAGTGGAAGGTGACGGGGGATCGGAGGCTGTGTCTCTGCCTTGTCTTCAGAGGACTTCAGCGTCCAAGACTGGGGCCCACCCTTCTCACCAGCACTAAATGCACTAACAAGGACTCCAGACCTGCAGCCCCAGACCCGCCGTAGTATAAGCCTAACAAGCAACATGTAGCACCTTAGTCTTTGTTCCAGGAGAGCTGAGCAAGCTCTTGAAACCACTCTCCTTCCTTTAAACACCGTTTCGACCAACCTCTCCCTGGAGCCAACCTGTAAAAAGTGGGTTGATTGTTGACAGCTTGGTCTTCCCTCCCTGCATTTCAGACATACCAGTTACTGAAAGCAAATCAGTTTTAAGTGATTTCTCAATGCTGAAAAGCCTGTCCAGGTTTCCTTCCCTTTCCCAAGCCTCTCTCTGTAATACTCCCTTTGGGCGAAGCTAACATCAGTGCCGACTGCCTCCTTGACCTTGCTGACTAGGCACACGGGACGCGAAGGAGGGAGGGAAGCAAGGCCTTGCCTGGCGAGTTGTCACGTGGTTGGTGGTGACTGTTTTATTATTTTTTAATAAAAATAAAGATGAGAAATTATTTGGACAAGATGTTGGCAAATCACTTTTGCAGGTGCTTGTAACCTCCAGGAGACCTCAGCTTGACCGAAGAAGATGCCTGCTGTAGGGCAGTTCACGTTCTGGAGTCGTTCAGCACCACCTGCCAACTCTTTGACCGGAGGAAGGCTGCCTATACTTCCTGCTTGCTGGGTCTGGAACAGTCCTGGTTTATGCTGTTTGTGCTGGCATAAGTAGAATAGCACAGCCTTTTATTCTCACAAGTGACTCAGTTTGACAATAACTTAGTCACCCTTGCTTTGGGCAGGTTAGATGAGCTTACTGAATCAAAGATTTCAACAATATCATCTACCTTGAAAGTCTGTGAAGTTTGGAGGTCATATAATCAAGGTGGCTGGCCATGCTGCCTGCTCAGAGCTGGTAGAGACAGCAGAGGAAAGCAGCCGAGTACTCCTGAGCTTATTTTTCCAACACCACAGAGCAACGATCTCTGAACAATAAGGTAAAAGCATTCCTAGGTACCCTCTGTACCCTTTTTATTTATTTTATTATTATTTTTTTTGTGTGTGGAGATGGAGTCTTGCTCTAGTGCCCAGGCTGGAGTGCAATGGCACAATCTTGGCTCACTGCAACCTCCGCCTTCTGGGTTCAAGCAATTCTCCTGCCTCAGCCTCCTGAGTAGCTGAGACTACAGGTGAGCGCCACGACACCCAGCTGATTTTTTGTATTTTTAGTAGAGATGGGGTTTCACCATGTTAGCCAGGATGGTCTTGATCTCCTGACCTCGTGATCCGCCTGCCTTAGCCTCCCAAAGTGCTGGGATTACAGGTGTGAGCCACCACACCTGGCCAATTTTTTTTAAGAGACAGCGTCTTGCTCTGTTGCCCAGGTTGGAGTACGGTGCCACAACTACAGCTCACTGCAGCCTTGACTGCCCAGGCTCAAGCAATCCTCCCACCTCAGCTTCCTCAGTAGCTTAGACTACAAGTGCAGGCCACCATGCCCAGCTAATTTTTTTTTTTTTTTTTTCTGAGACGGAGTCTCACTTTGTCACCCAGGCTGGAGTGTAGTGGCGTGGTCTTGGCTCACTGCAACCTCTGCCTCCCAGATTCAAGCGATTCTCGCTGCCTCAGCCTCCCGAGTAGCTGGGACTACAGGTGCGTGCCACCATGCCTGGCTAATTTTTTGTATTTTTAGTAGAGATGGGGTTTCACCGTGTTAGCCAGGATGGTCTCGATCTCCTGACCTCGTGATCCGCCTGTCTCGGCCTCCCAAAGTGCTGGGATTACAGGCATGAGCCACTGTGCCCGGCTGATTTTTAAATTTTTTGTAGACACTGGGTCTCGCTATATTGCCCAGGCTGGTCTTAAACTCCCAGCTTCAAGTGATCCTCCCACCTCAGCCTCCCAAAGTGTTGAGATTATAGGCATGAACCACCACACTTGGCCCTGGTATAAATATTAATAGCATCACTTTTTACTCTAAAGTCTCAGAGTTTGAATAATAAATTAGTCCTTCCAGGAGTAAGTTATAAGAGTTTGGTTTTAAGGAAAGGCATTGCACTTAAATGTAAAACAACATCCCAGGCAAGTTAGAGAGCTCACCCCTCTTATGTTTCCAACATGAATCAAAAAGCCTGTTTCGGGGGGGACATTAAAGGCAGTCAATGCTAAGGCTCAGCAATTTGCGTGACTATTGCTTCCCATTGGGGAGGAGTCCTAAGCAAGAGGACTGGGGCTTCCTCACCCCAGGGCAGGTGGGAGCCCCATCAAAGGTGGCACCTGACATCACAGTCTAAGTGTCTGTGGATGGACAGACAGGCTGCTAGTTTATTTTAAAAGAAATGAGAACATCTACTTATAATATTAAGTGACAACAGACTTGCCTCCTTTTTTCTGAGCAGAAAGGGTGAAAAACCAGCCAGGCATGGTGGCTCACACCTGTGATCCCAGCACTTTGGGAGGCGGGTGATCACCTGAGGTCAGGAGTTCAAGACCAGCCTGACCAACATGGTGAAACCCTGTCTCTACTAAAAATACAAAAATTAGCTGGGCGTGGTGGTAGACACCTATAATCCTGGCTGCTTGGGAGGCTGAGGCAGCAGAATCACTGGAACTCGGGAGGTGGAGGTTGCAGTGTGCCAAGATTGTGCCGTTGCACTCCAGCCTGGGCAACAAAAGCAAAACTCCATCCCCCCAAAAAAAGAAAAAAAAAGGGTGAAAAACCAATTTGCCTTTATCATTGTTTTTTCATCATTTAATCTCTGGACTTGTCCACTGGCCTTTTCTCAAGCAGGCAGGCTGGTCCACAGGTCTTAGCAAGTGCCCCCAGCATGCCTGGGCTGTGGTGGACAGTCCCATTTATAGACAAAGCAAGGGAAAGCAAGCCCAGGAGAGGTGGCATTTTGAAAAAAAAAATGCCTACATTAAAGAAAGAGTACGACTCATTGAGAATGGTGGTTCTTGCAAAACACCTAAAATTTTACTCATGGTACAAAAGTATTTAATAAGTGACACATCAGTACAGAAAAACACAGAGCTTGTAGCTTGTCCTTTAAAACCAGAATGGCCAAGTGAAAAGTCAGTACAGATTCTTATTTTTACTATTAAAAAAAATCAAAGGGACACACTGGGAATTGAACTACTATGCTTTTTCTTTGTTCTAGAGATGACATATATGTTTTCTGATAAGTAATCTACCACACATTGCACTAAATCAAAGCATACAAACAGCCAGTAAAGCTGTGCTCTACCTGCTACTCATGCTGGGCTGGACAGTGGAACACCATCTTGGTAGAAGAGATTTTGACAGGAAGAAACTGCAGAGTCCCTACCTAACCCAGAGAACCTTACAAACTGGTTTATACACAAAGGATTTTCAGCAAACATGCAAACACACTAACATGCTATAGGAATATGTTTTAGTCTATTTCAAGCACACAGCATACATTCATAGGTGCCCAGTAAAATAGGAATGAATGCCAATGTAGAAAGCATTTTTGCCTTCACAGTACTAACACCGAAAAAGCACACAGCATATAATACTTTGATCTTTAAGTGGATAATCACGGAAGTTCCAAGATCACATCCACTAGGTTAGCCTGAGTATTCATCTATAAAACTATATTTTTTTCAAAAATAATGCTTAAAAGAGACTTCTAGAAACAGTGGGACTACATCAGGACCAGAAGACAGTGACACAAGGACTGCAAATGTTAAGACTAACAGTAGCTTTTCACATGGAGCTTTTATGTAGAGGACGTCTCCTTCTGTTGATTCCTACAGCCGAGACAAGATGTGACCACAGGAGATTCCAAAATCTCAAACTGGGCTTGAGTAACACCCTAGATAAACATCAGGAACCCCACTGAGGCTGAAGTACTGAAACTGTGGCCCATGTGAAAAAGAGGTGCAAGTGCACAAAGATTCATGCAGGACCTGCTGGAACAGAGGGTGGTGGCGGCAGGTTAGTCCACACTTACACACCAGCAGGTATGCTGGGGAAGGGCCCCCCAGGTGGAGTGCCTGACATAGGGCTCGCTCCAGAGGCGTCTGACTCAGAAGCTCCTGAGAGAGGTGTCTACTTGAGGTGCGGAGGAGTACTATGGTTAATGAATACAAGGTGTTGTTTCAGGATAAATAGGTCCAGGAGGGTTAGGTCATTTTGGTTTTGACCTATCAATACTTAACATAAATGAAGAGTTACATAACAGAGTCAGTCTTTCCAAGATGTGTTCTGTCATCATGAGCTGAGCCTACTGGGCTGGTGACATCCAGAATGATCCCATTCATTGGCTGGAGGTAGGACCTAGTGCCGCAGATTGTTCTGGGAAGCTGGCAGAGAAGATGATTTGCACAACGAAGTCACCACTAAGCCACTGCTTAAGTCCAGTCCTCGGCCTTCTTTTTCCTATATGAGAAAACAACCAAAAGGAAGGACTAGAAAGAGTCCTGGCTTGGAATCTTGCCTCTGATATGGGGTAGGCAGAGCTGAAGTTGGGAACGTGGACCTCCACAGTACATAGGAAGGGAACACAGGTTATTGGTTATTCTGCATTTCTGCTCAATACTGGCTTGCCCTAGTCTTAATTTTTTTAAATATTATTTTTAAAGAGGTAGGGTCTTGCTCTATCACCCAGGCTGGAGTACAGTGGCTTGATCATAGCTAACTGCTGCCTGGAATTCCTGGGCTCAAGTAGTCCTCCTGCCTCAGCCTCCTGAGTAGCTAGGACTACAGGTGTGTACCACTACAGCTGGCTAACTTTTTTATTTTTATTTTTGTAGAGACAGGGTCTTGGTATGTCACTTAGGCTGGTCTTGAACTCCTGGGCTCGAGTGATTCTCCTGCCTTGGCCTCCCAAAGTGCTGGAATTGTAAGTATGAGCCACTGTGTCCAGCCTGGCCCTGGTCATTCTTAAAATGCACTCTTAAAAGGTACCTCCCGTCACTGGAAAACATTTTTCTTTCTTTTTTTTTTTTTTTTTTTTTGAGATAGGGGTCTTGCTATGTTGCCCAGGCTGGAGTGCAGTGGCTACTCACAGGCACCACTGCTGTGAATACAGCCCCAAACTCCTAGGCTCAAGTGATTCTCCTGCCTCAGCCATCCAAGTAGCTGGGACTACAGGCATGCACCACCACACCCATTTCTTTTTCTTTTCTTTTTTTTTTGACACAGGGTCTGACTCTCTCACCCAGGCTGGACTGTAGCGGTGCAATCACAGCTCACAGCAGTCTCAACCTTCTGGGCTCAAGCGGTCCTCCCACCTAGCCCCCAAAGTAGCTGACTGAGACTACAGATGCACACCAGCACACCAAGATAATTTTTGTATTTTTCATAGAGACAGGGTTTTGCCATGTTGCCTTGGCTGGTCTCAAACTCCTGAGCTCAAGCCATCCGCCTGCCTTGGCCTCCCAAAGTGCTGGGATTATAGGTGTGAGTTAACATGCCCAGTCTCCTATTTTTCTTATAAAGAGCTTGCATTATAAGAAAAGCAAGGCAGGGCCAGGTGCGGTGGCTCACGCCTGTAATCCCAGCACTTTGGGAGGCCGAGGCGGACCATGCTTCAGGAGTTTGAGACCAGCCTGGCCAACATGGTGAAACCCCATCTCTACTAAAAATACAAAAATCAGTTGGGCGTGGTGGCAGGTGCCTGTAGTACCAGCTACTCGGGAGACTGAGGCAGGAGTATCGCTTGAACCTGGAAGGCAGAGGTTCCAGTGAGCCAAGATCGTGCCACTGTACTCCAGCCTGGGTGACAAGAGCAAAACTCTGTCTCAAAAAAAAAATAAATAAATAAAAGAAAGGCAAGGCAGAATGAGACCTGAGACCTGCTTTTTGGGTTTTGTCCTTCTGATTAGGAACTCTAAGATGGTACCTGGGGCTTGTTTCATGAAAACATGAGAAGGTCCCAGCCACAATAGAATAGCAGCTCACTCTTCTGATGCCTCATTGGCCAGTTTGAAGGGAGAATGATGGGGGAAGCGCGGGAGGTTCATGTTCGGTATTTCTCCCTGGAATTTTCTAAGTAGCTCAAAGTGGCTAAATAAACAGGAGTAGTAACTTACTGCTCTGTAGTCCAAAAACATTTCTTTAAAAGCCAGAAAATCTGTGAAGGTGAGCAGCATGTCGAATATGTCACCAGCCACTTCATCCTTATGGTGCCTGCAAATGGAACAGATGGCTGTTTCGTGAATGAATGATGAGACAGTCCTCAAGACTGCTTTCGTTTTTCTTTCCACCACCCCAGCCCCACCCCCCGCATTATTTTTGTTTTGTTTTTTTAGAGACTGGGTCTTGCTCTGTCACGCAGGCAGGAATGCAGGGGGGCAATTATAGCTCACTGTAGCCTTGAACTCCTGGGCTCAAGGGATTCTCCAGCCTCAGCTTCCGGAGTAGCTAGGCCCACAGGTATGCAACACCACACCTGACTAATTTATTTTTTGTAGGGTCGGGGCCTCACTATGTTGCCCAGGCTGGTCTAGAACTCCTGGGTTCAAGTGATCCTCCTCCCTTGGCCTCCCAAAGCACTGAGAACACAAGCATGAGCCAATGCCTGGTCTTTTCAAGATTTCATTAAAAGGTTTGAGGGCTTCCTCCACAGGACCTAACCACCAAGGGCATGCACAGGAAAACAAACAAAACAAGGAGGGTCTTTTGGTCAGCCTAGGGAGGGAAGAAAGTGAGAAAACAAAACAAAACACAAAAATCAGTCAAGCTCAACTCACTGCAATGTTGTGGTGAAAGCTGCCATGTTGAACCCAGGAATCCGCTGCAGCAGCTGTTCTTCAATATATTTTTCTACCAAAGAAATCTGCAACAGTGGAAAGGATTTTGGTGAGATCATACTTTGGGAAAACGAGACTTCTTTTCAGAAAGCCTGCCCAGCCCTTTCTAAACATTTCCTGACGTCTGTGTGCCACAATCTACACTGAGTGCCAAGGATACCAAAGAGGACCAAAACACAGCTCCTGTCCTGGAGAAGTACTCAGCCTGGTGTGGAAGAGAAGCATTAGCTGATAATGATGCTGTAACAGGGTGGATGCTCTGACACAGGTGGAGACAGTGAGTAGCACAGTGCCCACACCCACAACCCAGTGCAGGATGCAGTAAGTGGGGGCTTTGCCTCCTGGGTAGAGGGCATCTGTGTAAACAGAACATATGGACATGGAGGCAGTCACAGGTTCCTTCTGGGCAGGTTTGTTTATGCCATGCTTCTGTGTTAAGAAAATAAAGCCTTGGAGGCCGAAATGGATTCTTAGATGACAGAATCCCAGGGGGCTATTAAGAGGCCTCAGGGTAAAGTGTAGAGACCCAAGGGTGACGAGCTGAGGTTCCTGGGTTCCAGTCTTGGTTTTTCCACCAAATAGTTAGTGATCTTGGTCTCAGTTTTCACTTTTACTTAATAGTCATGCATATGTGACTGGAGTATATAGAAGAAAGAAAGAGTATGTGACAACAGAAAGGTTTGTCAAAAGCATGCAAATGCAAGGTATGAAGAACTCATGTACTGTGATTAAAAGCAGGATTATGATAAGCCAAACGTCTTTTATTTATTATCTTTATTATTATTATTTTTTTAGAGACAGAGATCTCGCTGTGTTGCCCAGGATGGTCTCAAACTCCTGAGCTCAAGTGATTCTTCCACCTCAGCCTCCCAAATAGCTGGCACTACAGGTGTGCTACCAAGCCCAGGTCAAACTTCTTTTAAATAAGAAGCTGATGAGGTAATCAAATATTTGCCTGAAAGCCTTTTGGAAAATAGCCCCAAAGGCTGTGCAGAGGAAAATGAACTTAAACCAGATTCTAATGAGGATTCCTGGCAGTGTACTGGTGGCATATTTTAAAAGGCAGCAAATTTCAATGTCTTTTGATTCTAAATTTAAATTTTTAAAAAACTCTGACCTCCTGGTAGGAGACATAGAAATCTACTTACATATTCATTAAAAATAGGTGTGTAGATGAGTTTATTCTCTTCTGTGTCTTCAAACTCCAGGTAGTACTTGTCCATGAAATTTCTCTGTAATAACTGGAACTCGTCATCTGAACCACAATGGGGAAAATTTATTCTTTTTAATGGAGATTACCAACCATTATGATTTATGAGTAGGCAGGATCTATGTCAGCAGTACTGCTTTCTCAATGGTCAGTCTCTGGAAGGAAAGCTGATGTTTTAAGAGGGTATTAAATGGGACCCTGATGTTGAAATAGCCCAACCTTTTTTTCTTTTTTTTTGAGCTGGAGTTTCTCTTGGCGCCCAGGCTGGAGTGCAATGGTGCGATCTCGGTTCACTGCAACCTCCACCTCCAGGGTTCAAGAGATTCTACTGCCTTAGCCTCCTGAGTAGCTGGGATTACAGGTGTGTGCCACCTCGCCGGGCTAATTTTGTATTTTTAGTAGAGACAGGGTTTCATCATGTTGGCTAGGCTGATCTCGAACTCTTGACCTCAGGTGATCTGCCTGCCTTGGCCTCCCAAAGTGCTGGGATTACAGGTGTGAGCCACCGCACCCAGCCTTCTTTTCTTTTTAAATTGTGGTGAGGTATACAATTTTTTTTTATCATTTTAATGTTTAAGCACACAGCTCAGTGGCTTTAAGTATGTTCACATTGTTGTGCAATGATCACCACCATCCTTCAGTCCATTTTAACCATACCCACACAGGGTAGCTTGGGAACTCCCTCACATCACTTTTCTGAAAAGGAATGAATTGGTTCTCTCTTATTTTGATATAACTTCAGCAGCAGTTGTGGAAACAGTGTAGTGATTAAGATTATGGGGTCTGAAAGAGGCTAGCGCGTCTGGGTTCGAATCGCGTCTCAGCTACTTACTAATTGTGTGACCTTGGGTAAGTTACTTAATTTCTCTAAACCCCATATAAACTTCTCATTTATCTGGAAAATAAGAATGGTTTATGGTAGTTATCATATAGGATTGGAAGTGGAATTTAGATGAGAATTCATGTAAATAGATTAGTTCATAGTGAACACTTAATAAATGATAGGGAATGGGGAATCTTTTTTTTTTTTTTTTTAAATTGAGACAGGGTTCTCCCTATGGTGCCTAGGCTGGTCTCGAACTCCTAGACTCAAGCAATCCACCTGCGCTGGCCTCCCAAAGTGTTGGGGTTACAGGTGTGAGCCACCGTACCCAGCCCGGAATAAGGAATTTTAACAACTGAATAGATTATTTCTAAAAATAAAAGGAAAGTTTCAGAAAGGACCCAGACCTTGGGATAAATTCTGTAGGCTCACAGAAGGCTCATTTTCCCATAGCATATAGGGTATAATAGGCAAGAGAACTGAATGGATTCTTCAGTATTCCCCCGAAATCCCCAAGTCCACATGGGAAACGAGCTTAATGATGAAACATCTATATTCAGGAGTTAAGGGCATGAACCTTTATACCTGAAGGTATAAAAACTTGGTCAGTAATTTTCATACTAAATGGATTAAGCCATACAGCCAATAACACCAAATAACAGTGTTCTTTTCTCAATTCTCATAAAACTTAAAGTCAACAGAATTTTCTCAAATGTAAGTTTTCCCCTCCTACATACTTGTCTTAAACCTCTGGGGACTGTTACTGCTTGTCTGTTACTTAGCAGGTTTCATGGATGCCCAAATACATCCACAAGTAGGAACTCAAAACCTAGGAAAATACAGAACCACCTGAAGCTTAATACCTTGTTTTCTTTATGGCCATGTGTGCCTATGGTTATGGTTTTATGTGTTTATTTTCATTTTTATTTTTTCCAGACGGAGTCTCGCTCTGTCGCCCAGGCTGGAGTGCAGTGGCACGATCTCGGCTCACTGCAAGCTCCACCTCCCAGGTTCACGCCATTTTCCTGCCTCAGCCTCCTGAGTAGCTGAGACTACAGGCGCCCACCACCATGCCCAGCTAATTTTTTTGTATTTTTAGTAGAGACGGGGTTTCATCGTGTTAGCCAGGATGGTCTTGATCTCCTGACCTCGTGATCCGCCCGCCTCGGCCTCCCAAAGTGCTGGGATTACAGGCGTTAGCCACCGCACCTGGCCTGGTTTTATGTGTTTTATGGCATGAAAATGTTAAAACTCAAAACTATCTAAAAATGAAATTGCTCTTACCCTACATAACAAATAGAGTAGATCATTATTTCCTATAGTTTTGCGAAGAACGCCACACTGCTGGTGCCCCATTAGCCTGAGTCAGTCCCTTCCAGGCCTCTGAATCTATGCTTATTAGATGTTTTCAGAAGTACTGGGCTGTTTGTTTCTAAAACAAACTGCAGTAAGCCTTTACTTAAGTATTACATTGTGCTACATTAAAAATTGCAGGCAACTTGATGTTTTCTTTTTTTAAAATTAACTCTCCAAATTGATTTCAATGTCCTTAAAGAAGAAGCAAGCAAGTCCTTAAAAACAGTATCTTAAAAGCTTACCCATGATAATGTCCTCTAAATATCCAACCACAGCATCAAATTCTGCATCAGAGGTGGAGGAGCTGAAAAACATGCCTGGATTAGGTGCTATTTCAAATAATGCATTAAAAAAATGTTTTTAGTATGGACGTTTTCAAACATGCACAAGAGAAAAAAGAGTAGCAAAACGAACTTCCCATCACCCATCTTCAACAATTAAGAATGACTGATTGTCTGATCTAGTAAGTCCAAACAGAAGAAAACACACTCCGCACGTTTGTGACATGAACGTTCAATGTCATGACTCCACTTTAATAAAAACCCGTTCTCCAGGCTCTTCGCTATCACCCCATACCTGTCTGCTTGTGAGCATGAACACGGCACGGGCGAAACACCTGCCAGGCGGGTCAATTGTTCAGGAGTCCGGGAGGCGGGGGCCAGGGAGGCGTGGAGGGGCCTCGGGCGCTCAACCCCTCCAGGCTTTGCTGACAGCTGAGGGTTGGCGGCTGGGGATTGTGATGGAGGCGCTGATCAACAGTGACACCCGCCTCGCACTCCTGTCCTGCGGGGCCCGAAACCTGCGGCCTTAGTACTCTACAAAACGAAGGCCTGGAGCTGGGACGGCACCTTGGCGGCCCGCATCCTGCCCGGCCCCTAAGGACACCTGTTTTATACGGTCAGGCCCGGGGCGAACGCCCGCTGCCCCCGGCCCCAAGTCACCTACGCCCTGGCGGAGCTACTCACAAAGACAGCGCAAAGCTCTCTTCTTCTAAGGCGTCCATCGCCGTCGCCCCGAGTAGGCTCCAACCCCGCCCGCGGCCCAACTCGCATGCAGGGCGCGGCGGCCGGCGGGGTTAAGGCCTCTCAGCCAAGGCCGCGGCCCGCTCACTGCTAGGTCGGGTCAGCGCCTGCGCGCCAGGTCCGGCCTTGGATACCCGCTGCCGCCACGCGTCGGCCCAGCCTCTACGCCCCGCCTGGTCCTCTGCGCGCGCCGCCAACGCCGCAGGTCCAGGCCTCGGTGACTGCCGGAGGGGCGCGGCGCCCCGCCTCCCGTCACCATGGCCACCGCAACCCCTTCCACCGCCTCGCGGCCGGCCGGCAGCCAGTCACAGGCGCGCCTTACAGATGCCGGGGCCGGGCAAGACAGGGAGAGGAAGTCCCGGAAGGGAGTGCGGAGGGATGCGGGGCCTCGGCGAGCACGCGTTGTGTGGCAACTCGGTCTCACGTCGCCTCATTTTACGGATGAAGGAATCGAAGCCACGAGCCTGAATTTTCTCACTCGCAACTCGAGAATAAATTGCGCCTCCCTGACTGTGGAAGATTAAATAAGTAGTTTAAGGCGTGTTTGAAGAGCGCTTGTAAGTTGCCAAGTCGCTGGAGAGCCAGTCCCTTATCCCTTGAACCAGGTGATGCTGACGTCTGATTTCAAGACAGTTCTTACCCCTCGTGGAAGGAAAGCCCTATCGCAAGAGGTAGATGTCTTGTAATTTACATTATAATCTTCGCATCATAAAGATTACTTGGCAGTAATTGGTTTCTTGACTAATTATACAAGATGAGAATTGAAGAACTATTTTGAGCCACGCAATCAGGAATCAGATACCTTTCAGGAAAAGGCCTCTTCAAAACTGCCAAACTTTGAAAAAGGATTCGTTTGAGCTGATTTCTCTTGATTGGACAACTAAGCATTGTGTCTCTTTAGTTGCATGATACCTTTTGGCCAAAGTGTGGTATATGACTAGAGGAACTAGAGGGGTTTAAGGTATGAACTGAGGGTCAGGTGGCCAGTCAGAATGGGTTAGCAGACATTTTTTATTTTTTTGAGACGGAGTCTTGCTCTGTCGCCCAGGCTGGAGTGCAGTGGCACGATCTCGGCTGGCTACAACCTCCGCCTCCCAGGTTCAAGCGATTCTCGTGCCTCGGCCTCCCGAGTAGCTGGGATTGCAAGTACCCGCCACCATGCCCGGCTATTTTTGTATTTTTAGTAGAGACAGAGTTTCACCATGTTGGCCAGGCTGGTCTCGAACTCCTGACCTCAGGTGAACCACCTACCTTGGCCTCCAAAAGGGCTAGGATTACAGGTGTGGGCCACCACGCCCGGCCTAGCAGACATCTTTGAATGGACGTAAAATAGATATCCGTGGGATCTGGAACAAAGATGGTTACAAAGACACAGTCGGGTGTGACAGCTGTGACCAAGGTGACATCAATTATTACTAACTAATTTATTTATTTATTTATTGAGATGGAGTTTTGCTCTTGTTGCCTGGGCTAGAGTGCAATGGTGCGATCTCGGCTCAACGCAACCTCTGCCTACCGGGTTCAAGCGATTCTCCTGCCTCAGCCTCCCACGTAGCTGGGATTACAGTCATGCGCCACCATGCCTAATTTTTTTGTTTTAGTAGAGACGGGGTTTCTCTATGTTGGTCAGGCTGGTCTTGAACTCCCGACCTCAGGTGATCCGCCCGCCTTGGCCTCCCAAAGTGCTGGGATTACAGGTGTGAGCCACTGCGCCCGGCCTATTTATTTTTTGAGACGGAGTCTTGCTCTGTCGCCCAGGCTGGAGTGCAGTGGCGCAATCTCGGCTCACTGCAACCTCTGCCTCCCGGATTTAAGGGATTCTCCTGCCTCAGCCTCCTAAGTAGCTGGGATTACATGTGCGTGCCACCACACCCGGCTAATTTTTGTATTTTTAGTAGAGACAGGGCTTCACCATGTTGGCCAGCGTGGTCTCGAACTCCTGACCTCTGGTGGTCTGCCCGCCTCGGCCTCCCAAAGTGTTGGGATTACAGGTGTGAGCCACCACACCCGGTCAGGTGGCATCAATTATGAGTTACTCTGTTTAGCACCAAGTGGAAGATAGGCATTTTAAAAGGTTTGCTGAATTACTGGACTGAGTTGTTTAGTCAAGCCCTGGTCACACAGCTCACAGCAAACTCAGAGTTTCTTCATGACCTACTTTCTCTATATACCACACATTTCTGGACAAAATGAATTTGCCTACCCTTCCTAAGTCATTGATGGAGTGGAGGAGGAACACACCTTGATTTAATCTGTTCTGGTTATCTATTGCTGTTACAAACCACCTGAAAATTTAGTGGCTTGAAACAACCATTTTGCTCACTAATCTGTAATTTGGGCAGGGCCAGCTAGTCTCTATTCCAGTTGGTGTCGGCTGGGGCAGCTGGAATGGACTAGAGGAGCTTCCTCCAAGTTTACTCACATGGCTGGCAAATTAGTGGTGGCTCTTGGCTCTCAGTTGTGGACACTGGCTGGAGAACTGGGGCCGGGGTTTGGGGGGTTTCAGTTCCTCTCCATGTATAGGATTCAGGGGATTCTTGGGTTTTCTCACACCATGGTGCTGGGTCCAAGAGCAAGTGTTTCAAGAGACACTGAAATGTAAGCTGGCAGTCACTTAAAGGCCTGGTACTGGAAACTGGCACAATATCCCTTCCACTGTGTTCCACTGATCAAGCAGACACAGAGCCACCCAAATTTAAGGAGAGTAGACATAAACCTCATTTCTTGACGGGAGGGATGTCAAATAATTTGTGGCCATCTTTTAATCCACTTCACTACCCTTATTGACTCTAGGAACAAATGGGGATAAAGATAAAAAGTACCCACTCACTCAAGGATGTATCAGATAGTGTGCTAAACATTTATAAATACATTGTCTCCTTTTGAAATATTTGAGACCCTATAAAAACAAAAAACCGGTATGAGGTGGGTAGTATCTCCATTTTACAGACTGGGAAACCAAGCATTAGTGGGACCTGGGTCCAGTCCCACTCCAAAGGGCCTATTTCAACCATCATGCTATATAGCCCCTAATCCCTGGGTTGTTAAACCATATTCTTGGAAATCAGAACGTTTTCTCCTGAATACAGAATGGCCTTTTTCCACTTGTAGCAAAAATTAAAAATTGACTTGAATATACTAAATGTTTTTCCATTAATACTCATTTTTAAAATCCTTTGATTGGGGGTTGGCACTAGGAATTCTTCTGAGTGAATAAATAGCAAAAGGTAGATGATGGGCAGTATTGGAAAGAGCTGATCTTAGGTGGATGGTTTGTTTTCATGGATACACATTCAAGACGGTTGAAACTTGTGCAAAAGTCATTTTCTGCTAGTGAAATTGTGTCAGTTTTGTGACTGAATCAGTTTCCTGGCACTCTGCAAATGGCACCATGACTTTCTTCTGCTCTATGTCATTTTAAAAAGGGGCCAATTCATTAAAAAACTTTTTTTTTTGGCTGAAACGCTGGATTTCCTCAATGAATCACCTGACAAAATGCCATAATTTTTTGTTTTTCTCCCTGGTAACAATTTATCAGTAGTAAAAGTCTAGCTTTTAATTTCTCTTAAATGCTTACATTCAGTTCAGAATATGGATGTACGATTTTACTCTTCCACATAGCTTGCTAACCCCTAGTTTTTTCTTTGATAGGGAGTTCCTGTCTTTCCCTTTGAGGTGGCTCCAAGTTTACAACTTAGCTTCCATCCTGGATGATTTGATCAATTTAATATTGAAGCCCTTTTGTTTTATGATCTAGAAGTTAAGAACAGGAAAAGTAAACCACCTTAGGAACAAAGTTCCAGGGTAGATTTTTAGAAAGCTGTTAGGCTCCTGCATTCCTTTGCCTGGCAAATTATTAATTCCATCTATTTTTCCTTCTCTTCACTAAATGTACAGACTACCTTTAGTTTCAGCTGGACCACACATTTCTTTACCGGTCTATTTCCATTTTTTTGCTTGTCCTTTACCCCCAGCCCACCCTACTCCTCCATTCCATTCTCCAAATAGAAGCCAGAGCCATCTGTTAGAATTATCAAGGCACTTCCATGCTTAAACACCTTTGCTTTCTACTGCACTTAGTATAAAATAGAAAATCCTTCACATAGCCTTCTGAGCAGTTCCCTGGCCTCTCCAACACTGTAGCATTACCTGTTCTACTTACTTGCTTCCTATTTTTCCAGTTACAGGGGCCTTCCATCAGATCCCCAAACCCACTGAGACCCATTCTTCCTCAGTTAGTGCCTTTGCCTAAAATGTTGTGTTCGCCTAGCTACCCAGTCCTAGAAGCTAGTCCTGTCTCTGCCAGGCTATGTCCTACTTCCTCCTCTAAGTTTCACTAATGTTACTTCCTCAGTGAGGTTTCTTCTGACACTCCCACCACCATCTAAATTAGGTCCCCCTCTTTCTCTCTAGGACCCTATTCTTTTCCACTAAAAATCTGTTACAATAAACACAAATATATTGTCTTCTCCCCACCTTAGGAACAAACTTCAAGGGTAGATTTTTAGAAAGCTGTTAGGCTCCTGCATTCCTTTGCCTGGCAAATTATCTATTAATTCCATCTATTTTTCCCTCTCTCCACTAAATGTACAGACTACCTTTAGTCTCAGCTGGACCACTTCCAAATTACTGTTAGACATAATAATAGACAATAATTAGACAAGCTTATTAGACATAAGCTCTACAAACAGATATTTTGTATGCCACATAGGCACAGTGCCCAGCACATATTAGGTGCTCAATAACAATCTGCTGGATGAGTAAGTGGCCTTATTCTTAATTCTAATACTTGATTCTCTCCTACTCCCAAAAGTAGCCCTTAAAGTCTGAGAGTATAATGTCTTGGAACCTTAGCAGTATACACCAATGAAAGTTGTGAAATCTTAGTCAAAAAAGGCAACAGATGTTTTATTCTTCAATGCAAATTACTGTATTCACCACAAGCTAAAGAAGAGAACATGTATCTACATATATATTTATATATATATATATATATTTTTGGATTTATGGAAGACTAAAGACACGGAAAAAAATCCAGCACCCCAACATGTACAGCCAGGAAGGAAATCAGTTCTGTAATAGGACAGGTATAATGAACTACAAACAAGAAGGGGTGGAAAAAGAAGAAAAAAAAATGTGCATTGAGTTTAAGACACTGTAAAACTCAGAAGACATATTTACTATTCAAGTATAAACTCTGTAAGGACTTGGCATAAATTGAAAGGCAGCTGCTGAGGTACACCATTATAAAAGAAGTTCTAAGAATTTACAATTCTACCTTCCAATTTCCTGGGAGAAAAAACCAAACTCTTGAAGGTCTTCACCAGAGACCCTGAGAGGGATTAACACTTTTGATGAAGACATAGTCAATAATTCATGATTGAACTTACTATTCAAAAACATGTATTTATTTAGAACAATAGAAATACGTGTTCTCAGACTGTCCTCTAGAATTTTTGAGACTATTAGTTCAAGAATTTCAAAGTATATTACTTGTAAAAACAATACTGATTAAAAAAATTTTTTTAACAAAAAAACAGAAATCTGATTTGATGGTACCCTAAAAATACCCTAAATACCAAATTTTCTCCAACCTAACATTACAGCTAATTTAAGAATTCTTCCTTCATTGGTAAAACATTTTTTCCTCATTAAATGTGGGTACTGAAATTGGATAGAAACACTATGAATGTGAAAATACCACCAATTTTCTGCAGTAAAAAAAAAAAAAACCCAAAAAACAAAAAAACAAACAAAAAACCTAGAATGTTCTTTGGAATCACTGAAATATCACAAACTTGGGTTTTTTCTTACAGTCTGTGCACCTTCTTTCAGGTTCTCTGTTTTGCTTGTAGTACTGTGTGATTCTAATTTTTATAGATTCAAGTCTTGCAATGCAATATCCATGCTTGACACACTCGTGTCTCTGACCAGTGAGAAGTTATGCATAACCCAGAAACGCTGTCATTTACATCTCCATAAAGACTTCTGCCCCAAATAAAAACTTCAGAATGACACAACACATCCTGTGTTAAACAATCAAATGAACCCAACATGGAGGATTCCAGTGTGATTTCAGTACTTGGGAGGGCATTGTCTGCTATGGTTTTTCATGGAAGTACCACAGGCCTGGCTGCTAGCATTCAGCTTTCCTTGGCCTTAAAAGGGATTTTCTCAGGGCTGGCAAGTTGGATTAGATTCTAAGAGAATTTTGTCTTTGACAAACTACCATTTTTAGCATAAAATCTGGCCATGGCTATAAGTTTCAATGTGTGTACAACCGATTAGAGAGTTTTTTTTTCTTTTTCTTTTCAACATTGGCTGGAATTGAGTAGAAAAAAGTCCACGATGCCTCTTCACATGTGTCATGAAATATGAGAAATCTGTCTGATTCTAGATACTATTTCTTTACGACACAATGGGCAGGTCTCCAGCTGCAAGGCACAATCCATGCACAGGTCACTGGGGAGAAACACAGAAAAGTCAGTCAAGTTAATGCTTCAAAAGGTCAAACTCCAACTGCCTGCCAACTAAATCTAAAATGTTAACAAGTTTGTTCATTGAAAGGGTTACTAATTATACATGGTTTAAAAGAATGAATATGTAAATAAAAAGTAAATCTTACATTTCTGATCCTCAATTGTCTTAGTCTGAGGAACAAGTAAAAAGTTCATATGCATTCTTTCAGACACTCTATATGTGCACAGCATATACTTACAGATGTGTACATATAGGTAGGGATATAATATTTCTCCCCAGAAAGCTAGCCATTTATCCCAGAATCATTTACCAAACAGTCCATCTTTCACCACAGTTTTGACACAATGCCTTTGTCATATGGTAAATTTTCATTTTTAGTTAGTTCTATTTCTGGGCTTTTATTGTATTCCATTATTCTGCCATTCTTGTCATATAGTAATGGGACCAAACTATTAACATTTATTTTAATGTATTCTAAGATGTGGTATGGTTGTCGTCTCCCTTTCAGAATTTTCTTGCCTTAAATTTTAAATCAGCATGTCAAGTTCCAGAAAAAAATCACGTTGCTCTTTTTATGTTGACCAAATTAAACTTACAGTTTAGAGAAAACTGTCACCTTTACAATACTGAGAGGTCCTCCTATCCAAGAAGAGACTCATTTATTTAAGTCTTCTGTTATACTCTTTGGTAGTTTAAAAGTTTTTTTCATATACGCTCTACATATTTCTTGCTATGTATTCTTAGATAGCCCTTTTTTTTAACCATTGTAAAAAAATTATATGTTCTAATTGGCTGCTATTTATACATATAGCTAGAAGAGCTACTGATTTTTGTGTATTTTGTAAGTCATAGTGGTGACAGTAGGCATCCTTATCTTATTCCCAACATCTCTTGAAATGCTTCTCATGTGTCACCATTAAAAAGATGCTAGCTGGTGAAACCCCGTCTCTACTAAAAATACAAAAATTAGCTGGGCATGGTGGCAGGTGCTGGTAATTCCAGCTACTTGGGAGGCTGAGGCAAGAGAAATCACTTGAGCTCGGGAGGCGGAGGTTGCAGTGAGCTGAGAGCACGCCGCTGCACTCAAGCCTGGGCGACAGAGCGAGACTCCGTCTCAAAAAAAAAAAATTAAATAAAAATAAATAAATAAATAAAAATGAAAAAATAAGGAGATACTAGCATTTGGCTGAAATATATGTGTTTTTTATATTGTTACGGAAGTATCCATTCATTCCTATTTTATATTGTTTTCGTCCCTTCATTCATTTCTGTTTTGTAATATTTCATCCATTAGGAATGGATACTGAATTTTAACAAATGCTTTCTCAGCATTCTTGAAGTGATAACTGCCCCTTCTCCTGCCTCTGGCCTATTTGAGTAATTATATTAAAGATTTCTATATTGTAGGCTGGGCATGGTGACTCACACCTGTAATCCCAGCACTTTTGGGAGGCCGAGGCAGGTGGATTACTTTAGGTCAGGAGTTCGAGACCAGCCTGACCAACATGGTGAAACCCTGTCTCTACTAAAAATACAAAAATTACCTGGGCCTGGTGGCATGCGCCTGTCATCCAAGCTACTCGGGAGGCTGAGGCAGGAGAATTGCATGAATCTGGGAGGCAGAGGCTGCAGTGAGTTGAGATCACACCACTGTACTCCAGCCTGGACAACAGAGCGAGACTCCATCTCAAAAAAACCTGCCCTTGGCTGGGCTGGAGTGCAGTGGCACGATCTCTGCTCACTGCAACCTCCACCTCCCAGGTTTAAGCAATTCTTTGTCTCAGCTTCCGGAGTAACTGGGATTATAGGCGCTCACCACCACGCCCGGCTAATTTTTTTTGTATTTTTAGTAGAGATGGGGTTTCACTATCTTGGCCAGGCTGGTCTCAAACTCCTGGCCTTGTGATCCACCCACCTTGGCCTCCCAAAGTGCTGGGATTACAGGTGTGAGCCACCGTGCCCAGCCTAAGATTTCTATATTGTACCATCCTTACATTCCTAAGATAACTCCCCCTGCCAGTCGTGTTGCTGGGTCTTACTTTCTAATATTTTATTTGGGAGTTTTAGATTTATATTCATTAAAAAAATAGTTTTTTCTTTTTATGAGTTTTATCAGCTTTTAGTATGATTACTAAAAATAACATTATGGTTTTCCTACTTTCTGTATGATTTGGCCAAGTTTAAATAGAATTGGGCTACCTATTCCCTGAAAATTGTAAAGAGTTCACCTGTGAAACTAGCCTTAGTACTTGTGGAAGAGAAGGCAAAGGTAGCTTTGATAACCATTTCAACTTCTTTTATGGTAACAGGAATGCTTAGATTTTCAGTCACCTTTGGGGATTGACTCTTGTAATTCATTTTATCCAGGTTTCCTTTCTTTGTCCCTATATCCCTTTTAAAATTGTTGTTGCTGCTCAAAGTTTAGCTAAATTTTCTTATAATTCTTTTAATGTCCTCTTCCAATTCTATTTTGGATATATATCTACTATGGAGACTATGATCATAATTAAGATACCTAGTTCTAAAGTTTTATATTTCAGCACTCATTAATGACCCCTTGTATTATGTGCAAGACCACAGGGCCAGAGAGCTCAAAGATGATTAAGACCAGATCCTGCTGTTTGAGATCTTAACATTCTTACAGAAACAAAGATCAAAAAGGGCATGAAGATATCCAACCTTTAAACTCTGCATCTGTCTGTGAGGCCCTGATAACTAAAACCTCTAAATATGCTCAAACTGAGAAATTCTGGGCTGTAGAAGTAATAGGGAGGATTAATCACAGCTGGAATCACTGTGCCTTTCTTTCAGAAGAGAGGCTGGTATAGCTAAGGGTGAAATGAGACACACTCTACTTCCTTTAAGTGCACAGCCAATTAGATAACCCGTTTCAAAAGACAACAAATGTAGAGAGGCAGAGTCAGGGGCCCAGGCTGAGTCATTCCTGGGGATGACAAACTGGGTCCATCACTCCAGGCTCTGGACCCCTGTGGAGCCACGTGACTAAAGCTATGTCAAAAATAAGACCAAGGCAGGGTATGGGATATGATGAATTATAGGTAGCTGGCTTGTAACATCAACTTGAGTGTTGCTCATAAACAATCGGCACACATTGACTGGCCAGGACGCCACATTGCCCAACTGCTCTTCTCCTTTCTAAACTTAGTTGGGCTAGCCTTCCTGGGGACCATCTTACTTGCTTCTCTTGCTGATGCTCACTCTGTTCTATAGGGTCCAGGCTGCCCTCTGAGTTCATCTCATACAACTGAAATTTAGTAAGATGACATGGAGGCTGCTAACTTCTCAATGGTTGACTGTAAATAAGAAGTAAATGAGGAAGCTCTGAAACTAAAAGAGTGCCCAGGAAGCTCATAAATAGCATTAAACCTGTTACATTTTGTGAAGCCAAAATTGTATGAAAAATACAGTACTGAGTAAACAAAACAAGAAGCCATCCACATCAAGCAGCAGCTTCTATTTCAGGTACTTTCTGGAAGACAGCCAGGTTCTACTTAAACTCTAGTTCCTCATTCAGCCTGCTTTAGATACAATAAAACTTGACGAACAGACATGGAACTAGCAATTCAAGAACAGTATGAAACTTTGCCTAATATAAAGTACAAAAGAGGAAACAACCAAACAAATCCTCTTACCTGTGTCCACATGGCTTCAATTGTGTGTCTGCTACCTCATCACAACAAAGGGAACAGCAGTTTTCTCGGATACTGACTTGCTTCAACAGAGCAAGACGCCTGTGCCTGAGTAGAAAAAGCAATTTGAAATACATTTTGTCAACAGGGGGCCTGTTAGCAGTGATGCATATGAAATGTTTTGAAAATGCTCTGCACCTGTGAGATATATTCCTTAAACTTTGTTCAGTAAGGTTTTCATACATGCCATCTCCTTTCAATCCTACAATCATTTTCTAAAGTAGCGAATGAAGGAGGTATAACCATTCCCATTTTATAGACAAAGTTCAAGGAAATGACTTATATAAGGTATGCGGTCAGGAATCAAATTCAAATCCTTTAGTTCTAAGTCCAGTGCTCTTTTTATGTTACCAGCAAATTTCAACCTTTTAAGTCACATATGTAAGAGTCTGCTCACAAGCATAGAGCCTTTCTCAAGAAAAACACACATATACAACTTTTTATACAATTTCAAGGGGTTTATAACAGTCCATTTTAGACTCCCTGCAAGTCCAAACACCTCAAGTTAGAACCCTTCCATTATACTTTCACTCAGCATGGAATGGAAGCAGACAGGCAAAACTGTTCTGCTGAAGGTACAGCCCTAATAGATGGGCAAGGGAAGCATGAAGCATGTATTCAGTTCACTTACGGGCTTACAGTGTGCCAGGCACTGTTCCAAGCCCTAGAGATTCAGCAGTGAACAGAGGACTAAAAATGTATCCCTGCCTTTGGAGAGCTTATGCTCCAGTAGGGGAAGACAGAAATAAACAAGGTAAGTAAAATACAGTGTTAAATGCTGATAAATACTATGAAGAAAAGAGAAAATGGGAAGGACAAGGAGTGTACACATCAGAGGTGGGGTGTTATTAAAACAATTTTAAATATGGCAGCCAGGAAAGGTCTCACTAAGGTAATATTGAGGTAAAGGGAGTGAGGAAGTGAGTTTTGTGGTTGTTTGGAGAAACCATTTTGGGTAGCAGGAACAGCAAGTGCCCTGAAGCTATCATAGGCCTGGTGTGTTTCAGGAGCAGCAAGGAAGCCAGGGTGGCTGAAGGAGCATGAGAAAATGGGAGAGGGTAGGAAATAGGTCAGAAAAGTAACACAGGGAAGGGAGAGGACAAATTGTACAGGGCCTGGGAGGTCACCGGAAAGGTTTTGGCTTTTCCCTTCAGTGAATAGGAAGCCACGCACTGGCGTCTTTTGAGCAGAGAAGTGTGTGATCTGACTTACGTTGTAACAAATCATTCTGGAGGCTGTGTTGAATAGACTGAAGGGGATCTGGGGAGGAACAAGGTAGAAGGCAAGACAAAAATAATATAGGTAGGAAATGGTGGAGGCTTGGACCATGGTAGCAGCAGTGAGGGTGATGAGTAGTTGGATTTTGGATATATTCTGAAGGCACAGCCTACTGGATTTGCTGAGGGATTGAATGTGGAAATAGCAGAAAGTAAGGTGTCAAGGATACTCTACGGTTATGGCCAGGGAAACTGGGATGATAAAGGAGTTATTAACAGATGAGGGGCCACGCACAGTGGCTCACGCCTGTAATCCCAGCACTTTGGGAGGCAGGCAGATGGCTTGAACCCAAGAGTTCAAGACCAGCCTGGGCAACATGGTGAAACCCAGTCTCTACAAATAATACAAAAATTAGCTGGGTGTGTTGGCATGCCTGTAGTCCCAGCTACTCAGGAGGCTGAGGTGGGAGGATCGCTTGAGCCTGGGAGATGGAGGTTGCAATGACCTGAGACTGTGCCACCACACTCCCGGGCAACAGAGTGAGACCCTGTCTCAAAAAATAAAAAATAAAAATAAAAAAACAGAGATGAGAGAAGACTGTAGGAGAAGCAGTGGCTGTGAGTGGATGACTTGTAGCTGAGAGTGGGTATGTGGTGCTTCACTGTACTATTATTTTTTTCTTCTGTATGTATTTGAAATTTTCCATAATAAAAAGGTTAAAGAAAAAAAGAATGAATGGAAGAATTACAGACAGAGAGTATATACAACACAGAACAATTTATAAAATCCCAGTTAGTAGTAACAGGGCCATGATCTCCTACCCTGATGCCAGAAAGGAGTAATATTCCAATGAATATAAAGTATCACTGAATATACATTTTTGGAACACAGGATGAAAATATTAATGGCACAGAAAATGGTCTTAAGTAAGTTCATACTTAATGCCACAATTTACAATTAAGCACAACTGGAATGTTAAGGGCAGCAAGGTCCAAGAAGGAGGTTGGCACTAAGGTGGCCACTCAATCAGGCTCCTGACAACTCTATCTTCTTGTTACTATCAGAGAAAACAGTCTAGAGACAGCATAGGATTGACCTAGCTTGGAATTCAGCTGTTCTTATTCAAGAAAAGACGAACTTTGGGTACAAAATTTATATACATGGTTACCAAGAGAGTATGTATAAGCTGCCCATAAAATGAGACTCTGACAGTTAACGCCCATTGCCATCTGAGTTTGGGAAGTTTTAATTCTGCAGGAGCAGTTAACTAAATGCTGAAGCATTTTAACTATGTCCAGTCCCCATGGGAATTTAGATGGATCAATTGTCCCTTTTAGGGTATATGTGAGAAGACTTATTTGTGGGCTTCATCCAAGGAAAAGGCAGGCTAGATGAAAAAGAATGGGGTATGATAGATAAGGGAGAGGTGTCCCCTCAGACTTTGGACAAGAGGAATTTAAAGTTCAGAATCTCTTGTGAGGCACCAAGGATGAGCCTGAATGAAAAGTTCTAGGAATTAACCTCAGAACCCTGAGCGGGAACATATGCAACCCTTATGTTCTTGGGCTATTACTGAGGCTCTGCTGCCAGTGCTACCATCTGCAGACAACGCTACCATCATTGTCCCATTTTCTAATTCATCTGGAAACTATTGAACCACTGAGACAGTGATTCCAAGGTGAAGCACAGCCCAGAGCACTGCTTGCAGATCTGCTTTTTGAGACAAAACAAGAGCTAGGATTATGTTACAGATACCTTCAGGGGCCTAACAGTCCGACATTAGCTATGTCATGGCCAGTATGCTGGCCTTGGCTGCTGAGAGAGACTCTCTTACTGATATAAGATATGTGGTATTAGTAACAGGAATACCCTTTAATCAGGCAGCTGCTCTGTTTAAAATGATAAACTTTAGCTCACATTGTGAAACAAGCTTCAACTTGACGTAATTACCAGGAAGCAGCTGGAGTCTTTCCCCAGCCTAAGAAATAGACTACATTCATCTCACAAGGAAGCAAAGCAGGCATTCATCTGAAAAATTAATGCCAATCACAGTTTTTGTCAAATAAGGGCTGTGAAATTTTATGCAAGATGGTATTCACTGATGGTTGTGGAACAGTGTTGTCATCTTTGCCACACAGTTGAAACTACATAAAAAGTCTGTTTCAATAAAGCCAGGTCTGTTAAAAGGTGCAGTAGATTTCCTAATATTTAGGATTTTGACACTGACATTCACATGAAGTTAGTTTGCAGTTTGTGTGTACGTGTGTCATATTTTTCTGATTTTTATACCAATCTTATTTATCTCACAAACAAAATTTGAAAGTGTTCCGTCTTTCTGGGTTTGGTAACATTTTAAATAACAATAAGGTTATCTGTTACCTAAAGATTTGGTAGAGATCCCCTGTGAAACCACCTGGGTCTGGTGCTTTCTGGGGACAGATATATACAATAATTAGTTTTTGTATATTTCTTCTGGGATCTGCCTTAGAAATTTGTATTTCCTGAAAAGTCATCCATTTTACTCAGGTTTTCAAAATTTATTTGTTATATTCTTTTAAAGTTGATTATAAATTGTTTAATTTCTCATAAGATTCATGTGAAAGTCTGGAGATAGCCTGGGCAGATTCCTTACCTTGGCAAAATGATTTTTTCTTCAGCTGTTAGGAAGGCGTAGTCATTAAAAGTGCTAAATTTCATAGATGGTGGGTATTTGAATGGTTTTGCTCCAAAATTGAACTCACATTGTTGATATGACATGAAACTAGCTGCAGCAAAAAATCCAGATCTACAAATAAAATGAGTACAGAGGCCAATAGAATTAATAAAAATCAAAACAGAGTTAATAGATAGAACAGTTTTCAGAAAGGCAGGGTGAGTCAATCCTACCCTGGCAGAAAGGAAGAGTGACAGATTGTGTTTATAACCCACACAGGTCTGTGACCAGAGAATATTCTGCCTTATCTTCCTGTATCAAACTTTGGGATAGTTTTAGGTCTGATCAAATGGGTTCCCAATCACTTGAAATTAATCAATTTCTCATCACAATTGCATATATAAATGGACAAAGACTTTTTTTTCCTAGAGAAAAGGGCATTCCGTGCATCTACTCGAATTTTTGACTGAGAAGAGCTACTTACACAGTAGATGAAAAGACTTGCTTTTCAGGAGGCAGCTGGTTGCCATTTAAAAAGAAGATCATTTGCTTTTCATTCAAGTCTAACAGAAATCCTACTGTATCTCCTAGAGGATAAAGAGAAACACTGTTAGGATAATGATGTGTACTACCAGGATTCTTTGCTAAGCATCTCAAGTGTTTCAATGGCACTGTATTAAGTCTGCATCTTTAGCTATGCATTCAACATGTTCATTTTTGTTTCTTCTGTAACTGATCTGACCCCTATACACCAATATTTTAATGTAACAATAAGAAAAAAATACTGCCAATTAAATTATGACAAGCCAATCTTAAGATGCATCCCAATTTCAAAGATGTTAAAATGTGGGGAAAAATATGCATTTTGGGCTCAATGAAATATGGTAAGATCAAAAAATCATGTGGTTACTTGCCTCTCTGGTGAGATTTATAACTCCCTAGATAACTACCCCAAAATATGCCTTTCTTTAAAAAAAAAAGGCAAGGCAGGCTGGGCAAGGTGGCTCACGCCTGTAATCCCAGCACTTTGGGAGGCCAAGGCGGGCGGATCACCTGAGGTCAGGAGTTTGAAGACCAGCCTGGCCAACATGGTGAAACCCCGTCTCTACTAAAAATACAAAAATTAGCTGGGTGTGGTGGTGGGCACCTGTAATCCCAGCTACTCGGGAGGCTGAAGCAGGAGAACCACTTGAATCTGGGAGGCGGAGGTTGCAGTGAGACGACATCATGCCATTGCACTCCAGCCTGGGTGACAGGGCAAAAATCTGTCTCAAAAAAAAAAAAAAGAAAAAAAAAGAAAAAAAAAAAAAAGCAGGGCGTGGTGGTTCATGCCTATAATCCCAGCACTTTGGGAGGCCAAGGCGGGCAGATCATCTGAGGTCAGTTTGAGACCAGCCCAGCCAACATGGTGAAACCCCATCTCTACTAAAAATACAAAAATTACCCGGGTGTTAATGGTGGGTGCCTGTAATCCCAGCTACTCGGGAGGCTGAGGCAGGAAAATCGCTTGAACCCTGGATGTGGAGGTTGCAGTGAGCTGAGATCGCGCCACTGCACTCCAGCCTGGGCGAGAGAGTGAGACTGCATCTCAAAAAAAAAAAAAAAAAAAAAAGCATTTATCTTCACTTATCAGATAAAGTAAACTCTAAGGTTTCAGTTTTTGGTTTTGTTGTTAAGACAGGGTCTTGCTCCATTACCCTGGCTGGAGTGCAGTGGTACAATCCTAGCTCACTGCAGCCTCAAACTCCTGGGCTCAAGTGGTCCTCCTGCTTCAGCCTCCTGAGTAACTAGGACTACAGGCACGTGCCACCACCCCTGGCAAATTTTTAAAATTTCTTTGTAGAGATGGGGGGGTCTCATTATGTTGCCCAGGCTAATCTCAAACTCCTGGCCCCAAGTGATCCTCTCAAAGGATCCTCACACTTTGACCTCCAAAAGTGCTGGTATTAAAAGTATGAGCCACCACGTCTGGCCCAATTTTGGTTTTGAAAGATGAGATAAACAAATTTGTTTGTCAAAGATAAACAAATGAAATTACACAGCAATGACAAGAAAAATGGACACTCAATGCTGGTGGAGGAAAATCTGGCAATATATAGCAAAAGCTTTGATATTCTATATCCTCCTTGCCAGAGAAGTTTCACTTCTAAGAGTTTTGTCTTGAGAAAATCCAGAATGGTCTATAATGATAATTTTAAAAGGCAAAAATGTCAGTGTCCAACAATGAGGCATTAATTAGTATATCATAGTACAACTATATAATGGAATATTGAGAAGCCATTAAAAGTAATGTTATTAGCTGGGCCATGGGGGCTCAGGCCTGTAATCCCAACACTTTGGGAGGCCAGAGTTGGGTGGATCACTTGAGCCCAGAAGTTTGAGATTAGCCTGGGCAACATGGCAAAATCCTGTCTCTACCAAAAAAATACAAAAATTAGCCGGGCGTGGTGGTGTGTCCCTGTAGTCCCAGCTACTGGAGAGGCTGAGGTGGGAGGATGGATTGTGCCTGGGAGGTCAAGGCTGTATGAGCTATGATCACACCACTGCACGCAAGCCTGGGCTACTGATAGATGAGACCCTGTCTCAAAAACAACAATAAAAAGTAATGTTATTTAATAACCTGGAAAGCTGTTCAAGGTATTAAGTATAACAACAACAAAAATATATAAAATTTAAGTGTTTTTAAAAAATCTCTGGAGAAATTACAGGGGATTTTTAGTTTATTCATTTTTCTATTTTTCAAATTTTTATAATAAACATATTACTCGAATAATCCTTTAAAAAATTCTTATTAAAAAACAAGCTAGTTTTTGAAAACAGTGCCTTTATCATATGCTCCGTTAAATGAAGAAGTTTTACGTTCCTTCAAGAACCTGCGAGCCATTAAAATGAGTGTTCCTGTTGGCTTTTCTGATTTTTTTTCCCACACCATCAATTTAATCAAGTGGAGCTGTTTCCACATGGGGGTGGGCAAATTCCTGCTTTCTTTCCTTTTTTTTTTTTTTTTTTGAGATGGAGTCTCACTCTGTTGCTCAGGCTGGAGTGCAGTGGCGCAATCTCGGCTCATTGCAACCTCTGCCTCCTGGGTTCAAGTGATTCTCCTGCCTCAGCCTCCCAAGTAGCCGGGACCACAGGTGGGTGCCACCACACCTGGTTAATTTTTGTATTTTAGTAGAGATGAGGTTTCACCATGTTGGCCAGGCTGGTCTTGAACTCCTGACTTCAAGCAATCCACCTGCCTCAGCCTAAATTTCTGCTTTCTTAGCATGCCTAAAAATTCAGTTTATATCCATAATGCTGATTGGGGTAGCAAAATGAAAGACGGATGCTTGGAGAAAGAGTTGGGTTATATCCTCTATCATATGACCCTACTTCCTCTATCATATGGCCACTGGATAGAACCTGTTTCGTAGCCATCTCGTCCCTGAAAAATCCTCATTTTAGTGGCATTACAATTCCAGTGTCCCTGATATTGCCATGGCTGCTTTTAATTCAAAACAGATCCAAAGAGGAAAATAGAATTCATACTAATCTTGAGTATCATTTTCTGACAAATGTAAAAAATTTATTTTCTGAAATGTTTTTGCTACAGGAAGGACTCCACCAGAGGTAAATTTATCAGAGGAATACCATTTATATCCTTGGCAGTGACACAAAAGTTAATATCCCTTTTCACATTTGATCTTCTTCTAAGACATTTTAAGGCTTAATGTAATAAATGCTTCATAATAACCAGATGTCTTAACCCACTTGATAAATTTATAATGGAGGGAATGAATACCTTCTTTCCAGCATGGGTGTATGTGAGGCTTACTTCTGGCATTGTACCAAATCAGCTGCCGGCAGCCATCATACGCACAGGAGTATTCATCATCCCCAATGCCGTAGCCTTCCTGGAGAGAGACAAGGCCCAGAAGATTAGCAAGTCTGCCTGCTCTGACCTGGGAACACAGAGTGTGTCTTTTACGACCACTGACCTAATGGCTGGGATTCTAAGCTTTCTGGATGAAGAGAGAGCTCATGGTTTTTTGAAAATACTGAAGTTATGACTTAGAGGGCTGGTTCCAAGTGAATAGATAATGACTTCAACAAATATTTTCCCAGTGCCTCTTTTGTTCAGGCACTTTCACATTTGTTAGTTCATTTAATTCTCACTAACATTATCATGAGGCTAGTGGCATCAGACTCCATTTTAAGAGGAAACAAAGGCTCAGAGAGGTCAACCAGCTTGCCCAAGCATATATTACTTGCCCCAGAAACAGAACCAGGTTTGAACCTAAATTCTTCTGATTCCAAGATCAGTCAGTACACTTGCATATCAGCACAAGATTGTCAGAGGCATTCAAACCAGAGAGACTCCATCTTGAATAGGGGCAGGGTAAAATGAGGCTTAGACTTGCTGGGCTGCTCAGCTGCATTCCCAAGAGGTTAGGCATTCTTAGTCACAAGATGAGATAGGAGGTCAGCACAAGATACAGGTCACAAAGACCCTGCTGATAAAACAGGATGCAATAAAGAAGCCAGCCAGAAGCTGGCCAAAACCCACCAAAACCAAGATGGCAACAAAAGTGACCTCTGGTCATCTTCACTGTTCATTATATGCTAATTATAATGCATTAGCATGCTAAAAGACACTCTAATGGGTGCCATGACAGTTTACAATGTCATGGCAGTTTGGAAGTTACCCTATATAGTCTAAAAAGGAGAGGAACCCTTGGTTCCAGGAATTGCCTGTCCCTTTCCCAGAAAACTCATGAATAATCCACCCCTGTTTAGCATATAATCGAGAAATAACTAAATATGCTCAGTTGAGCAGCCCACGCCACTGCTCTGCCTATAGAGTAGCCATTCTTCTGTTTCTTTAATAAACTTGTTTTCGCTTTATTCTATGGACTTGCCCCAAATTCTTTCTTGCGCGAGGTCCAAAAACCCTCTCTTGGGATCTGGATCCAGACCCTTTCCAGTAACAAGATCAGATCAGGCAAATACCTTTCTTGCATGTGGCAGACTTCAAAATACCCAAATATTCAGAGATTTCAAAACTGGAGATAAGAGAAAGGTTATAGCGGACACTCAGCTAAAAGCTATTCTGAGATCAGCTTGATTTGAGGATTGTACAGGTCCTTGGCAGTTTCTTCTTTTTTTTCTTTGAGATGGAGTTTCACTCTTGTTGCCTAGGCTGGAGTGCAATGGCACGATCTTGGCTCACCACAACCTCTGCCTCCCGGGTTCAAGCGATTCTCCTGCCTCAGCCTCCTGAGTAGCTGGGATTATAGGCATGCGCCACCAGGCCCAGCTAATTTTGTATTTTTAGTAGGGATGGGGTTTCTCCATGTTGGTCAGGCTGGTCTCATACTCTAGACCTCAGGTGATCTGCCCGCCTTGGCCTCCCAAAGTGCTGGGATTACAGGCGTGAGCCACTGCGCCTGGCAGTTTCTTCTTTTTATTACTTACTGCCTTTCAATTATTTCACAGAACTGTTAAAATAAAAGGGTGGCTGAGATCTTAAGAAATTATTTTGAGTGCTTATAAAAAATAGAAGAAGCATGCAAATCAGACAACTGCTATCTTTAAGGAACAATGGTGAAAAGTTTTACTATAGAAAGAAATTGAAAATGGCCAAATCCAAGTAAGATCAATGGTCCTGATGGCCTGCTTCTTCTATGGGGCAAACAATACCGTGAGGAGATAGATTGGAAAAAAAGTTCTGGTGAATGCAACAATGATTTTGTACTGGATTTTTGGATTACAACATACTGAATTTGGATGAACGCTCTCCAAAGTGACTCTTCTGAAACAGCTATTGATATTCACTATTCAGACTATTCAAGAGTTAAATGAGCTTGCATCTAATTCCTTAGAAATTCACCATCCAAGGCTGCCAGGAGCAGTGGCTCATGCCTGTAATTTCAACACTTTGGGGTACAGATCACTTGAGGCCAGGCATTTGAGACCAGCCTGGCCAATACGGCAAAACCCTGTCTCTACTAAAATTACAAAAATTATCCAGGTGTGGTGGCGCACACCTATAATCCCAGTTACTCTGGTGGCTGAGGCACAAGAATCGCCTGAGCCTGGGAGGCAGAGGTTGCAGTGAGCAGAGATCACGTGCCACTGCACCCTGGCCTGGGTGACAGAGCGAGACTCTGTCTCAAAACAAAACAAAACAAAAGAAATTCACCACTTGCTAGAAAGAATGCCTTGCCACCCCTTTCAAAGGCTGAACAAGTCAGTAAGTAAAAAACTTAAAAACCACTAAAATGTAGGCATTGGGGCATAAGTAAAAGTCAAGCAATTCTTTTCTATCTTCACCTTCTAATGTCCTGAGAAGTCCTTGACAGAACACTTGGAAGAAATTCCTAGAAGCTAGCCACCAGGAGTTGGTAGAGCAGACTCGTTACATATTCTTTACCATGCAATGTCTTTGATGACTGGATAAGTTCCACAACAGAGTGGCACTGTAGCACAAAGAAGGAACTCTAATAACTTTAACTACAGAGCAGCATCTACAGATTTAAGGAGAAGATGCCTCTGCCTAGCAGAGATGCACTTTAAAAATCTCTTAAGCTTACATCTCAGAGAACAACCTAGATGTCCTACACCTTCTCTCAGCTCAAAATGTTCCCAGCAGGATTAATTTTGGTTTCCATTGGCTAGGACAGATAAATGAGAGAATAGAGTGTCTAGCTTGGTATTTATTTTGAACTACCTGTTTTTTGGTCATGCATATTTTAGCAATGGAAACATTACCAAATCCAAACAAAAGAAAGTTTATCCACAGCTTGTCATTCAGGGAATAGTTTGAGTGTCTTTCCCATGTGGTGGACACTGTCCTTTTTCCTGCTATAGGGCATCCCAACCGTTTCCTATTAAGGGAAATGTATGAAGACAGTGTTCTGCCTCCTCCTTTGGAAGTAGAAAGGTAAGATATGACCTAGGCTTGGCCAGCTGGACCTTCCCATCAAACACTCAGTATGGTGCAAGTGACCCCAAACAGAGGGATAGTTAGGATTGATTTCCAGCAGCAATGGTGGCTGCATGCTGGCCAGATCGTTCCCCTAAAACACCAGCTATTGTACTTCCTGTTTCTTGGCCCTGACAGCCTTGGAACCTGTCTAGTTCCAAAACTTCTCCATAATCTGGAGGCCCCGGAAAGGCTTGTAAGTCATTCCTTTTCTGTCTGAGATAGCCAGAGTCATTTTCTCCAAGGCAGATGCTTCAATAGGGGAAGGAGCATGGACTATCCTGACCTGAAATCTCTAGCAGCTGGAGACTAGATGGCTTTGGGGAAGTTTCTAAATTTCTCTGAACTTGATTTTCCTCATCTTTAAATGGCAGGATAATATCTTTCCAAACTCTCAAAAAGATTAAAGATGAATATGTGAAAGACCTATCACATGACAGACGCTCACAAAAAAGCAAAAGATTATTTATTTATTTATTTTTGAGACAGAGTCTCACTCTATCGCCCAGGCTAGAGTGCAGTGGCACTATCTGGGCTCACTGCAACCTCTGCCTCCCACGTTCCAGCAACTCTCCTGCCTCAGCCTCCCGAGTAGCTGGGATTACAGGCGCCCGCCACCAAGCCCAGCTAATTTTTTATTTTCAGTAGAGACGGGGTTTCACCATGTTGGCCAGTCAAACTCCTGACCTTAAGTGATCCACCCACCTCAGCCTCCCAAAGTGCTGGGATTACAGGTGTGAGCCACTGCGCCTGGCCAAAAGGCAAAAGATGTTTTAGATAAATCAGAGTACACCCTTGGAGAGTTGCTCCTCCTAAGCCTCCATAAAAATATACAATACAACAACACAAACTGTTCTGGAGGTTACCTGAACAGAACTATCCTTAAGCTTATTTTAATGACCTAACATTGAGCCCAGTGGCCAGCCTTTTAAAATGGAAACCTAAGCAGCAAGAGTTCAAGTAAGAGGCACTATGGAGAGACTTAGAATCTTTTGAAACTGGGTGTATCCTAGGAATGACTTACTCCATAGAATCACACCCTGTCTGAATAGGCAAAAAGATTCAGAATCACCAGAACAATGTACATTTAAAGCAAAGTTTTAAACATGGCAACATCATTAAAATCCTGTATTTGGCAAAAGACATCATATCAGACTTTATCAATTTCTAATAGGGAATCAGCTAATGCTTGGATCAGGGAAGAATGTTTGTTTTTAAAGAAACCAACAGCCTGTCAAGTGATCTGGAGGATAAAAAAACAGTATTTAAGTCTTTAACTTGACAAACCAAAGGTCTGCAACTACATGGCAAAAATTATAGTTTCATCGAGCAGATGAAATGATCCAGCTTCACTGGCCATTAAAAAAACACATTTGTAACATTCAGTGTCAGACCTAGATCTGTCGTGTGTTTGCTGCCAAATCAGGAGAGACAAATTTTATATCGAAGCTTCCTCCCTGGAAGAATCCCCTACTACTTCTAGTTCTAGAACAATTTTTCACTTCCAAATGAGGAAACTAGCTAATTCTGAGATTTTCCCCATTTTTGAATACAAAGAAAACAACTGTTGTAGAATAGGAAGGCCACTGAATTCTGGTATGAGTTTCTTCCTACTCTGTCTCAGTTTTCTCATCTGTGAAATGGAAATTTTAACAGTAAAAGCTATTGTGGGAATCAGATGATTGGCAGACTGGGGTCTAGTTCTCCACCCCAGACAGGAGTACAGACTTGACCTCTCCACTGGCCCTTTTCCTTCAATTTGTCTCTCTCCAGCCTAGGAGTTTTAATAATACACCATCAACAATTCCAGGGTGAAATACAGCCTTGCTGAAATAGGCCTTTAAAAACTATGCTTATAAATAGGTCACCATGGGATGTGACTGTAGTCTCAGCTATTCAGGAGGCTGAGGTAAGAGGATGGCTTGAGCCCAGGAGTTTGAGGCCAGCCTGAGCAACACAGTGAGACCTGTCTCTAAAAGCAAAGCAGAAAACCAGAAAACCTCACCATGCTTATGGCCAGCAAGTTTAGCTGGATTTTGTTGGATCACTTCTAAAACCCATTCCAGGATCTTACATATTCGAGGGGGGGCTATTATTTAGATTAACAAAATAATCTATGGGGCTTTTCCCACCTCAAATGGTAGAAACCATATGAAAACAAAATATTCCTGATCAAAACTGGATTAATTCCAAACAGCTTATAATTTGATCATCAGAAGAAAGCCAATTGGCCTGGGTGTTAGAAGGGTATAAAGTGGCAAGAAATCATACATCTGTAGGAAAGGGAGGAACTCCAAAACCTTCAATGCTACTTACTCTAGGATTTAAGTTTCCCTTTTATATTACAGCTTTCTATAACAAAAGATAAATAATTGAATATTGAGAAAAATGTGCCAACTAATTACTAGGTAAAAGTCAAGTGAAAGAAGTCAAGCCAACACTCTATTTTTTGACAGGAAAGGAATCCCTACAAAGCGCTTAGAGCTTCAACTCAAGGTAATAATCAGCACTACTTCCTGTATAAGAAATGAGCCAAATATGTGGCTGGGGTGGAAGCAGAGCCTACAAAGACAAAGGACACATCCAGCCTCTAGGTGAAAAATTAGAGTGAACTTAAGATTCAAGAAAAAGAAAAGGCCGAGGGGCAATTTCACTTGTTTTCCCTATTTCTCTATCAGTTTAGTAGATCATTGTTAGGGACCTGGTACTATGTGGCTCTGCCCAAGAAAAGATTATTGAGCAAATCTATTTGAAAAATAAGTATTTTCCACCCACCAACTAGGGGGAAAAAGCAAACTGCCACTGCCCCCATTTTCACAGTTCTCTAGGGTACTCACATGATTGAGGAATTTGCTGTCTCGAGTGGCCCAGCCAATCTGCATGACGCCAGAAGTGACCACTGTTACTTCATAGTACCATACCCCAGCATCCACACAAAAGGTGCAACGCACACTTTCAAAAGAGGAGGCATCACAGCGAGCCTGGCAAAACCAAAAAATGTGTCAATCAATCATGAGGGCCTGAAGACCACCAAAGATAACTGACTACTGGGAAGGTTGAGTGTATTTTTCCTTATTAAAGCTTCTGGTGGACTACTGCTTCCTCCTCTGTCCATCCTCAGTGACAAAAAGTACAAAACCAAACTATATTAAGGCATTTGGCAACATACAGAATCAAAGAATTGTTTGCAGCCATTCTTCAAACAGTTCTTTAATCCTGACACATCTAGTGCCTTATGGTACCTTCTGTTCATAAGCAGCTCTTTCATCGAGACTTCCCCCTGAAGTCAGCAACATTTCCAAAATACAGGGAGAGAGGGAAGCACCAGCCCTAAGACAACTGGCTATGCAAGGATTAAAATAATTACCCTCTCATCCCACAAAGGGTCCAACTGTAGAAGCGTTACCTACCTCTAAGCCATGAGGTGAGATCTTCAGGTACTCGCTGACATCATTGCTATTCAGCATGGCCCTAATGCTACTCAAGTTCACTTTCTCATAGGTCAGCTGTCTACCTTCTTTTAAAACTGCAAAAGAAAGAGTGTTCATGTTTCTAAGGCAGGCTGCTGTGGCAAAAAGAAGAAGCTAGTGCCAGCTACAGCATTCAGACAAGAGGAAGAAATGAAGGGCATCCAAAATGGAAAGGAAGAAGTCAAATTATCCATGTTTGTGAATAATATGATCTTACATTTAGGAAAACCTAAAAAAATCCGCCAAAAACTATTAGAACTAAAAAGCAAACTCACTAAAGTTGCAGGATATAAAATTAATATACAAAAATCAATAGCGTTTCTATATGCCAATAGCAAACAATCTGAAGAAGAAATCAAGAAAGTAATTGTATTTACAAAAGCTATAAATAAAATAAGATACCTAAGAATAACTTAATCAAAGAAGTGAAAGATCTCTACAATGAAAACTATAAAACACTAACGCAAGAAATCAAAGAGGACACAAAGATATACCATGTTCATGGATTGGAAGACTCAATATTGTTAAAATGTCTATACTACTCAAAGCAATCTACAGATTACATGCAATCCCTATCAAAATACCAATGACATTCTTCACAGAAATAGTAAAAAAAATCCTAAAATTTATACAGAACTACAAAAGACCCAGAATAGCAAAAAACCTGACCCTCAGCAAAAAAACACAACTGGAGGAATCACATTACCTGACTTCAAATTATACTACGGAGTTATAGGAACCAAAATTGCATGGTACTGGTATAAAAACAGACACATGGACCAATGGAACAGAACAGAGAATCCAGAAATAAATCCATACATCTACAGTGAACTCATTTTCAACAAAGGTGCCAAGAACATACATTGGGGGAAAGAACAGTGTCTTCAATAAATGGTGCTGGAAAAACTACATATCCATAAGCAAAAGAATAAAACTAGACCCCTATCTCTCATCGTCTACAAAAATCAAATAAAAATGGATTAAAGATTTAAATCTAAGACCTCAAACTATGAAGCTACTAAAATAAAACATTGGGGAAACTCTCCAGGACACTGATCTGGGCAAAGATTTCTTGAATACCCCAAAAGCACAGGCACCAAAGCAAAAATGGACAAATGGGATCATATTAAGCTAAAAAGTTTCTTACAGCAAAGGAACTGATCAACGAAGTAAAGAGACATCCCACAGAATGGGAGAAACTATTTGCAAACTATCCATTCGACAAAGGATTAATAACCAGAATATATAAGGAGGTCATATAACTCAATAGGAAAACATCCAGTAATCTGATTAAAAAGTGGGCAAAACATCCGAATAGACATTTCTCAAAAGAAGACATACAAATGGCAAACAGATATATGAAAAGGTACTCAACATTATTGATCATCAGAGAAATCCAAATCAAAACTACAATGAGCTATCATCTCACCCCAGTAAAAATGGCATTTATCTAAAAAACAGACAACAATGAATGCTGGTGAGGATGTGGAGAAAAGGTAACCCTTGTATACTGGTGGTAGGAATGCAAATTAGTATGGCCACTATGGAGAACAGTATGGAGGTTCCTCAAAAAACTAAAAACAGAACTACCATATGATCCAGCAATTCTGCTGCTAGGTATATACCAAAAAGAAAGGAAATTAGTATATCAAAGAAATATCTGCAATCTCATGTTTATTGCAGCACTATTCACAATAGCCAAGATTTGGAATCAACCTAAGTGTCCAACGAGAGACAAATGAATAAAGAAAATGTGGCACATATACATAATGGAGTACTGTTCAGCCACGAAAAAGAATGAGATCTTGTCATTTACAATAACATGGATGGAATTGTAGGATATGATGTTAAGTGAAATAAGTCAGGCACAGAAAGACAAACTTTGCGTGTTCTCACTAATTTTTGTGGGAGCTAAAAACAACTGAACTCATGAAGATAGAAAATAGAAGGATGGTTACCAGAGGCTGGGAAAGGTAGTGGGGGTGGGGGAGAAATGGGGTTGGTTAATGGGAATATAGCTGGATAGAATGAAGAACACCTAGTATTTGACAGCATAACAGGATGACTACAGTCAACAATAATTTATAGTACATTTAAAAATAACTAAAAGTGCAAAACAAAGAAATTTTAAAACACCAAAAGAGTATAATTGGAATGTTTGTAACACAAATAAATGATAAATGCTTGAGGGGACAGATATCCTGTTTACTCTGATGTGGTAATTACTCATTGTATGACTGTATCAAAATATCTCATGTGCTCCAAAAATATGTATTACTACATATCCATTAAAAATAATCCCCCTGGAAGGTAAAACACACTGATTTTTCATACATTAAAAATAAACGAACAAATAAGTTAGTGCTACCCTAGTCAAGGAGTAGAGGTGCTCGTAAATGGCAGAATAGGTGAGGAGACATAGCCAGAGGTTTGCTGCTGCACTGCCATTTGAAGATCAATCAAACAAATGCTAGAAAAGGCAGCACTGCTAGATTTATGCTTCCATTCCCTAGAGTATCATTTTGTATGAACAAAATCCAAATTGCACTCTTTCAGAATTATTCTTTAACTGGCACTTCACAGGCTGTGCATGAAGCTCCTCCCCACAATATTGGGGTAACAGTGGGGGTGGATTTACATGTCCAGTTATGCTTTAGCATAGTATTAACCATGGATGGGGGAGTGAGGGTACAGAAGTATACAGGTTGATCACTCTTAATCTGCAAATCCAAAATGCTCCAAAATCCAATACTTTTTGAGTGCAGACATGAGGCTCAAAGGAAATGCTCAATGGAGGGTTTCAGATTTTTTGATTAGGGATGCTTAACCTGGTATCTGCAAATACTCCAAAATCTGAAAAAATGTGAAATCTGAAATACTTTCAGTCCCAAGCATTTCAGATAAATTCTACCTATAAGAGAAACTCAACCTATAGTAGTTTTTGTAACAGCAGCCCTTGGAGGAGGAAAAGAGAAAAATCAGGAACAATTCTCATGGTGTAGGTAAGACATGACTTGGGTTTTGAAGAGCAAAGTTGGGAAAGGGAGAGAAGTAAAGAGGGAATTCCAAGTGAGGGGAATAGGTCCAGAGGCAGGAATCATCAGGACCTGTTTGTAGGACAGTGAGATGACTTGTGTTGGAAAGAGCTGGTTAGACAGTGCCATATAATTAAGGGCTTTGATGCAGCAGGAAACTGGGTGCCAGTAAAGGTTTTTGAACAGGAAAATGCTGGAATAGAAGCACACCATGTAATTCTGGTCTAAAGGGTCTCTAAGATACTTTTCTGCTAGAATATATCCAACCTGCCAGTAGAGGTCCTTGTAAGGACTCATACTTACCATTGCAAAAGGAAGACCAGTGAGCCTATGAAAGAAATGAGTCTGGAAATGGAAACAGACATTTTAATAAAGGACAACTCCCACTTACAGAGATTGTCTAAGCTCCACTGGGCACAGAAACCAACTTGACGTTTCAGATAATCAGGATCATTAGCCCAGGACTCCAATGTGACAAGCCGGTCACTAATACTGGATTCAGAAATAGTCAATTTATTTTCACCTGTTTGGAAAGACATAATCCTTGAATTAACAATGAAAGGGTAGAATGATCTGCTCAGCAAATTAGTATTGTTAAGGAGGGGAAGAGGCAATTAAAGAATTGGAGACTAGATTAGACTTCAATTAAAATTTCTAGGGATAACATAGCCAAAGAGCTTTGACTATTTTCTTTTCCTTTTTTTTAGTCACAGGGTCTCTGTTGCCTAGGCTGGAGTGCAGTGACACAACTATGGCTGACTGTAACCTTGAACTACTGGGCTCAAGTGATCCCCCCGCCTCAGCATCCCAAGTAGCTAGGAACATAGGTGCATGCCACTATGCCTGGCTGATTTTTTAAAATTTTTTGTAGAGATTGAGTCTTGCTATGCTGCCCACCCTGGTCTCGAATTCCTGGCCTGAAGCAATCCTCTAGCCTTAGCCTCCCAAAGTGCTGGGATTATGGGCAAGAGCCACCATATTTTTTTCTAGAAACTAGCAATCGCATCACTAAATTTTTGGCTATAAAAAGTGAGTAATCATGGTTACCAACTTTTGATTCTTAGGTGAGAAAATCCTTGCCTTTGTCCCTGTTAATACTTCATTGGCTTTAACGTGTCTATCCAGATGAAAACAGAATGTATGCCCATCTGATGGGGTTCAAAGTGTAGGCTCATCCAGTAACTAAGAAAAATAAAATTTTTAACAACCAATACAGCAGATCATTAGTGCAAGAAGTCACTATACCTACTTGTCTGTGCAAACTTTTCCAGTGCGATAAGTGCAAAAAGCATGACTGTGGGGTGGGACTGTAACTTCTGAAAAACAACAAAAGATAAAAAAAAAAAAAATCATTCCCCTGCAGAGGTGGCAAGTTATCAGTTTCATTTCCTTGCCCAATATGTGCTAGATGTTTTTTTGAGTGGTCAGAAAAGTTTCATTCATTCAAGCTCTCAATTATACATTTGGCTAATAATGTTAGTAATGAACTGGACAGTCTCTCTTAATCTTGTATTTTTTTCTTAAAGTCACTAGGTTAATTTATAGATTTGGAAATTTCAAAAGTATCCTGTTAAATACACTATGTTATTTTACTTAGTAAAACTTATATTAGGGCTTTGTTAAATAAAATATTCATTCTCACATTCATTTATGCAAGCCAAACAGAAACCTAGAATTATAAACTAAAAACGATCTTTTACTTAGAATCCTAAAAAGAACCACTTATTACTAACAAGTTGCAAAATTATAAATAATTAACAATTAATGGCTCAGTTTTTAAGCTGTTCCCTGAAAGGAATTCTACAAATACTGATGGTAGACAGGAGAAAGCAACAAGTGAACTCTTTTAGTTACATTGAAGTTCATGTCACGTGAGTTCCCCTTTAAGGAAAGGTCTATCTGTTGAACATGACACCTTCTCATAGCCGTGCTTTCCCTACTGCTACATTGGGAGCCACCAGAGGAGCTCCAGAACATCAGATGATTCCCACTCACTTCCCTGGTACCCCCTAAGTTTTGGAAACCTCACATAACCACCATCCCTGCTGCTGGAAAGCCTATTCAGCATTCTATTTCTTCTCATATCCATCTAAATCCCTCTGCCTGGCTTTTCGGGCCCTGAACTCTTTCTAGCTGGCTACTCAGTCTGTGTCCTATCTCTGAACACTGTCTTCTCTCATCAGACAATTCTCTGTCTCTGGGCTTCTGCCTGTGATGTTCCCTTCGCTAAGAAACCAATTTTTTCCCTCCTCTGGGCACAATGAAATCCTCATCTTATGGCATGACCCAGCTGAGGGTCCACCTTCATCAGAAAGTCTGACTTTCATGACACCCCGGCTCTCATTACCCCCACCACCCACCTCCCTCACCTTCTCATTTAGGCCTTTTTTTTTTTTTTTTTTTTTTGAGATGGAGTCTCGCTCTGTCACCCAGGCTGGAGGGCAGTGGGGAGATCTCAGCTAACTGTAATCTCTGCCTTCTGGGTTCAAGTGAATTCCTGCCTCAGCCTCCTGAGTAGCTGGGACTACACACACATGCCACCATGCCCAGCTAATTTTTGTATTTTTAGTAGGGACCAGGTTTCGCCATGTTGGCCAGGCTGGTCTTGAACTCCTGACCTCAGGTGACCAGCCCACCTCAGCCTCCCAAAATGCTGGGCTTATAGGTATGAGCCACCGTGCCTAGCCCTCATTTAGTCTTGATGAAGTACTTTCTCCCATGATCACATCCTGTGATAAAATGGAGGCTAATTACCTTGTCTGAGTAGTTTTGTTTCCTCTACTAACCAATAAACCTCTTGAAATCAAAGGACTGCCATGTTGTATCCCCAGAGTGCTCATTGAGAGTAAGGTAAGTGTTTTAAGCACGTATCAGTGGGTATTGACAAATAAGAGTTTTCAGACCAGAGTTTTGAAAAAGGCCAATGCTCACTAGGCTTACAAAAATAACTTTTAAAAATACAGACCATTCAAGACCACAGGCCAGAACTATGAGAGATCTGAGGGCACAGCCTCAGCAAACCAGAAGCTTCACAGACAATATATTAAATACTCCAGTGACAACAGTTTTAAGAAGAGTAGCAGTGAGGGGGAGGGCAGGGAGGAGTAGAGATTTATATATACTGGGAATCTGACTTGATGGCCTCCTGGCTTGGAACGCCATGTAATTTTGTTTCTACTGTGGAGGTCCCTATTACCATTTGGCAAACTCAAGGAACATGCAAAAGAGCCAATCATAGCAGCTATCTTATGACTAAATTTAAAACCAGACCAACTCAGCTGTTTTTGCTGGTTGGGATAAATTCCAATCCCACTCTCTTTTTTAAACATAGGAGGGAATAAATAAGCACTCGGGAAACACCTGCAAATAAAATTTACAATTGATTCCATTCTCTGTGCCAGTGGCTATGCCAGCAATTTGAGAAAATGCACAGTTCTAGATGATGCCCACTTCTAGATGACTAAGAATAAATAGTTTTGATGTCTCACTTACCAGACACTGTAGCAAATATTCCAGTATTCCTGGGCTAAGTAAACCTATACTTGCAGGACCTAGACAAATACAACAAACACTTGATATAATTAAAATGCCAGATTAGTTTAAATCACTGGCAACAATCAAATTGTTTTGGTAGAACTCTTTCACACACATTATCTTATTCAAGCCTCCTGCTCTGAGGTAGAAAATAGTACGAGCCCCATTTCACAGTTAAGCAAGTGAGCCCACAGAGTGAAGCAACTAACTCCAGGGCACTTGGCGAGCACATGGGAGAGTCCAAACCGGTAGCCACATGTTCTGATTTCTAATCCATTGTTTCTTCCACAATATGTGATGTAAGTAGCTGAGCTATGCCCCTATACTTTGCTGTTAACTTTCTTAAAATGGGTAACATTCATAAACAAATTAAATATCTGCTTCTCAGGAACTGCTCCAACCAGAAGTTCCTTTTCCTCTCCCTCTACCTTGTATGTCTTCATAATCTAGCTAAATTTTATAAAGTGTGTATATATGCAAATTATATATTGTATACACACATACATATCTTTGTTATGCTGAATTTAGCTTTTTTCCCCTTTTTTCTTTTCCTTGCTCCTTATTCTTAAAGCAAATAAGCACAACTTCTTTCTTTTAAAATTTCCCCTGAAAATCCACAAAGCTAAATTAAATTGCATTCACCTCTGTAGCCTTTCAGTAATTTTCTTCCAGTTAGTCTATGTCTCTCAATATCATTTTTAAGAGATTTCTTTCTGGTATAGCAGTTTGATCAAAGACATACAGTACAAATTTCCCTTTAATGTCAAACAACTTAAGATCTTCCACTGTGGAGTCTCCCAAAGTTACCTGCTAGTTTCTCGGCCAAGCAGCCTAGGACTGCAGATGTGTTCCTGTGTTTGGCAGGATGGCTTGAGTCCTGGCAAGCTACTTCTCCATTTAAATTGAGAATTTCAGTCAATTTCTGGAGTGCATCCTAAAACAAAAAATACAAGTGGGTTTGACCCATATACGACACAGGTTGTTTTCCCAGGCTCATTTTTTTTTTGAGACAAAAGCTATAACCAGCACTTTGGGAGGCCGAGGCGGGCGGATCACGAGGTCGAGAGTTCGACACCAGCCTGGCCAACATGGTGAAACCCCATCTCTACTAAGAATACAAAAATTAGCCGGGTGTGGTGGTGTGCGCCTGTAATCCCAGCTACTCAGGAGGCTTAGGCAGGAGAATCACTTGAACCTGGGAGGTGGAGGTTGCAGTGAGCCGAGATCGTGCCGCTGCACTCCAGCCTGGACGATAGAGCAAGGCTCCGTCTCAGGGGGGGTGGGGGGAGCTATAACCAGGTGTTAAATAAACTCAGAATGACCATATAAAAATTATACAATGTACCCCAATGATATCATTGATGGGAAATATCTGATCAACCTGAAAGTCTCCTTACATGACTTACTAGATTCCATTTCATTCAGAATGCTTAAGTTGTATCAAATATATGCTACATATTCTTGAATCACTAAACAGATTAAACCCACTCAGATGCCGTTATGAAAACATTAAAGGCTAGTGATGTTGAAGTAAAAAGTTACTTTAAAAAAAAGTTTTACTAAGCAAAAACAAATCCCAGCAGAGTTTTCTTCTTTTCTTTTTGCTCTTGCTCTGTTTCCCAGGCTGGTGTGCAGTGAAGTGATCATGGCTCACTGTAGCCTTTACCTCCTGGGCTCAAGTGATCCTCCCGCTTCAGCCTACCTCATAGCTGGGACTACAGGCACATGTCACAGTGCCCAGATAATTTTAATTTTCTGTAGAGATGGGGATCTCATTATGTTGCCCAGGCTGGTCTTGAACTCCTGGCCTTAAGTGATCCTCCTGCTTCAGCCCCCAAAAGTTTTGGGATTATAGGCATGAACCACTGCACCCCGCCCCAACAGAGTTGAAGGCAAATTGAAACAGGCACCTCTTATAAGCCTAGGCAAAAGTCAATTCATTGGTGACTAGGCTAAAGACTTTCCCCTTCTGTCCACAATGTTTTTCAGCACTGGGCTTAAACAGATGAATGAAAATGCCAGAATTGAGGCTGGGCACAGTGGCTCATGCCTGTAATCCCAGCACTTTGGGAGGCCAAGGTGGGAGGATGCTTGAGCCCAGGAGTTTGAGACCAGTCTGGGCAACATAGCAAGACTCCATCTTAAAAATGAAAGATGCCAGAATCCAAAAAAAGAAAAAAAGAAAAAAAAAGCACTCTGTAAAACACATGGACTAAGGCAATGAAAGTTCAATGCTTTTGTTCTATGTAAAGGATAACCAACGTTACACTAATCATTAATACATTTGAGTAAGATTCAAAACTGCTTTCAGTTTTAACTTTTTGTTGTTGTTGTTGTTGAGACAGAGTCTCACTCTGTCGCCCAGGCTGGAGTGCAGTGGTGCAATCTCAGCTCACTGCAGCCTCCACCTTCCGAGTTCAAGTGATTCTCCTGCCTCAGCCTCCTAAGTAGCTGGGATTACAGGTGCACGCCATCGTGCTGGCTAATTTTTGTATTTTTAGTAGAGATGAGGTTTCACCATGTTGGCCAGGCTGGTCTTGAACTCCTGACCTCAAGTGATCTGTCTGCCTTGGCCTCCCAAAGTGCTGGGATTACAGGCATGAGCCACCGTGCCCGGCTTTTTTTTTTTTTTTTTTTTTTTTTTTTTTTTTAACAGAGACAAGGTCTCACTATGTTGCTCAGGCTGGTATCAAACTCCTGAGCTTAACTGATCCTCCTGCCTTGGTCTCCCAAAGTGCAGGGATCACAGGCATGAGCCAGTACGTCCAGCGCAGTTTTTCCTCTTAATAAAAAACATTCTTAAAACTTTTGTTATGAGGAAATTGCTTAGAGAAAGATAAGAAAATCAGCTCAGCAACTCAACATTCTCTTCTAGCTTCTGAATAAAGATCACCACCTCAGATACAAATACTTCTTTTTTTAACCAGGCTGGAGTGCAATAACGCAATCTTGTCTCACTGTAATCTCGACCTCCTGAGTACAAGTGATCCTCCCACCTCAGCCTCCTGAGCAGCTGGGACTATAGGCATGCACCACAACACCCTGTTAACTTTTGGATTTTTTTGTAGAAACAGGGTTTCACCATGTTGCCAGGCTGGTCTTGAACTCCTGGACTCAAACAATCTGCCTGCTTTGGCCTCCCAAAGTGTTGAGATTACAAGCGTGAGCCACTGCGCCCAACCTAAATGCTTCTTCTTCTTTTTTTTTTGTTTTTTTGAGACAGAGTTTCGCTTTGTTGCCCAGGCTGGAGTGCAGTGGCACGATCTCAGCTCACTGCAACCTCTACCTCCCAGGTTCAAACAATTCTTGTGCCTCAGCCTCCTGAGTACTGGGATTACAGGTGCCTGCCACCACTCCTGGCTGATTTTTAGTAGAGACGGGGTATTTTAGTAGAGACGGGGTTTCACCATGCTGTTCAGGCTGGTCTCGAACTCCTGACCTCAGGTGATCCACTCACCTCAGCCTCCCAAAGTGCTAGATTACAGGTGTGAACCACCGCGCCCGGCCTTAAATGCTTCTATTTTTAACATTTTAAAAATTTTAACCTAGGCTGGGCACAGTGGCTTACATGTATAATCCCAACACTTTGAGAAGCCAAGATGGGAGGATCCCTTGAGCCCAGGAGTTCAAAATCAGCCTGGGCAACATAGTGAGACCCTTTATCTACAAAAAATAAAAAAAATTTAGCTAGGTGTGGTGATGCACGCCTGTAGTCCAGCAACATGGGAAGCTGAGGCAAGAGGATCACTTGAACCTGAGAGGTTGAGGATACAGTGAGCCATGACTGTGCTACTGAACTCCAGCCTAGACGGGGCCGGGGGAGGAAGGGAGGCAAGAAGGAAAGGGAAGGAAGGAAGGGAGGGAGGGAGGGAGGGAGGGAGGGAGGGAAGGAAAGAAAGAAAGAAGAAAAAAAAGCAATTAAATAAAGCCTTGATAGAGAATGTGGCGGGGCATAGTGGCTCACGCCTACAATCCCAGCACTTTGGGAGGCTGAGGTGGGCTGACTGCTTGAGCCCAGGAGTTTCAAGACCAACCTGGGCAACATGATGAAACCCCATCTCTAAAAAAAAATACAAAATTAGCCAGACATGGGGTCATGCACCTATGGTCCCAGCTACATGGGAGGCTGAGGTGGGAGGATCACCTGAGCCTAGGGAGGTTGCAGCTGCAGTGAGCTGTGATCGCTCTGCTGCACTCCAGCCTGGGTGACAAAGTAAGACCCTGTTTCAAAATAAATAAATAAAAAGACAGAGGGCTGGGTGCAGTGGCTCATGCCTGTAGTCCCAGCACTTTGGGAGGAGGCCAAGGCAGGTGGATCACCTGAGGTCAGGAGTTCAAGACCAGCCTGGCCAACATAGTGAAATCCCGTTTCTACTAAAAATCCAAAAATCAGCCAGGTGTGGTGGCGGGTGCCTGTAATCCCAGCTACTTGGGAGGCTGAGGCAGGTGAATCGCTTGCACCCGGGAGGCGGAGGTTGCAGTGAGCCAAGATCATGTCATTGCACTCCAGCCTGGGCAACAGAGCGAGACTCTTGTCTCAAAAGAGGAAAAGAAAAAAAAAGAGGACATAATTCTTCATAATACAAAATAAATTTACATAATAAAATCAATACTGAATAAAACAGACCCCAAATGTATAAAGATGAAACACATTACATCAAATGTTCTTTGTGGTCATTTATCCTGTGCTTAAGCACAAATGATAGTTTCATAAAAGATAAGTATTAACTTACTTTAGTGGGCAATGGACATTCATCTAGTAACAATGTTATAACAGCTGGTCCCAGTGGATCTTCCAGTGGAATAACTCTAATTAAAGACTGGACAACATCCAACCATCCTTCATCTAAGAGCAAATCAAGAAGATTATATGATGGAGTCACTATTTTTAAAATGTGAAAATATGTCACACCAGATCAATTCACATTAAAAGAAAGACTTTTGGTCTATAGATTTTTAGCAGCTAATATTTGGCATGGACATAATCATCAATTGCTAGTCATCGTGGTGGAGTAAAAACATCTTAAGTTACAGGAGTCTGGTGATTTATGGGTACCTTTATTTGGAAAAAGGTTAAGCTATGGTCTTGTGCTCTCACATTAAAATAGTTTTAAGCATCTTATTTACTACATAGGAGTTAACTGAGAAAATGAAGTATACTTACCCGTTGGCTTTGTTTTCAGAATGATACTTAGGAAACTAAGGAACAAAAAATATCTTTGGCCAGGGGCTGTGGCTCACACCTGTAATCCCAGCACTTTAGGAGGCTGAGGCAGGAGGATCCCTTGAGCCCAAGAGTACAAGACCAGGCTGGGCAATATGGTGAAATTCTGTCTCTACAAAAAACAGAAAAATTGCTGGGTATTGTGGCATGCGCCTGTGGTGCTAGCTACTTGAGAAGCTGAGGTGGGGTGATCACCTGGGCCAGGGTAGTTTGAGGCTGTAGTTGAGCTGTGATCGTGCCACTGCACTCCAGCCTGGGCAAAAGAGTGAGACTCTGTCTCAAAAAAAAAAAAAAATAAATAAATAAATATATATATATATATATATATATAGTCTCCTCTCCATTCCACAACAGTATGGTGAAAGATCCATCAATGCCAAAAAAAAAAAAGGATATAATATGCATTGCCTATTATACCTACTCAGGGAAATTTCCATACAGTAAGGGCTTTTTTCATTGTTATGTATGCTGTATTTTTGGAGTCTTTTATCTCAAAACAAAACAAAAAACAAAAGGTGGCTGCTTTTATTCGTTATTATATATTCATTATAAAGTAATAAAAACAAAACGAAAAATACCTGTTTCTGCCATTTCGTGTAATGTTATCATTGAATAGGGAGGTTCCTGATCACTGGAAAAAAAAAATTCAAGGCATTAAACCTGAGGAAATAATAAATGACAATTCCAAATAAGAATTCAAACTTGAGGTGTGGAGGTAAAAAGGGACAGAAGAAATGAACACAAATGTAAGGAAAGAGATAGAAGAGACAACCTGAGCTATGACCTGTAAGGATGAATGTATACCATATGTGCTAATTTTCAGTCACTGTCCACAATGACCCACAGACAAAATGGGCATGTGGGTACAGACAAGGACTACTATGTGTCCTGGGGTAAAAGCACAGGACTAAAACTGGAGATCACAGCCTACTCTCAGCTTTACACTCAGAGGCCCAGTGCCAACTGAGACAAGCCAGGAAGGTCAACATCATCTTCATACTTACCTCAGAGAAATGCCAGGAAGAGAGATGACAATCCCGGTTGAGGACTTATGGAAGCAAGGGCCTATATACACATCTTCATTTTGAAGTTTTCTTCTGGAAATACCACTACATGCTTATACTTCATAAAATGGTATTATAAGAAACAAAACCAAACTTAAGGAACTACTTAACATTCTAGAGATTGCTCCAAAGTGGCATTATACACCTTAATTCAGTGGTGTGATCCCAGAAATCTTTAAAAAGTCCTTCAGGGGAACTTCAATAATGAAATGTTTTCCATTAAACAATTCCAACTGCTTAAGAACTCACCACTTATTTGTTTACACATTGTGGATCTCTGTTTTACTGTGGAAAAAAAAAAAGCCCCAAAAACTATCATTTTAAGTCATTTAATCCTGAGAATAACCTTGTGATATGGGAATTAGTATGGTCATTTCAGGTACTCATTAGGTGCTGCCTGTTTCAACAATATAACTGACTGATGCAAACATTTCTGAAGAATGATCTGGCAATAATAAAATTAAGTATGCATATACCCAGCAGTTGTAGATAAATTTTTACACAGGTCCAAAAATCGATGCATATTTGCGCTGTTCACTGTAGTGCTGTTTGTAAGAACAAAAATTTGGCAGTAACCTAAGTGACCATCACCAGATGAAAATGTAACAAAATATAATACTTTCAGGCATACAAGGGAATACTCTGTAATAGTCAGAAGCAGTTGTAGATTTATATATAGCAACATAGATTTCAATGTTGAGAGAAGTTAAAAACAAAGAGGTTTGTAGAACTATGTCACTCTCTTTTAAAATATTGCAAGGTGCCAAGCGTGGGGGCTCACATCTGCAATCCCAGCACTTAAAGAGGCTGAAGCTGGACAAGCGCTTGAGTCCAGGTATTTGAGACCAGCCTTGGGCAACATCACAAGACCTGGCTCTACAAAAACTTTTTAAAAAATTAGCCAGGTGCAGTAGCACGCGCCTGTAGTCCAAGCTACTTAGGAGGCTGAGGTGGGAGGATGGTTTGAGTCCAGGAGGCTGAGGCTTCAGTGAGTCATGATCACGCCACTGTACGCCAGCCTGGGTGACAGAGTGAGACCCTGTCTCTTTAAAAACAAAACAAAACAAAAAAACTCTCTCTCTCAAAGTCTATTCCACACCCATTTTTCCAATGAGCTTAAATTAACATTGCTTGTGGTTTACTTCCTTATTTGGGAAGGACAACTTTTATTACAATTTGGTACAAGGGATTAAAAAAATTTTTTTAAATTAATTAATTTTTGAGACAGGGTCTTGTTCTATTGCCCAGGCTGGAGTGCAGTGGTGCGATCATAGCTCACTGCAGCTAGAAACTCCTGGACTCTAGCAGTACTCCGTTCTTAGAATCCTGAGTAGCTGGGATCACAGGCAAGCACCATTGTACCTGGATAATTTTTAAATTTTTTTTGTAGAGATGGGGTCTCCCTATGTTGCCTAGGCTGGTCTTGAACTCCTGGCCTCCAGCTATCTTTCTACCTCAGCCTCTCAAAAGTGTTGGGATTACAGGTATGATCCATTGTGTCTGGCCAAAAAATTATTCTTCCTGAAGACTAACAAATGCTCCAGTATTTTACGGAAAAGTTTAATACAGCTCTAAAAATTCGTTTGTATTCACAGGTACACTCTGTTTTATGCTTAATTTTTGAGGAACTGAACGAAACTGGGTTTCTATAAATGTGATTATCAAATGTTTATATACTTAAATTTACTAGCAGGGCCTGAAGCAAAAAGAACACATAAGTAACTTTTTAAAAAATACTACCATCTACTGAGCAACTGTTAAGTACAAAGCTCCATACTGAATGCCTTATGTACATTATCTCATGATAATCCTTGTGGGAACAGTATTATCCCCCCATTTACAGATGAGAAATCTGAGGCTTCAAGAAGTAACTTACCCAATGTCACACAGTTAGTAAGGCACTGGGCCAGAACTTGAGCTAGGCCCATCATGGTTCTAAGCTTTGTGCTCTTAACTACTGAAGTATACAACTTTAAGTTAAATGTTTTTTTCTACTTGGATGCCCTTTAATTTCACTGTTATTCAATCTATGATTTTGTATTTAGAGGTAGACAAAGCAGAGGAAAAGACAAAACAGGTACAGGTGTGCCTTGCAGTATCAACTGACAAGCTTCCTAAATGGATTAAAGATAGTCAAATAAGGGATAAAGGATCAAATAAAGGATAATGAAAACTCTCCTTGACCTTAGTCCTTATGTTGCCAAGAGAAGTTGCCTGTAGCCATGTTCTTGGTAAAACAACTTATCTTGAATCTGAGGTCAGTGGAATAGACAGGCATGTACCATTAACAGTGAACCTTCATGAAACCATTTCCTATTGTAGCTAGCAACATAAACTCACTCCATATTTACTCTATTCTCTAAAAACATCATAGCTTTATAGTGTTTTCTGCTACAGAAACATTTAGACATTTCCAGACAGAGTAGATGACAGCAAGCAAAAACATCAAATCTTATCATTTACTCTGCCATTAAAGGAAAATTAAAATATTCTCCTTTGCCCTGTGAGCACAAGGCTTGGCGAGTATGTCCTAAAGGAACTGAAGGAGTCCTAAAGTCATGGTTCCTGGCAGAACACTTTTCATTCCACTGGAGGTGACTGTGAGTCAGATACTTACTTATCTACAAGAGTCCGTATTACTGCCAGTGTGTCCAACACTAGCCCATCCACATTTTGTTTCTTTCTCCTTGGCTCATGTGGTCCTCGGCCCCTCCTTGGTGGCCGAACAGGGTCCCGTGGTTGGCTCCTTGTGTCAGCAGTGGGTACTGCACTGTTCTCGGCCTGTTGCTGCTGGGTGTCAACACTGTCATCTGTTCCACTGTCATCTCGGCAGATACAGGAATTACCCATGGTAGTAGTGGCACCTCCAGTCCCTAGGAAGTGGGCTATGTGCTCTTCGAGAGTCAACAACAGACCCTGGCCAAGGCTTCTGCTCGCTAAGAACACGGCCCAACCAAAGACGATCATTTAGGTAGTTTTCAGTTTTCCAAGTACTGTTTTCATAATCTGGAGTTGAGGAATTTGCATCCTATTTGTTTTTAACAACTGAATGCCAAAGAAAGTTGCAGAGCTTATTCCCAACATTATCAACTACAGGGAATTCTGGTCATCCAATGGCAGTTCTAAAAGAAAATGAGAAAAAGGAAAATGAGTAAAAGATTCTTGACCACTTAATTACTCAAATTTTCCTAGTCTGATTTTATAGATATTAGGATTCTAATGAAGAATTATCTTTGGTTATTGTTATAGGTTTCCAATACAAAGAGATAGCTTTGGATAACAGAATTAGCAATCAATCAATAATTTCTTTTTATCATTCTGTTACAAAGTTGATTGCCAAACCATATTCTTACAGACCAGAGGAGTTATCATTGATTTTTTTAAAACCACATGTATAGTTTTTCCTATCTATATAGAAATACATTAGAAGGATGTGTGCATTTTTTTTCCAAGGGCCCCTTTTATCACAAAAAAAGAGTTGTCTTTCTGTGTAAGAGGTAGGTGTTAAAAAGAGAAAAATCTTTAAAAAAACGAATTATCTCCTTTCTTTAAACCCATAAGATAATTTAACAAGTTTTAAATAAAATAATTACAGACGTTTGTTGTTAAAAAAAAAGTTACGATACAAATATGATAGCACCATTTGATATCAAGAAGAATAAAAGCATCGAGTTCTCCATTGGAAGCTCACTCAAGAACTGACAGAATTCATACAAGTTGTTGCAAAGTGTTTCTGTTATGTAAGCAAGGCTTTGTTTTGGGAAAGGAAAACTGATATCACAAAAGTTGTATTTTCACAATGATCAGTTTGTAGCACATGTCTGTTACAAAGTTCAGAATAAGATGCACCAATTTATCTTTGCCTGAAAATACTGACTAAGCACCTTGTGCCAGGCACCACGCTGGACTAGGAGAATAAAGATGAATAAGGAATAGTTCCTGCCCTCCAGGAATTCATGGATGGCCATTCTCATCCCACAAAGTATGTTTATCATTAAAAACCTAATGAAAGAACCAGCTCTTCAAGAAGCTGGTAAAATCTGTTAGATTCTGGAAGGAAATAAAGATTTAGAAATAGGAGACCTACATGGGCTGGTAGCAAAAAGTAAAAAGACTGACATCTGGAGAATAGGCCACATAAGGAATAGACTATGCTAGTGTGTAGTCTCTACACAACATTTGGCTAGTTACAATTAATTCCTCATACCTTGAGCACTGACCAGGAATAATATAAACAAAATTTATAATTCAGTGGAATTAGAAGAGAAATATTACTTCCATTATTTTATTTGTTTATTTATTTACTTATTTTTGAGGAGTCTTGCTCTATCACCCAGGCTGGAGTGCAGTGGTATGATCTTGGCTCACTGCAACCTCTACCTCCTGGGTTCAAGCAATTCTCCTACCTCAGCCTCCCGAGTAACTGGGACTACAGGTGCTGCCACCACACCCAGCCAGTTTTTATATTTTTAGTAGAGACAGGGTTTCACCATGTTGGCCACGAACTCCTGACCTCAGGCTATCTGCCCACCTCGGCCTCCCAAAGTGCTGGGATTACAGGTGTGAGCCACTGTGCCCAGCCTATTTCCATTATTTTAGACAGATTCATGGCAAATTCTTTTTATTTTCCCAGTTTGATTACTGCTACAGGGGAAACATAGAAGAAAAAGAGAAAAATGGAGACAGAAAGTCTTCACATATATATATTTATATATATAATCATATGTAATAAAATATATATAAAGAGGGAGGAGGCAAAGGGAAGGGAGAGAAAAGAATGGAATGGGATGGAACAAGACAGGAGAAAGAAAAGGATAAAGGAAATGAGAGGCAACAGATGTTTTCGCTATTAAGACAGCAATGGCTGGGCCAAGTGATACCACAGATGTTCTTGGTTCCCCCAAACCACTCGGGCTGTCTTCAAAATTTGGAGGTTGTACTGAAAAGGATGTGACTAAAGTATATAGGTAGGAGTATAATGCAAGGATCAGCTGGAAATAGCTTTTTAAAAGAACACATTCTAAACCAGCAGAGTCGAAGTAACAACATTGCCATTACTGTGGGGATCAGAGTATGATTTGCTTTAGAGGGTAGATAACTAAGAGATTTCAATGCTTAAAAGAATAGACGAAACAGAAATCAGATATAGGAATAACTCTTTAAAGGGTCCCTGAAATGAATTTCTACAGATCTTATAAATTATGCTGGTTTCTGAGAAAGATGAAAAAGCAACATTTAAGAAGCTATGCTCTGGGTCCTCTCACAGAAATTTCACTAAGGCACTGTTAGAATATTTCAGGTGAAGAGAGGTAAACGATTCAAGGTTTTTGGACAGGTCTGGCTCTGGGCCAGTAGGTCAGATGATTGTGCCACTGGAGTATTTACTTGAAATCGTATTTTATTAAAAAAAAAATCTTTATCTAGAAACCTTAAAATATACACATTCATTTCTAAAACCTAAATGCTGCACAGGCCTATGGAATGTGAAACTTCCTCTTCTGCTCCACCTAGCCCATGCCTTTCCCAGAGATAACTAACCTCTTAAAAGCTTCATATGTTTGCCTCCACATCTATTATTATATACTTTCAAACTAGCTTTTTCTTTTTTTTTTTTTTTTTTGAGATGGAGTCTCACTCTGTCGCCCAGGCTGGAGTGCAATGGTACGATCTCGGCTCACTGCAACCTCTGCCTCCCAGGTTCAAGTGATTCTCCTGCCTCAGCCTCCTGAGTAGCTGGGATTACAGGCGCGCGCCACCATGCCTGGCTAATTTTGTATTTTTAGTAGAGACAGATTTTCACCATGTTGGTCAGGCTGGTCTCAAACTCTTGGCTTCGTGATCCGCCCGCCTCGGCCTACCAAAGTGCTGGGATTACAGGAATCAATCACTGCGCCCAGCCACTTTTTCTTTAAATCTAACTAGAATGAAGCCATAAATACTGTTCTATGATTTGCTCTTTTTAATACCACAACCTTCTATATCAGTATATATATAACTACCTCATGCATTTAAAGGCTGTACAGAAATTCATACTCTGGATTATCATAATTTCTCGACCACTATGCTATAAAAACTTGTGGCTAACCCAACTAACACTTTGGGGATGGTAGAAGGGAGTAGTCCAGGATTAAAGACATGGGACCTCTTCTGGGGAAATGTGTCATCTCCTGGGGAAGTGCTAACTCCAAACTCCTTCCTCACAGTGGTAAGGGTCCTAGGACTATGCTCTGTGGTGTCAACATTGCCACAGCAGAGGGGAACTCCACTGGCTTCTCTAATACCCCACAGCCTTTCCACACAATCTGTATGAAGGTGGGATGGGAAACAAGATGCAAACAGTAGATTCAATCCAAATTGGGGAAAACATACCTGAGGAAGGGAGGCTAATCACGTACTAAAAATAACTGGCAATGATTTGAGAATGTCAAGTTCCAGAAAACAAAGCCTTGAAGGGGAGAGAACAGGGATCTTGTTGCTCAGTAATTTCAGGGGGAAAAAAAGCAAAAAGAATAGGGGATCCTATAAAGTTACAATTTAATGCCAACACATAAAAGTATTTAGGAATAATGAAGAAGAAATCATCTTGGGGGTGCCTGTGAGAAAAGAAGTTAAAAAGAGGTTTGTTGGATCTTAAATTCTTAAACTTTATCATTTTTTCCTAAGGTTTTTATACACTGAATACAGAATAATCTATGCAGATTTCCATTTAGTACAATTTTTTTTTTTTTTTTGAGATGGAGTCTCGCTCTGTCGCCCAGGCTGGAGTGCAGTGGCATGATTTCAGCTCACTGCAAGCTCCACCTCCCAGGTTCATGCCATTCTCCTGCCTCAGCCTCCCGAGTAGCTGGGACTACAGGCACCCACCACCACGCCCAGCTAATTTTTGTGTTTTTAGTAGAGATGGGGTTTCACTGTGTTAGTCAGGATGGTCTTGATCTCCTGACCTCGTGATCCGCCTGCCTCGGCCTCCCAAAGTGCTGGGATTACAGGTGTGAGCCACCGTGCCCGGCCCATTTAGTACAATTTTAAGGTGACTGGAAGATATCCAATACATGCAGATTTTTTTTAAATCTGACTAAATGTGATAGGCTGGGCATGGTGGCTCATGCCTGTAATCCCAGCACTTTGGGAGGCTGAGTTGGGAAGATTGCTTGAGCCCAGGAGGCTGAGACCAGCCTGGGTAATGTAGCAAGACCCCATTTCTACAGAAAAAATTTAAAAATTAGCTGGACATGGTAGTGCACACCTGTGGTCCCAGATACTCAGGAGGTTGAGGTGGGAAGATCACTTGAGCCTGGGAAGTTGAGGCTGCAGTGAGCCATAATGGTGTCTTTGCATTCCAGCCTATGTGACAGAGCTAGACCCTGTCTTTGAAGAAACAAAAACAGAAAACAAAAACTGACTAAATATGAAGGTAAGAAGACAAAAATTAAGTTTTTTTTCCAAATTGAACTAAAGTGCGTTTTGACTCAGTTTCTTCCAAAAGAGCAATTTTCCTTAAATGACCCAGAAAATGTCAACTATAAAATTTGTCAGAGAAGAAAATGAGGCTTTTAAACAAACTGTAAATACTTTAAAGCTAAAGACTTTTTTTTTTTTTTTTAAATAAAAAGGACCAGCTGTGAAAACCAAGTGTAAAGAAGAGGTTAATTAGGTGGAAGAAGCTGTAAGGCATTTTATAAAGGCAAGCCTATGAAACGTACAAGGAAAAAACAAGAGCTGTTACCTCTAAATACTTTCTGAGATGACTACACAGAGTACTCTTGCGGGCTACAGCCACAGACAGGGCACATAAATGAACAAAGTAGATGATCTTTCAGATTTATTTGGCACTGAAAACCTATAGGTTTTAAACTGGAAATGGCTGTCATTCATGGTATTTTTTTTTTACAGAGAAGTGGTGGACTGTAGGCAAAAGACTGGGTGAAAGCTAATCAATTACACTTTAGACAACTTTGTTTTATCCATTCAAAAAAAGCTTTATGTGGCCCACTTTCCAAGGACCACTGCTTTAAGACAATAAAACTCAGCTTACAGATTTTACACACAATACCAGAAGCCACCATAGCACAGTACACACTCTGTTGTCAGACTAGGTGAAAGTCCCAGCCCTGCAATATTTACTGATACGCATCCTAATTAACCTGACTCTTGACACATGTTAAAAAACAGACATAGTAACAGTTCTTATCTCACAGTACCACTGTGGGGATTAAATGAAATAATGCATGTAATATGCATGGCACAGTGCCTAACACTTAAACTGGATCAAAAAAATGCAAGATGTTATAAAATGAGCACATATCTAATCAGAAATAAATAAATAACCTGGGGGAGAGGGATTCCGGAGTAAAACTTGAGTTAAACTCACTAAGAAAACTAATGAATTTATCTTTTACAGAACTACCCCGTACTGAAGTAATTTTTACTTATCTGTAACCTATACTTACCTATATTTTTAGACAGAGAATCTTGGGAGGGATTGTAGCTTGATCATCCCATAGGTGGCATTAGAATCACTTAGAGTACTTATTAAAATGCAAATCCCTGGCCCCACTACAAATAACCAGAATCAGAATTTCTGGGATGCCGGCCCAAGCTTGTGTTTTCTTAAAAGCTCCCCAAGTGACTCTGATGGCAGCCACATTTGAAAATCACTGTGTATAGAACCTACCACAGAACCTGGCACAGCAGGAAGGACACACTGACTGAACTAGGGGGCAAACTGAAATACTAAAGGGCAATTCTTCTTGGGTCAAAAATATTAATTTCCTTGTCCAGTAAAATGAACTAAGACTATCTTTGAATACAGTCCTTTGGAGAGGTCAGCCTAAAAAGCCATTAGAATGGTTACATCCGTAAGTGACATGTACAGTACATATCAAAACAAAGAAAAAAATGGCTCCATATATTTCCCATGAGGTCCATCTTATGAAGCATCAAAATGAACCTAAATGGTACGCTGCTTAAGGGTAATATCATCAAGGGTTAAGAGACTGAACGGAATAGAAAATGAGTAAGATGAGATTATATAAAGGCGACACATCTGTAATACCTATATATATATATATACTTTTTTTCTTTTTTTTGAGATGAAGTCTCACTCTGTCGCCAGGCTGGAGTCCAGTGGTGCGATCTCGGCTCACTGCAACCTCTATCTCCTGGGTTCAAGTGATTCGCCTGCCTCAGCCTCCCGAGTAGCCAGGACTACAGGCGCGTGCCACCACGCTCAGCTAATTTTTTGTATTTTTAGTAAAGACGGGGTTTCAATATGTTGGCCAGGCTGGTCTTGAACTCCTGACCTCATGATCCACCCGCTTCAGCCTCCCAAAGTGCTGGGATTACAGGCGTGAGCCACCATGCCTGGCCAATACCTATATTCTTTACCTTAACTTCAAAGACAACATTAGCTGGTGAAGTCAACTTTGAGACAAAAAAAAAAAAAGCTAGTCACACAATTTAAATACATATCTGTGGCAAACATCAACTGATTTAACAATTTTTATCACTGGATGCCAGTGCTTAGTAGAAAGACCCTTCTTACCACCTAAATGGCAATACTTTTAATATCATTATACTTTTTTATTTTTATTTTTTCAGACGGAGTTCCACTCTCATTGCCCAGACTGGAGTGCAATGGTGTGATCTTGGCTCACTGCAACCTCCATCTCCCGGGTTCAGGCGATTCTCCTGCCTCGGCCACCCGAATAGTTGGGATTACAGGTGCCTGCCACCACGCCCGGCTAATTTTTGTACATTTAGTAGAGATGGGGTTTCACCATGTTCACCAGGCTGGTCTTGAACTCCTGATCTCAGATGATCTGCCCACCTCAGCCTCCCAAAGTGCTGAGATTACAGGCATAAGCCACCGTGCCCAGCCTAATATTATACTCTTGATAACAATTTTGCTGCAAGAGCATAATTATGATCGAATATTTCCTTTGCAAATCTATTTCTCTGAAGTGTGGTATTATTAATTTTGCTTCTTGCCTTTTTAAAAAAGAAACTAAAGACTATTCTCTCCATTTCTATATTATTTATTAGATTTTTACATTTTACATGTTTTTTCTTTTTTCTTGGGGGCAAATGAAGCACCTAACACTTTATATTTTTTTAAAGCTGCTCTGAGACAGAAAAATAATCAAACTTAGGGTCTTGGTAAGTTTGGTGTTAAAGCAGTAAGGTTCTGGTACTCACTGTCTTTATAAAACACAGACCTCTACCATCATAAACAGCTCACCATGGAGACATCTGGCCAACTAGTCTAACCCTCTCTGACAAATGGTCCAGGAATCAATGATTCATCTCTTCAAATATTTGCTTGCATTCAGCCATAGTACAGATCAGTGAGAAAGAACACTTTCTTTTCTTTGAAAATAGGACTGCAGAATTACACTGCCTAGGAAGGAAAAGCTGATTAAAAGAGTGACCATAAAGAAGAAAAACCAGACTTTGGGCACTAAATTATTATTGTTATAATCTTCACCTTATCATTCCAAAATAGTGTTAGAGGATGTGACTTTTTTTTCAACCCTCCCCCACAAAGGCTAAGTCAAATAGCATGAATAGCAAAATGTGTAACATCCTGAAAATTTTAATGATGTTCTCTCAGAAAATGTTTTTGGATTTTTCCCTAAGTGTGTTAAAGAGATAGCTTCTATCATCACATTTACTCCCCACTCCCAATATTTTATTATGAAATTTTCCAAACACACAGAAAATTGAATTAGAGTTCACTGTAAACTGTGAACTATATACCCACCACCTAGATTCTACTACTAACATTTTACTAAACTTGCTTTATCACTACCCATCTCTATATCCATCATTAATCCATACAGTTTTTTTTTTACATATTTCAAAGTAAACTATAGGCATCAGTATACTTTCTCTTAAATAATTCAGCATGCATATCACTAATTAGACTTCAATAAACTTCAAGTTTTTAGGAGTCGAATTTACATACACTGAAATGTGCAAATCTTTTTTTTTTTTTTAAACGGAGTCTCATTCTGTTGCCCAGGATGGAGTGCACTGGTGTGATCCCAGTTTACCACAACCTCCGTCTCCCGGGTTCAAGCAATTCTCCTGCCTCAGCCTCCTGAGTAGCTGGGATTATTGGCACATGCCACCACACCCAGCTAATGTTTGTGTTTTCAGTAGAGATGGGGTTTCACCATGTGGGCCAGGCTGGTCTCAAACTCCTGACCTCAAATGATCTGTCCGCCTTGGCCTCCCAAAGTGCTGGAATTACAGGCGTGAGCCACCGCACCCGGCTGAAATGTGCAAATCTTAAGCAGAGTAACCTGCTGAGTTTTATCAAATGCATACACCTGTGACTCAAACCCTATCAAGATAGAGAACATTATCTAGAAACATATTTGCTTTAAAAAATACAAAAATTAGCCAGGCACAGTGGCGTGTGCCTGTAATTCCAGCTACTTGGGAGGCTGAGGTGGGAAGATCACTTGAACCCAGAAGGTGGAGGTTGCAGTGAGCCGAGATCATCCCACTACCCTCAAGCCTGGGTGACAGAGCAAGACTCTGTCTCAAAAAAAAAAAAAAAAAAATCCTGCAGAACACCCCAAAGACCACAATCTTCTTACTGAAGATTGTGTTTAAATGGGGAAAACTCTGAAGTCAACAATACTGATTTGGTAATGCATGAAGATTACACTTGCCAGCTGAAACAGAAACTACCTAAAGATGTTCCAACAAGAGTGTTTCTGTCTTTAGACTCTAAAGCCTCTGGTATTTTGTTGGGGAAGGTAAGAAGGGGGTAGATTGTGAAATATTTGGTTGGAATTTTACTTTTCCCCCAAAAAGAAAGGTTGTCTTGATGAGGCATTTTTACTTGCCTCCCAGATGTCCAAAGCTATCTATCCGTAGGTTTAAGTCACACAGAGTACCATTAATCCCTGAATTGTAACTGTCAAGAAGTCTGGGAAAAGCACTGGATGATTCTGACATTTCCCTTATGCACTGAGGATCTTTAAGAAAGCACACCTTTGAAAGTAGATATTTTTTCTGGTTGAAAGACTATCTGAGCAGGGCATGGTGGCTCACACCTGTAATCCCAACACTCTGGGAGGCCAAGACAGGCAGACAGCTTGAGCCCAGGAATTTGAGACCAGCCTGGGCAACATGGCGAAATCCTGTTTCTACAAAAAATACACAAATTAGCCAGAGTGGCGGCTTGGACCCTATAGTCCAGCTACTGGGAAGGGCAGTGGGAGTGAGAGGTGGGAGGATTGCCTGAGCTGGGGAGGTCGAGGCTGCAGTAAACCATGATCGCACCACTGCACTTCAGCCTAGGAGACAGAGTGAGACCTTTAAAAAAAAAAAAAAAAAAGAGTCTCTGGAAAAACCTTCCTCTAAAAAGTTGAGAGCTTTTTTAACCTAGTAGCAGTGCATCTGTGGTCAGAAAGAATTACAGAATATAGTCCTGACCTAAAACGGTACAAAGGAGAAAAGACAAATCCTTTCAGCATTCAAAGAATTTATTAAAAAATAAAATTTAGGCCTAGGATAGAGTAAGGAATTTCCGGAAGCAAATGATAGTAAAAAACGGGAAGTAAATAATCCCTGCCAAAATCTTAAGGATTGAAAAATTTGCCTTGGCCTCCCAAAAAATACTAAGGAAGAACTGAGTTAAGTGCTTATGATGGTTGCAGTACAGGGAAGAAAAACAAATGTAATATTCCATAGTACTTGTGGTTTTCCCCCCAGGAGGCCAAATAATAGGAGATCATATGTTATTCAAATATACACAAATCTGAAGGAAAAGGATTTTTTCTATTATAGAAAACTCTTTGCTTTTAAGAAAAGCAAATAAAATATATAAGCAGCATGAATATCAAAATTTCCTTAATGATGTCTACTTTAAATGATGTCTAAAACACTCATACTGCATACTCATTTGGATACTTATTAGACCCTAATACATATTCAATAAATATCTTAGGTGAATTTATTCTAAAATCTGTAACATAAAGTCTCTCCAAAATATTTACCATTTTGAAAAACTGAGACAACACCATTCAATAACTATATATCCAATGCTTATATGGCAGGCAGTGAGGAAAGATGGAAAAAGGTCCCTCATGCTCCTGACCAAAGGGAGCTGGGGTTAGGGACAAACTTAGCTCCCCACCCAAAGACTACAGATAAAGCATCTACAAGAAGGAGGCCTCTTGTTCCATCAGTTTTCCAGTAGAAAAGGAACTTTGGTAACACTGAAGTACCTCTGTGTGAGCAAGTTTTTAGGTGACTATACAAATCAGCAATAGCAAAAGGGGACTACAGAATCTATCTTTGCATTGTAACACATTTATGTCTTACATTATAAGCCAAAATATTGTTGGTATAAATATCCCCGCCCAATGAAAAGTAAACAAAAAACCTATAAATTAAATTGATAAAGATGAAGCTAAATAAAAATTCTAATAAAAAAAGAGGAATCATGATGAAAACTGTGATCATTTTGAGACAATACAGATGATGCACTCCAAACTAAGCACACTTCCTGAATACTGCAGGAATCCCCATTCTGCATATGACATGTGAGAAGCTTGTACTGGTGCCAGGTTTCCCAGGACAGACTTCCTGGGCGAAAAAAGTATTAAGAGACCACAGTAAACTCCAATATTGTTCTAGTTTTAGATTATGAATACCATGTTTTAGTAATCCTTAGTAATTCACTTGGTAGGTTATTAATAAGTAGCCCTTGGCATACCTAAATATGAACAATTATGAAGCAATAAGAACTTAAAAAAAAAAACAAAAAAAACCAGAGCTATATTTCCCATGTGGAGGGATTGGGCAGGAACCACATCTTGAGAATCACTGCATTAAGGGAACACAGGAGCGAAAGCAATTCTTCAGGAGGTAGAGGGGTAAGAAAACACTAACACTGAACATTAAACTATGAGGTAATATACTTGCTGAGTAAGGTATTTCAAACCTTCTATTTGAGGTACATAGGACCCATGAAATTACGCCTGGAAACTATAATTTCAAGCAATAAGAAAGCTATGTGCAGAGTTCATTCCTTAATACATTTAAGGAGTACATAAATTCCTTAGTATTTCAAATGTATTCTCAGTTTTCAAAAGCTCAGAAACAAAGTGGAATGATCTCTAAGAGGCCACCACTATTTATAAGATAACTTTTCCTGATTTAAC